>NW_004955408.1:15681072-15824318 GCF_000276665.1 Chinchilla lanigera | reverse complement strand
TGTTTATCTTGTATTATATCTGTTCCTCTAGTAAACCCTGACCAAGACACTTTGTTTCTTTCTTTCCTTCCTTCCTTCTTTCTTCATTCTTTAAGAGTACCACTAGTAAATTCCAATGATCTTGAATGTTCAAAGGTAGTGGTTCCTAGACACTACTTCTGGAATTGTATTATCATGAATTTGAGAGTTCAGACACATTGAATCTAATGGTTTTATAGCAACCAGTGTTTATTGATCACCACTCCCATCGGTGAGAACCAGAAATACAACAATAAATGAGAAAGTCTGAGCTTGTGAACAGTGACGTTCATGTCCAGTGAGGGACGTCAGGTAGAGAGGCAATTCAAAGCCTTATTACAATGGCACAAAAGGGGGAAATAAAGGCAGGAAGATGCAAAACTTCTCAGGAGTTGTTATATCTTAACTAAATGTTGAAGGATGAATAGGAGTTGACCAATGAGGATGAAGGAAAAGCATTCCATACAGATGGAGCCTACTGTGTGTGTGACAGTATAAATCATTCTTGATGTAATGTTGGGCATTAGAGTGGGCAAAGGGGAAAGTAGAGAACGATGAGTTTGAGAAGATAGGTTGCACATATGTTATGCCGAAGAATGTGATATGAATTTTGAGAATGATACAAAGCTCTTCTAAGGCTTCCTACCATCACTATTGGGGAATAAAGAAACCATTCTACAGTGAGGACGAGGCCACAGCTAACTCTTCAGACATAAGCTCAGCACCTGCTTTAGAACTTGTTGCCTTGAATCTGCCATGTCCAATTTAAATCTAACCAAGTCACAGATCTCTGCATTTCTTCAAGATTTTAGCTCGCTATCACAGATTCCAATATCTCTCTTCTACTAATTCCTAGAGTTTTCACAGTTCACTGTATGACACACAAAACTCCCCCCTCCAAATTCCCTGAATGGGACCATGACGTTGGCACCAGCACTGCTTCATTCACCTACTCGAATGAAGTTTCCAACTCTTAATTTCTTTAATTTCATAGCAAAAATTTTTCAAATTTTATCATGGTTTAAATACCTTTTACTTGCTTCTAAAAGCTCCCTCTGGTAATCTGGCCTCCAAACTCTTTTCACTTTATAGTCTTTTAGTCCATTGATTCCACAACTTATTTTTAAAGGAGAATAAAGAAAAAACAAAATAACAACAATGTAGGCAAAAGTAAAACAAAGCAAAAACAATAAAAATGAGACAGAGCTTCAAAACAGAATAATAGGAATGAACAGTTGTTTTTATGTTATATATTATTATCTTCAACAAAGTTGCTTAGATTACCAGATGCAAGAATGCAAGGTTGATCAAATCATGAAAGACAATAAAAATAATCTTAAAAAACCATTAGAAATGATACAGAGCTTCACTAGACAAGATGGTAGGAGTTCACCCATGGTTGTTATATTGCATATTACTGTCTTCAAATCGGTTGTTCAGATTGCCAGATATAAGCATGCAAAATTGGTCAAAATAACAAATTTAAGCATTAACCGTTCTTTTCAATAAACCATTAGACATCAGCAGTACAATTATCCCAGCTGTTATGTACACACACACGCACACACACACACACACACACACACTCCTTCCTTTCTTTCTTTCTTTGGTTGATCTTTACAACCATCCAGTGATATTCTCCCAATTCTACTATAATTTATCATATTCAGCTGACAACTACCACCTTGATTAAACCCAAATTTTCCACTACCTGATGCCTTCTTCCAACCAAACCAATCTTGTTACAAGGAATAGTGAAAGCATCCTCCTGCCTAAGGATCTTTGGAGTCATAAATAGTAGACAGAAATTTCCAAAAGAATCCCAACAAATGTTAAGCGTCCCTGAATAGCTGGAATAAAACTCAACTGAAGTGTTTTCCATTTCACATAATTTAATAGAGCCCATAATCAAATGTCACTTTTATTCTCAGTTTCATTAGTAAGTCGTATAAGGCTACTCATGGGAATGTGACTTAAAGTATGTAATCATAGTGTGGGATTGAAAAAGGAAAAATAAACTCATAAAGTCTTTTAAAAGTCTCTATATTTATGATGAACATTTCTTTAAATACTATGACTCCTATAGTGAAAGGAAATCTATAGGCTCTGAAGTCAATCAAAGATGATTTATTTAAACCCTGGCTACGCTACTATTAGCTGAATGTCTTAGAAGTACTGCGTAGCTTTATGGAGCCTCACTTTCCTAATCTCCACTGAATAGGTGAAGGTTTAAATATGTATTATATCATAGAATGCTTATGTAAAGCTGTTAAGACAAAGACACCAAAGATCAATGTTTGCAGTTGGTGCATCCCTATATTACTAGCTCTCTGGGAGGCTGGAGCAGGAAGATGGTAAGTTCAAGCCTACCCTGGGCAACATGCAACATAGTGACTGAGGGAGATCCTGTCTTAAAATTTAAAAAAATGTAATGCTGGGGATGTACCTCAGTGTAAAATCTTTGTGTTCAAACTCTGCTCTCCCCTATACATACACACACACACACACACACACACACACACAAAGACTAAAAGAAAACTAATAAAATTTCATAAGGTAGACTGAGTTTTAAATAAAAGATACTTGATAGAATTGAAAGCCCCATATGAAATTACATGATATTGAAAAGAAAGGCAAAAGACAAATGAGCTCTCCTATGTACGTGCTTCTCCTTGAAACCTGTGACGGAATGGTGCTATTTGATGATAGAGACCATCACATCTTCACAAAGCTCTTACTGACTTTGTCAGGTATTGTATGGTGAGCACCTACTGCAATCACACAATATTTTTTTTCCATGCAATTTATAATAAGAAAGCAAGAGTTTCTTTTACATTCTTTTCTGTCTCTGGTTTAAATTTTTGTAAACAGTTGATGCATTCTATTTCTCAAGGAAATGTTCCAAGTCTGCTGTTTAGAAAGCCCAGGTGCAACTACTGGCAATAAGTAAGACAGAGCTGACTGTTCCAGGAGACTAAAAAGCACATCAAATACAATAGAAAAGGCCTTTGAAATAGGAATACAGAAGGTACTAGAAGAAAGTTGAGGTCAGACTGATCACTTAGCAAGAAGAAATAAAAAGACCAGCTTATCTTCAGCAAAAGAGGCAGCATTTCTTTCACTTCCATTGTGCCTAGGAATCATCTTGGAGCTGTGTCTAAAACACCAGTTCAAAGGTCTCATCTCCAGACATTCTGCCCCTCAAGTATGGAGCAAGGTCTGGGAATCTGTAATTTCAGTGCGTAGTAAGAAGTGATGAGAGTATTGTGAGGCTGTCTAAGCTCTGTATGTTGCGATATCTGCCACACTTTTTTTTAACACTTATTAACACATTGTCCTACTTGTTAAAATATGTTCAATAATGAATGAAAACAAAATTTCATTTTCCTGAGAGATCTGTACTTTTATTTTTTTAAGTTTGAATACAACATCTAAATTTGAACCTAAATAGATTTTGGAGAAGTTAGAGAAAGGAACAGTTTTTGCTGCATTCATTTTTCTAAATTCATCATATGCTATTGCTTCTATCTTCATCTTTATAATTTATCTATATAATTATATAATTTATAATTTCATAATTTATTTTAATGTGTTAGTATATGTGTGTCACACATAATGTTTGCATTCCTTATAGGAAGTCAGGGCATGTATATAGCACATCTTCATTCTCTTTTTCAGTCATTTTCCTTTCCCTCCCTCCTCTTCCAGTCATTTCTTTATCCCACTCTTTTCTTGGTCAAAGTTCACAGAACATAACATTTACATTCCTTGTGTGGAGTTTGTACATATACAGAACATAGTATTGATAGGTTTTTCTGGCACAGAAAAAAATGAAAACAGAATAAAATGCCTTTATTGTGAGCACAGAGAAGACTACAGTAGGAAGGAGTGAGGGGACGTGGAACTTCTGAAGGCCCCAATTGGAAAACAATGGTTATATAGTGCCAGGCTAGAGGCGGGCTTTAGGGGGTGGATGACCTGACCTGGAAGATTGGGATTGGGTGGAAGCATGGGAAAATGAAACAAGATACACAAAAAAGGGGAGTAGAAAGTAGTAATTTGAAGCAGAGGAAGAAGGGTGGGGCTTAGCACATGGCCTCTAGAGGCCAGTGGCATATTAGCTTGGGGCCATACTAGTCAGTGCCATGGAACATAGCCTCCAGTGGGCTGCGCCACAGCGATTCTAAAGGAATTATAATGAGGGGAGAAACTCATCAAGTATTACAATGGGATGAAATCAACTGGGTTGGCATTCATCATCCTCAATTGCAGAGTCATTTTTCTCCCAGAAGGTACCATGTTCTCCCAGCAGTACCTTTTCTTGGTGTCTCTGAAACCTAGTAAGTTCCGAGTGACCTCAAATGCCAACACTCTTCTACTCTCCACTTGAGAAAGTCTTTTATTTTGAAAAAGACTAAAAGTCACTGTATGATCCTTGATAGTTGCAACTTTTTTTCTATACAAGGACCCTGGATTCCAACATTAGCACCCAAAGGAGATGCTGAGCAGAAGGAGTAGGGCTGTGACCCCATTCTGTACAGAACTTGAAGAATTGACCCAGAGAGATTGTCAAATACCAGACCAAGGGATGGCATGCCTACCTTGTATTTTAGTTACTCTGAGATTAAGAAAATATAGCAAGGTGATAGGTAGGTTCTTCTTTCTTTAATTAGGATTCCTTTTCTTCCCTGGCTAGACTTTCCTCCTCAGAAATCTTGAAGCTGTTCAGTAGCTAGAGAACAAGAAGTGGTATTGAAGGGTCCCTCACTCAAGGGTGGCTGCCTGTCTTTCTGCAGGACTTCCCTGAGGAAGGTTCAAGTCCACTAAGAGTACCGGCAAATTCAAAACAGGCTTAGAGAGATTTCTAAGCAGAAAGAACCGAGGCAAGCCATTATTTTTAACTGACTGATCTTATGTATTACAAGCTCTGCATAAGAAAAAGAAGCATAAATGAATAGGCTTTTCTAAACTATATTCTGTAACTACTAGTGATATAGGAGAAGTGAACTTAATTCCCAAGTTGCTAGATGACAGATATGCCGAGTTCATGTTCCCCAAAATCAAAGAATGGATTCTAAGAATGATGGAGGTTAGGAGTAGGAAAACTTGACAGAGGGAGCTCCTGTGACACAGGGAGGGACCAAAAGTGGGTTGCTAATGAGCCCACTTCTCTGAGAAAGTTTTGTAGAGCAAAATCACCAGGTGGGTACACCATGAGTCAAAGCTATGATTAACTGGTAAAATTACAAGGATAGCCACTTCGGTACTATTCATCCAGTGGGGAAGCAGGTCACGTCAGAAGTGTACATGGAAAGAGCAAAGACCTTCTTAGGAAGGGAGGGATCAGGAGGTCTTGGTCAACTTCCTGGGTGACTGATGTCTATTTAGACTTTAATGTACGAAGAGATATCAATTATCTTATCCCCCAGGGAGGCATGTGGGCCTGGTCATTCCATCTTTATCTTGAGGCCTGGGCTCCAGCAGATAGGCCTCTGGCCACAATTGTGCTGTGTTCTCATGCTTTGCACCGATTCCCTCAAGGGTCCAACCCTGTCTGACTGCCTATACTACGTCTACCTAACTTAGCTGTCTAGAATACTAGGGTTTTCAGGATAATTTTAAATGCTAATTTTAATGATTATTTTGTAAAATGTGTATTAATAAAATATAAACTTGCGTCTTCAATCTGAGTCATGTGATTTGTTCTTAGGAATTATAACAATAGCAACAAAATACCACCCACTCATCTAAGTAATGTACTATAATTTTTATTTGATATTTGTACAATTCTCTAAGATTATATTATTACCATCCCTCATTATTTCAGGTGAATAAGTTGAGGATCATAAAAGACAGGAACTTGTACAAAGTCAGTGCTAAATGAGTCCAGGCAGTTTGTTTCCAGACTTTATGCTCTATGGCATCACATTATATTGTAGTCTAATCAAAGTTTAAAGTGGTTTATATAAAAATATTAAACAAATAATAGAATATATGATATTTAGCTATGACAAAGGAAATAGCGAAGGATTGTTTGGATATTAGCAAATTATTAATTTGTTTAGTTTTGACTTTGTTTAGTTCTTATAGGTAAAATATTCTAGCAGATATCTGACTCTTATTAGGAGACAGAATCCAGGGTTTGCATTTAAATATTCCACATTCTCCTCAGATAGGGCCAGTGTAACTCCCTTTTTAACTCTGAAACATTCAAAATTACTTCAAGTTATGTGGGAATATATTAGTCCGATTTCAACATAAGCCTGTGTACCAGTGTTTTGTATGTGTGCATGTGTGCATGTTGCATATGTGTCTGTGCATGTCCCTTGTACAGTCAGCAAAATATTTCAAGTTCCAAACTAGGACAATAAAGGAACAGCATATATTAAACTTACTTATTTTCACAGATTCTCTTATACTTCTTTGTACAACTCAAACAATCTTTTCAAACCTGACTCTTGCCTTTAGTAACACCAAGACATGGCCAAATTAGGATGAGCACTAACTTATCCATATATACAATACAAAGGATCCCAGAGCTGTATCACGTTTTGCAGTTACAAAGTGATTTTCATATTCTTTGATCCCATTTAGTTATTGTAAGGATCCTGTATGTTTACCTAAGTTGAAAATTTTAATCCTTATTGACAGGCATGGAAACTCTCTCAGACAACTAGAAACCAGTCCAAGTTCATGCAGCCTGCAGAGATGGTACCAGAATGCAGTTCATCTGACTCAGCATTGAGGGGTTATAGCTACAGAAATGTCCCCTTTGCCACTGTCTAATGTTTTAGCAAAACCCTCCTCACCAAGCAAACCCCAGGTATCAAGGTATGGGGTGGGCAGTTGGAATCCTCAGACACCTTTCTCCCACAAGCCACTGTCTGGGCGAAACTAGGCATCACAGGTACAGGGAGGAGAATCCCAACTGCCAGGAAGAGGGGTCGAAGGAAGCAGGCACTAAAATAAGTCCCTGGAATAGTAACAATTAAGTGCTACAATAGCTCTTCAACAGGATGTTCTGAGAACGTCAAATTATATTCCGAATATGTGCAGATATTTTAAGAATTTCAGGTATCTTTAGGATAATGACTTCATTCAGAAAAGTGAAAGCAAGGATGAGATATGCTTTTGAAGCACACCCGCACTGATTTGCTCTGCTGCAGCACAAAAATATATTGATTTTTGTACATGATGAACGCTTTATAGATTTGCCACATAGATTCATGTAAATTTTCTTTTTAAATTCATTTAGATCCAGCTCATTGCCATTCTACTGGGCTATGGTATGCTCTCTCCTAAACCAAATTAATAATGTTGGGAATATAGGACTCCCTCAATAAATAGTCATAAACTGAATTAAACGGATCCAAAAAAGTAGCTAACTAAAGTTTTCTGCCCCTAGCAAAGGCACTTTACAGGGTTCCACAAATGTATACAGCAGACTTTTTGGTTGAAACTGAGTCTGAATCTCATTTCTTCCACCCACTAGCAGGGAACCTTGAACTAGTTACTTACCTTTCTGAGTCTCATTTTTTCTATCTATAGAATGGCAGAATTAAAACCTATGTCATATAGTAATTGAAAGAATTAAAGCTGTTACTAACAATCATTTACTATTTGACTAGTATAGAAAAAAATTGCTTTTCTATTTTTGAAAAAAATGAGGTGCATGTTCTTTAGGGCAATGAACATCCTGAATGAGTTAAAAGTGAAGAAGCGACCTTTCTGTCTGAGGTTTTGCCTGGGTTCACCAACTAATTCACACGAATCCCCCATGTATGCTGAGTCTCTCATTATTCCCCAAGCAAGTGAAATTCCTCAGCAAACATGACTTTAATAAGGAAGCTGATACAGTCAAGAGTCTCTCATGTGACCCTTAAAATGCTTATTTTCACCACTGAACACCTGAAGAGGGGCAGGTCTGAGAAACTGGTGAACCACCTTTGTTAGAGACAGCCAAGTTCTTTAGAAATATTATAAGCAGTCAGACTGGAACAGGCCTTTGGAAAAGGTCAGTGCAGAAGACAGCTGTGGCTGGAGGCGCATTCACTGAAGGTCAAGCTTCAGGAGAATCAACTACACCCACTAAGGATGACAGCAGTGAATGATATTCTAAATTTGGCATAGATCACCTTGGGTCGGGGACCAAAATCTCCTTGACCTCTCTCTTCCAGGAAAGGTCCTTGCTCTTTCCATTTACACTTGCTAAGTGACTTGCTTCCCCATTTGACCCCTAATTAATCAACATTTCCTAAGTGATTACATTCGTAATATTATTAGTTGACCATAGTTTTGTCCCACTTCATACCCACCTTGTGATTTCCCATTGGATCAACGTTATCTAAGCAACTATACTTGCAATCTTATGAGTTGTTTACAGTGTTGTCCTGTGTTATATCTGCATTACCTCCTGGTTTTGCTCGCTAAAACTCCCTTAAGAACCAGGGTCTGCAGTGCTCCCCACTCAGGCAGGACCCCCTCTGTCTCGCTTAGAAGCTATCTTTCCCTCAACACATACTTCCTACTCTTAACCTCCATTGTTCCTATAACGCATTCTTCAGTTTTAGGAACACAAACTCCGCATATCAGACACTTAAACAGGTTGGAAGTTATACTTCCCCTAAATTATTTGGATTATTTGGAGGTCCTATATCATACTCTCAGTATCACCTTTGGTAAACTGTAGTGGCCGTTTGGCAAATGCATCTGATTCATGCAGTTCTGAGTTTACACTGGTTTCTGTAGTAAAATTTGCAATTGTAGATATAATTTTCCTTTTACCCCTCATTCTTTATCTCTTTGCAAACCCTTTCACCACAGTCATTCTCACAAGGAATACCAGAGAGCAGAATGTTAAAAACTTAGTATTTGTGGCAAATAGAACATACATTTCCTGCAGCATGTGTTTTTACTGACTTGGAGGGTCAGACTACTTACCTAATTTCCTTAAGTTATAGCTTTCTTATCTCTGAAATGAAGATAATAATAATCATGTCTACCTTGAGGTTTTCAGTGTGGATTAAAAGAAGAACTTCAAATAAATTGGGCAGATTGCTGCATGCAGCATATTTTCAACAAAGAAAATATGGTATTGGTTACTACAAACATTGGGTAACTAAGAGTTCTGAAAATAAACAGCAACCATCCTGAGAGAAATGTTCAACCAAGTTATCAATTTTCATGAAGAAATAAGCATTCTTTCCCTCAGTCGCAAACAATGGAGGGTAGAATTGATGCGGTTTTGTAATCTTCCTTGCATTCCTCTTAGAGGAAAGAAAACGCATTGATTACTTTGAAATTAGAGGATAATACCATTTAAATCTGTTTCTAAATCTCTATGTGGGGTCTAATTTCAATTGCTGTCCACACTGCATCCCCTCATCTGAAAATTTAGTTTCTGATTCTCAAAAGAGTTAGATTGCATTTAACCTAGCAAGGTTCTGTGCTACACCCTCAGGGACTCCAAAACTGCCTAAGACTAGGGGTCCTTTATACTGTCTTTAGGTAAAAACACTTTATAAGGTCCTTGAGGCCATCCAAATCCCACCTTTCTGTCTTTCTCTGAGTGTAACTTCATCTGTTCCCATCCACATTCAGACTTAAGCTTTTAATAGCAATATTCCTCTCCAAGGAGCAGAAAAAGTCAGAATTTTGCCTTTTGCTTTGCTGTGATAATATCCTTGGGTGCTATTGCTTGTCATCTTCCTTAAGTCCCGATGACAAAATCTGATCATGAGATGGATCCCAGGAGTGAGACACAGGAGCTTGAGTCACACTGTCAGGCTAGTTCCTTTTGGATTTTAACAAGTGATTCATTATTTCATGTCTCATATTCCCTATTGACACAAAAATACATATGTATGTATATATGCATGTGTCTGTGTGTGTCTGAGCCTTAACACTAAAGCATGATTTAAGAACAGAACTTCAGAGCATTTTAGCAAAAAATTATGTTTTAAATGCCAACAATAATACTTTTGATATGTACTGCACCCCTGTTATGTTACAAAGAATTTTCATTTCCATAGTCTACTTTGCTTCTTTCTACACATAATCTCTCACAAAAAAGGCCTGCTGATGTCATGCTCCTCTTAATGATGATAAACCGAAGCCCAAAGGATAAATGCATTTGAAAAAGGTGATACAACAAGTTGGAGGTAGCTTGGGGCTGGGAACTGCGTTTTTCTTTCAATATTCTCTAGTATTACAACTCATAAGTACAAACGCTATCAAAAATCCTAAGCCACTTGTAAATTATTCTTCACAAAGCATTTAAGGTTGAAATCTTCCAGAAACGTCATCTTGATAGCTCATTCGTATTTTTCTCTCTTAATTTTTAGTTTTCTTCATTTTACTTCACCTTGACATCTATCTATTGAGAGGACTTGCCAGAGTAAAGGTTTATGTTCTAGAACTTATCAAGGAGACGTGAGAGAGTTCTACTATTATAAGATTTAGAAACCAATGTTTGCATACGGCATTTCCCATGAAGTCCCTAGTAGACCATATGAGACCATTTTATTTCTCTTTACTTCAGGTTTTTTTTTTTTACTTTAAAGAGAAAACAAATAACAAAATAACAACAATGAAGACACAAACTTCAGTTTTTGAACATGGGAAAAAATGAATTCAACTACAAAAGTCAAGGGCTTCGTTGATTTGCCTACTTTTGTCTTTATGACTATGGCATAGAGTACTGTTAGTAATATGGAATGGAAAATAACAGACTCTGAAAGCTTGTGTGTGTGTGTGTGTGTGTGTGTGTGTGTGCGTGTGTGTGACCTCCAAATTTACTTACCCACAAGTCAAGTTAACTTCCCTTTCCCAAGAACTCAGTACTTCTCTTCCAAAGGCATTTTGTGGAGCAGCTATGAAGAGTACTTCCATATATATTGTCTTTCTGAAATCTAAGTGGAAGTAGAAGTAGGCCACTAAATCAAGCATTAGTTTCTATAAGCTTTGCAGTAGATTTTAAATGTATAAGTGTGCTATATAAATATGATTATATGATATATGCTATATGAATTATAGAGTTATATATTCTTATATGTGACAGATTATCAACATGTTTTTATGTATTTTATCATAATATTTATAAATTATGCATCATCTTTCTTATTGAAGACATTAAATAGACTTGAAAGTTTTTAGGCATTTTCACACAGGGAAGAGTTGCTTTAAGATTCAAATACCTGTTGATTAGTCCTAGTCTTATGATATCTAGTCATGTGGTGATGTTTTATCTTATCGATGGCAACATACTTTATGTGCTTCATGTATAAAAAAGAAGAGCCAGAAATCATTTTAAGCATGTTTCATATAAAGGAAACTTAAAGATACAGCTCATTATTGAGATCAAATTGAGGAAAGGATTTAATTGTGCTTGAAACTACTCTCCTTACCCATGTTTTCTTCTGATACAGGATTATTAGACACATTTGGGATTTTTTTTTATTAAACATAACAGCCATCTGGATAGTCTGACCTTTTCATTATCCTGTAGCCATTTATTAAATTATTACCAATTATTTTTTCTTACCAACAAGAAGATGACTCAAGTTTATTGTTCCTTACAAGTTACCACTGACTGATATCTGTAAAATTGAATTTAGTGCTGTATGATCTTTACGGTGTTGTTTTTGTTGTATTTGTGCTGCTGAAGCGAGTACAATGTGTTGTTTTTCTTGTAAGGAATAAAGCTGCCCCAGCAGTAAAGCAGGGGAAAGCTTGCCACAGTTATAAGACATGACAGTTCCCATCACCCTCCCAAAATGTTCATGCTAATATCATGTCTTCTCATCTGTTCCTGCTGAAACCAATTTTACACAAATAAGAAGTCATGGCTGTAGGTCACTGGCAAAGTGAAGTAGATTTGACCCCTAACCATCTGTTTTCTAACACATCATTCTCAGAGTGAGAAACATTATCATGCATGGGCTGTGTTTTCTCTTAGAGTAAGTTATCCCTTTTCTCTTGTCAAGGGTAACTTACCCTGACATGTGACTTTGAGCTTTGAAGACCAAAAGAAACCAAAACTGACAAGGCACCAGCCCAGGACTTCATTACTCACATGTACGATTAGGACTTGCTTTTCCCCATTCTACAGACCACTGTTGAAGGTACAGAGTCTATTGCAGGGTTAGCTAGCCCTGTATACTGTAAGCATTACTGCTCATAAAGCAGATTCCATGAGAACAGATGACTGGACCCTCCTGATGTCCCATTCCTGCTAGTATGATCAGGTAAGGGGGAACTCACAGCACTAAGGACTACACTACTGCAATGTTTGCTTACAGTTTTAGTTCTAAATATTTGTGGCCCCTTTCTCCTGAGTTCATCCCTTCAGAAGCCCATCCACTGGCCTTTCATGCAAACAGAATATACATCTCATCTCATGAATATCAGGTTTCCACTGTGATTGGCATTGTGATATACACCAAAATGATTTATGTCTATCAAAGCAGAAGCTTTCTGAATCACTTTGTCTTTTATCCTTCCTCCTTCATCTATTAGAATGACATGCCACAAAATAATGCATGGGGTGGACAGCAATATGAATTGTTTCTGCTTTGAAACATTGAAATTTTGAGTAGTGTCTGGTACTCAAGCATAGTCTCATTTAACTTAATCAGTACAGATTGATTCTACCATACAAAAAAACTTTTGTATGGTGATAGAGAGATGTGGTAAGGATAAGCAAGAACCAAATTACACCATAAAGAAACCAGTTTTTAGGCATGTCCTTTGAGAGAAATTCAGGAACAACTCTAGTGTTTGTCGTTACTTGATTGGGCTGCAGAATGTCAGTAAGGAAATAACCTTTAAAGTCATGTCTTTCATGATTTTGGAAAATGTCCTTACCTTTTCAGGATCATTTTCAAGATCACTTGTACATAATAACCTCAAGTAAATAACAAACATCATGTGACAGAATAGCTATGGAAAGTAAATGAGATGAGAAATATAAAGGGACTATGACAGTAGCACATGTTGTTATTATCATTATTACTTCTATTAGTTTTGTAGAAGTAATATCACAATTACTTTTTAATGGAATGCTGATCCACAGGACTGTACAAATTAACCCAGATTTACAAAACGAAGCTAATTAACATAAGTAAATAAATGAAAGCCCTTTATATACTCTTGCTGAAAGCATTTTTTCTCTTTGAAGACAAAAGCCTTGCTCATCCTCCAATGAGAACTCCTTGTCCTAGTCACTGCCCTACTTTTCCCTCCTCCCAATTTCTCCTTCACAATAGATTTAGTTATCAGATACTTTCACTTCTCTCACCCAAACCTCTAGTCCCCATGCTAGATTCACATTATTGGACCGTAAGTAACGCAACAACCATGTCTAGGGCAATGTCTGGCATTCCCTCCCCTACAGTAGCCATGTAAGAGTTTGATACATGGCAAACAAAATACCTCTGTTACTTTTTTAGTGAAACATAATAAGAAAACAAGAGAAAATAAGTCTAAGGTAATGCCTTTTGGAAATTCAGAAACAGCCTAGTGTTTGAGTCATGGCTTGATAGGTACCAGTATGAGGATGGAAATATGAATATCTTTTCAGTCACGTCTCAGTGATCTTGGAAAAGGCCTTCACCCTTTCAGGATACATTTCTGTTAGAAATTCTTGGCGATATAGAACTCCTAAATTCCACCAGAATTTTGTTATATAAGAGACCTGCTAAATATCAGGAAGTACAGTATAACAAGTTAAAGGAGTACAAAACCTTCAAAATCAATCTACTCTGATTGTTAGAATGGAAAAATCGTGGGCCAAAGGAGAAAATTACTTGCTTCAGGTCACTCAAACACATGACTGTACGACCAAAACAGCAACCCTCAATAAGGATGACAGTTTTTTGCCTTAGACCCAGCTGCCTGATTTTATTATAGAAAGTGAAGAATAGGATTTTGTGGCAGAACAATAACACTAGATCTTCGGAAAACTACAAAAGGACAAAGTGTTAATTGGCAACACAAAGCTGCTAATCAGCAATGTGCAGGAAAATGGCCACAATGTGCTAGCTGCTTGGATGTGAGTTGAGAAGTTGAAAAAGACTTAGGGCGCAGATGCCCATATCTAGAACTTTGGAAGATTATTTTATTCCAAATGTATTTTTCATGAAAGTACAAAGTAATGATAAGATGAATGAGCTTAAAATCAATTTAACTTGTTTATACTAGATATTTGTGATTCATAAGCCCAGGTGTGGAAGGTTCAAAAGAAGTTAGATCTACAGTGGAAACATCTGACATGTGTTTGCCACTCATGTATCTATTTCCAGGCAAAGCTTGCTTGAGTTATGGTTTTCACATTGTCGTTCAGTGTGGTTCTTTGATACGAATTGTCTTTGAATCTTAGGAAAATAGTCTTCATTTCTATAGAAATCTATGTGCTGTCATTTGGGAATTCATTATCTTTAAATTCCCCTACTTTTTAAAAGGCTGTGTATGCCTATTGCTTTCCAAAATAAGGAAGCTGTAATTAAAAAACATACTAAAAATAAGAAACTGGAGAGTGTACATCCCTACCTGCTGAGACAGCTGATAGCCTCAGCTTTACAAAATTGCTTTCATGGGGCAATGCAGTGCTGATATTTAGATGCAAAGATTCTTAACTCCATCCTATGACATTTCTCAATTGTTTAATGTTGATGTAAATGAATAAACTTGAATTCTGTCCCTAACTAATAATTTCTGCTCTAGGTGAGAGTTAGATAACTAGATACCAATGCATATCTTCTGAATTGACCTGTTTGGAATAATTTTTCTGTAAGTAACTTTACAATTGACATTGGTCTTTGAGATGTACTCCTTCATCTTTATTGTATCAATCTAATTTCATGCCCAGTCACGGATATGGTGACAAGGAACCACTAAGTAAGGAAAAATGATCATTAGGCAGTTACAACTGGTGTCTATGATTGTGATATCTCTGTAACAAGGAGCTATTACACAGCTCATGAATTAAACATGCTTTTCATTCCATAGCTCTTCACCATTTACCAGTGAGCAATAGACACAAATGATGAAAATCAAGGCGTACGATCCTCTTAGTCATATAAATGTAGGCAGATAAGAAACCATAGTTGGATTTACTGTTACAATGAACTCAGTTGTGTAATTTGAGGTACCGATTTTAAGCCTGACCATCGATACCACTTACTTGTGATACTCTGTATTCATAAATATAAACATCATCTTATGGAGCAGGTAATAAAGTATTTATGAGCAAAACAATTATATAGATGCTGAACATGTGAGAAAATGTGTACTTGTAAGAAAATGTTACTTTTTAGTGTGTCTTTTTGTTATTTGAAAATGCTGTTTGCAAGGAGCAGGTAATTTTGGAATGGATGAACTGGAAGACAGAGAAATGTGAGAAAATGAACATTTATTTTGAGGATTTTGTATTAACTGCAAAATATTGTAAATTCCTCAGAGACATTCAGCAATGATCTGGGTCTTAAATGTTTACATATATTTGGGGGCAAAAGCTGGACAGGAGGGATCTGTGAGTTACATCTGATCACAACAGTGTAAATGTATTTTTAGGTGATTTTTTGTTATTTTAAAGAGAATATTAAAAAAGGAAAAATAACAAAATACCATCAGCACAGATGAAAACAAAACAAAGCAAAAACATGAAAAATACTACAGGGTTTCAAAACAAAACGATAGGAATTAAAAGTGGTGTTATATCACATATTGTTATCTTCAATGAAGTTGCAGAGAAAGAAATACTAATGGCAAATAAATATATGAAAAAATGTTCAACATCATTAGGCACTCAAGAAATGCAAATTAAAACAGCACTGAGATTTCACCTCACCCCAGCAAGAATGGCTATCATCAAGAAATCAACTGATAACAAATACTGGAGGGGCTTTGGGGAAAAAAGGAACACTTCTCCAATGCTGATGGGAATGGAGACTGGTGAAACCACTGTGGAAATCATTGTGGAGATTCCTCACAAAACTGGGATTAGAAATCCCACTTCACCCAGCTATTACCCTTCTGGGTTTCTTCACAGAAGAATTAAAAACATCATACCACAGTAATATATGTGCACCCATGTTTGTAGCAGCACAATTGGTCATAGCTAAACTTTGGGAAACAACCCAAATGCCTATCAACTAAGGAATGGATAAAAAGATGTGGTATTTTTATACAACGGAGTATTACTCAGCTATAGAAAAGGTAAACTAGTATTTTATAGGTAAGTGTAAATGTATTTTATTTTTTATTGGTTTTATTTTCCAGTACCTTAAATTGAACTCACGACATTGTGCTTTCCAGGCAAGCACTGTGCCACTGAGCTACATCCCCAGCCCCCTGTAAATGTATTTTAAATGTAGCAAATAAATGATAATTTCCATAAAGTTAGGAGGAAACAATTTAATAAAGATTAATGCTGTCTTGACCAGGTTGGTTTTAATATACTATAAACTGAGGCATTAATTTTCAAATTCATTTTAAATAGTAGTCGTGCAACTCTTTTAACATATTTTTACTCAAATCGTATCTTTTTCTCAAGGAGCAAATTTATACTATGTCCCTATGCTTGCCCTGGGTTCCTGCAAAGGAAGGAACTCCTCAAAATCTCAGCTTCCCATTCCCTGTGTTTCCATCCGTGTTGATGACTGTGGGTGTGCCTATGGTTTTGAAAATTACAGTCAGTCATTTACACAAACTGCCTTGTGACAGTGTGAGCTTTTGTCATCAATGTGGTAAACAAAGGCCACAAAAGGGAGAAACTAACAGTGGGCCCTTGAATTAATTAGCTACTGACATAGTCCAGCTGAGAACAGACAAAATCATGAACTAGCACAGTATCAGTGGCAACAGAAAAGAGGACAGTTACACAAGCTTCTTCAGAAGCATAAGTGCCTTCGTGATTCATTAGAAGTGGGAGGCAGAGACATGACTCTGAGTGTTCATGCCTGGCTCGCTGGGGCAATGGTGGTGCTTTTGCCAGATAGAACAGTCAGGGAAAAATGATGGCTTCAAGGAGAAACTATAAATCTAGAATGTGTTCTGATGTATTGACTCTGAATTAAAGTAATCCTTAAATCTTATTGATCTAACACCAAGGGAATATTTTCCAAAGTGTCACACACAATAAAACTAGCAGTAACGAAGATGATTCAGGTGGTGGATGAAAGGGATATCAAATAGCCTTTAATTACATACTAAGCAAATATATTCCTGTGAAGTGTTCCCTCTATCCTGTTTACATTAAGTAAAATGTTCTATTTTGTTAATAGTTATGTTATACTATATCTCTGATAGCTCTCTTTTTTTCCTCTTTCACTTTTTCAATACCCTCAGAGTCTGGAGCACCCAACTATATGCACTTGCAATTTAAGAACATTTGTTTAATTTTAAATTACATTTTATATCAATTTCTATTTATATCCATCGGTTTTGGTTTTTCAAATGGCCTAATACTAGGAAAAAATAGTCATCATACTAAAAACAGTAAATCAATTAAAAGAAACAAATTACGAAGTGTAGGGAACCAGACTGACCTGATCACAGCCTTGATTTGTAACTGCAGTGATTACTCCCAGAGTTACCCTAGTCTCTCTTCCCTGAACGATTTCCCACACTACATAAATAAAAACACCAACAGAGTAGTAGAAGACCTTTACTATCAGATCTGAAACCACTCATTGTGAAACCACTATGCCCAACACCCTTGATGTTAGCTTGAGATAAACCAGGTACATTATTGCTTGCATACAAGTTACTTTTTGTGCTGAGCATTAAATAATCTCTCTCTTTGACCCAAATCACCAGGATATCCTAGTCCTGATGCTGGGCTTGACCAAGATTCTGTAAGTGAGTCTTCAGAAATTACACTCTGCTGTTCTATATCTGTCCAAGTCTTTCTTTGGTCTCAGGGCACTTTGGGTTGGTTCTTGTACACCATATTTTCTTGGAGCATTAAGGAACTAGCAGCATATTCACGCATAAGATACAATAAAGTCAAATGAGTGAAGGTTAGAAATAGCTGATGCTCTTACACCAGGGAGACAATATGATGTTTACACATGTGGGCCCGATTTATTTCAATTACGAGTATGGTCTCTAAATCCAAAATGTACAATAGATAATAAGAAAGGTAAAGAAATTACTCAAAGGAAGGAACAACTGGGATGAGGGAAAGAAGAAAAAGAAAGTACTAAGGCATTTTATATATTCTGGATCAGTGGCATAACTGTACTGTTGGTGTCTGATGGTTTGGTGAGGGGAACAGTTAATGTTTAAAAGGTTTTTTTTTTTTTAATATTTTGACCAATTTTGCATGTTTGTATCTGGCAATCTGAGCAACTTATGTGACGACAACAATTTGCTGTGTAATATCCATTGGTGAATTTCTACAGTCATAGTGACACTATGTATTGTCTCTAATGTTCTTTAAATTATTATTTCCTTATTCCCTTTAATGATTTGATCAATCTTCTATTCTTAAATCTGGTAATCTGAGCAACTGCATTGAAGATAACAATATGTAATATAATAACCAGTGTTAATCTCTATTTGGTTTGAAACCCTGTAGCATTTTTAATGTCCTTGCTTTGTGTTGTCTGTATTTTGCTATTGTTCTTTTTTTGTACTATTTTCTTTAAAATAAAAAAAGTAAAAAAAAATAAAATAAAATAAACAGCTGATGTATTTTAGGCAGTATTCCTGTCCAGTCACAGTAGAGGTGACGTGAAGGAGATTGGTTTATAGTAAGTCTGTAAGAAAGCTAATTTATAGTAATGGCTAAATTTCCAAAGGATTGTAATTTGAACTTCTGATAATTTCCCAAGAAAATATGTCAATAAAATTTCTTGCAGGTATTAACTACTTATGAGGTTTTGATCCAAAGATAAGAATTTCATCAGAAATCAAGCAAGATATCAGATTAGAATTTCCAGTCAATACAAAATCAGCTGTCACAAAAATCAAACTGCCTCTCTGATACTCATACTAGCTTTCAGTTTAGCCCTTTCTCTGCATGGAGGGAACTGAAATAATGCTTCTCACAAAATACAAAGACCAAGACCAAATGTGAAGCCTAAACATCATAAGAAAATTCACAAAGGAGGGTGAGTTCTATTAATTGATACTACTCAAATCACATCTGGTATTTCTTGCAATAGAATTTTGCTGTGAGTTCCTTAGGAAGATTAATAGCTTTGTGATACCTTGGTAATTCTCTTTCTAACACTTAAAGTAAGTGGAGGGTTTTCTCCTGGAAGTATCTCTTAACAGTTAGTAAATGTTCTCGATCATTCTCCATATGAACATTGAACCAGGAGTAAGATCAAGTCATTTTATACAAAATTCAACCCTTCCCTACTGACACTTGGCCTTAATGCAATTCTGGGATCAAAATGACAGCACAAAAAAAAATCTACAAGTCATAAGTTTGTGTGTTCTGTTTTAGGGTACAGGAATAATTATAGAAATGTGAATATACAGAACACTGTATTGCCCAATTCCTCATTCTGTAAGCATAAAAAGCTAGATTATTTATATATATAAGTTCTTCTTTCACAATTAGACCTCAGTTTTAAAGCAACCCTGAATTTTTTTTCCCTGAATCAAATGAGAGATTCTCCTAGTATTTGATAGTCAGGACTTCTTGTGTACAAGGAAAGAGAAGGCCACTTTTTCCAAATATATTTAAGTATTTCTTTGACCTTTTTGCTAAATGAGACAGACTTTGGAAGAAGTTGTGAATGCTAAAAACAGTGGTAGAGCCAGATAACTCCATAATACAGAGAGTGATGATTTTGAAGGCAGAATCTTAAATTATCATCTTTGTGTAGGCCCTTAATTTGCTTTTCTGTGTAGAATATATCAAACCCTATTCCAACATTATTCAGTGCAAAAATATGCCCTATAAATTCTAGAAAAAAATGAATATGTTTGAGTAAACGCACAGAAATCTACTTGGCTTGTCAAAATCTATTTCAAATGACAAATCTTAATAGATAATAAGCTGACAGCATAGTGTTTACATTTTAAATTGGGACATACTTAAACTTATATACTTTAAAAGGATTAGTTGGAGTAATCTGCATAGAATATATGCTCAGCATTGTAGAGAGTTCAAACTAGACCTACATGAGATAGAGCTGGTCAAGAAATTTGTCTAACTTTTCTACATGAGATGTTAATTAAATCAAATAGTACTATGAAAATAATAAGAAACCACATGATTTCAAATAAATAATGACTTTTTGCTGCATTGAAAAAATCTAAAGTCTTGAACACATTATGCCTCATACACATGTGATAATTATAACCAATTTAGTATTAGTGAGAGCTTCCATTGACTGAGTGTCAATCATGTGGCAGAGGTTATTCTAAGTATTTTATTTTTTAAAAAATATAAGCAGAATACTTGTGAGAAGTTCCTTTTATCCATTTTGCATAGTTGCAAAAGCAGATCCCTCAACAATTCAATAAGTTTTTCCAGTATTTATAGCTGAATCCTAATGATGGAGTAAAGACTTGAACTCAACCCTGTCCAATTCCCAGATCATGGTCTCATCCATTAATAGAGGCAATTTGAAATAGTACATTACTGAAAGGAGACAGAGTTTATACTGATAACAGTCATTTATCTGCATTTGCAGTGTGTATATTATCTTTGATTATGATAAATGCTATTTCAACACATTAGAAAAGTATTCCCTAAAAGAAACAATAAATTTGCACATAATAAATGTTTCCTTTTGAAAAAATAATGCCCATTAATATTTTACTTAAAAATCAGCAGATAATTTCTTAATCAAATTTGTTTCAAATTGGTAGAATACATTCTTATTTATCTGTTCTACTAGAATAATTATATTTTTCTCTAGGAAATTAAAAGACTTCATTAAGTTTCTGAATAGCATTTATAGACAAACAAAAAGTTCTTGGAATAACACATACCAAAATTGGAAGTCTGGTGGGTCACTTAAAATTTATGTCAAGTGCATCTTACCAGAAGTTGTCTTGACTACTTCAGTGGTATTTCTCAGTCCAACAAATGAAAATTGGTAGAGCCTCCAAGACCTCGTGTCCCCCACTTCAACAGAACTACGCTTCCACTGATAGACAATTTCTTCACGTGGATAACCATCTACAAAGAGGTGGAAAAGCTCACATTACAAACAATAATAGATGAATATATGTAGCAACCACCTTCTACTTGCAAGACATTGAGGGAGCTAACAAGAGTATCATAAGTCAGATGAGAATTCTGCACTAAGAGTTACTGATTACAGTAGCTAAGATGACTATAATAGCATCATGTGTTAACATAGAGTAAGATTCAAAAATTAGAATGCCAAAATTACCCTGAAAAATTAGATTGCATAAAAGGTATTCTGTACATAATTTCCTATATGCTATATCCACATTTTATATCATCTGAGATAATGTATATGTGACTAGTATAAGCTAACAAGTAAGTAAGCAATGTATTAATTTGTTGTGAAGGGCAGTCAATGGGAAGATTCTGAGAATCATGTTTAAGTAAAAACTAGAGAAAAATAGGACAGTGAAGTCCTCTAGCGTGAAAACTACTTGGGAAAAATTTCAAATCTTTCCATTATTATCTCTGCATTTGATGATTAAGCTAATTTAATGTGTATGTATACTCAAAGCAATAAGCAGGAATGGCAAAGAGAAAATATTAGTTATCTTGATACCAAGACAAGAGAAAGTCTTCATGAAAAAGGGGTTATGTAATTATCCATGAAAGGTGGGATACTGTAATGATTCTGAGGACAATCTTCTAAGTCAAAGTATCCTGGGAAAATTTCTTAATTTTTTTCTAACTTGTTGCTACTTAAGCATGATAATACTACTTAACGGGCAGAATATATTTCCTGAATGGGAAACATTATTAAGCTACATGTGGAATAAACATTCTCAAATACAAATAAATCAACTAACTATTTATTCTTTGATAATGCCACATAAAGATAACACTTCATTACACAGTATGATTCATGACTTATAGTAAAATCTCATATGTTTACTTCTTTCTGTATCTTTTCACTCTTGATTTCATTCTTTGTCTATTATGTTCAGGTAAATGGCAACAAAAATGTTGCTTAGAGACTTCTTGGTGATGTATGCAGTAGAATGGATTGAAAATTGGGGAATATAACAATTAAATTAAGAATTTTCTGTGGAGAAAAACCCTGTGAGTGATTTTTTTGTAGCAATAAGTAATATTACATTGGACTTAGGATCAGAGCAAGTCATCTGTAAACCGAAGGCACAGAAATTACCAGTTCTTGAGATTTTGATTACTCAGGATAGACGTAGTCCTATTTAGAAAATCAAAACCTAAGAGTTTATTTCTTTAAAGGTCATGGAAATGTTAAATTTATAATTAAATATGTTCTATTCTTGGATAAAGCAAAATAAGAAAATTTTTTTATAGTGAGAATTTTTATAAATATATGTGATATATACATATTTTTTCTTCTGATTCCCACTGGCATCTATGTAATGATGAGTAAGTGATTGCTTCTCTGGTCATTCAATTTAATTTTTAATTATAGTACAAATTTAGTTGTTCCTAAGAGCCTTTCTAAATATCTGGCTGAAAAATTATATTTGTAAACATATATTTAGTGTATAAATTTTTGTAGTTGATTTTTGTTTGTAATTGAAATTACAAACAAAGATTACAAGTGAGAGGGAATAAAAAATGCAAAAGGAATATTACTTACAACTGGAGAACTCCAGGGGACAAGAGTGTTCGTCCATTGGGAAATTGTGCAGCTGTAATTGGCACTCAGCATCAATTGTCAACCTAAGTAGAAAGATGTTAAAAATAAATAGAAAGATTGCAAGTGTAATTTTTAAAAGTACATTCCCAGAAATTCTAGAGTATAATTTCACATTCAGTTTGGATAACACAAAATGATGCTTACTGAAAAAATTCATCATATTAAGTAAAAATTAAGATTAAATGGAAGCCAGTCATGGTGGAACATGCATGCCTCCAGCACTTGGGAAACTGAGGCAGGATGATTACAATGAGTTTGAGGTCAACCTGAGCTGCACAGTGAGTCTAAGTCCAGCCTGCAGTATGGAGAGATCTGTTTTGGTTTATGTACTTATTTTTTGTTGTTGTTGTTGGGGAGGAGAAAACTAAATAAAGACTATGAATTTTTCCAGACCAAACAATAATAATTCCATTTATTCAAAATCTATATTGTTTGTTTTCTTAAAAATTAATTGCACAATAAGATTATTCAGTGAATATATTTCATTTAACAAACTTAAGAATTTAAACTTATTTATTGTTTGCAAATAAATAAATGCTGACAACCCTCAGATCTTATCTGCTAATTAAATCAGGACTTTCTAATTGTAAAGATTTGTTATTTGTCAGCTTTATATTTCTACAAGTTTAAAAATGCAAATGTTCCACAATAGAGCTTATATAGTTTTAGAATCTAACACTCTGAAATCATTAAATAGTATGTTACAGAGTAGAGATATCTATAGCAACAAAGACCTGTTGTGTACACATTCACAGGTATATTAGAGAAATGTTTACCAATGAGTCTTTGTCTAGTCTCTCTCTCTCTGTCTGTCTGTCTGTCTCTCTCTCTCTCTCTTTATATACATATAAAGAGAGAGAGAGAGAGAGAATCTGAAGTCCTGGGCTAAGATTGTAGGAGGGGAAATAAGGGCATCCAGATTTCACCTTTGGAGAAATGTGGATATAATACCATATTGTAATGGTAATGCGTTGAAATTTTTAAAAATTTTATATTAGTAGTTCTATTTCCCTACAAAATATAGATATCACTATTCAAGTGATGAAAATATTTTTGTAAAATTTTACTTTAAAAGATTTTTCAATTAACATGACTTTTAATTGAGGAGATTTTCTGTTCTACAACAGGATAATAATTGAACTTGGAATGTATCTATAATTGCCTATGCAGATGTGGATAAGGTGAATTGTTTCCTCAATTTGTAAATGCTATTATGATTTTATTGTACTTAAACTTCTTCAAATCCACATAACTATTGAGATGGACCTAGGTTTAGTTGTCTTGAAAATTAGAAGTTTTAATCATTGTCCCTTCATAACTACATGACTTTAAAGGTTAGTTTTATTTACGAATGAAATAACAATTAAATTTTATATTTATTAGTATTATCTCTTCAAATTAAACTGGAATTTTAAAAATTGGATGTAATATAGATAAAATGCATATACAAACATAGATACAGACATATATCTGTGCATACATCCGTGAACACGCATACACACACATACACTGCTCATTATAGATAATCAACCTGAGTAAAATCTGTCAATATAGAATGACAATGATTCAAATCTTAACTGAATCTCATGAAAGACACATTTTAGGTGGTTCCTATAATTAAATATTGTAGTGATTCCTCACACTAATAGAAGTAAAAAATGACTACAATTTTATGGGAATAATAAAAGTGCTTAAGGTACAGTGACTGAGTTGATATTTCAAAAGCTAGAATGAGATATGCTTTATCAGACAAATTTTGATTTCCAGTAGTTTCTTATTCTAGTTATTACCCTATCTCTAATTTAATAAAACCCTTAATGAACACAAAATAGATGCAGTGAAGTTCTTTTGTAATTGTGGTCACTTTTTTCCAACAGCTAATGTAATTCTGATAAAAGATTTGGGGACATTGTGCAGTGTTGTATTTTGTATGCTGAGCATTGTGTAAGGCACAGAGTTCATGCCACATGTGTGCATAGCATGAATAATTTGCAATCTAGAAGTTCTAGGACACTAAGATGTAGAAAAATAATATTCAATTTTTTACTGAAAATCTATACAAATGATTTTAATATCTGCTATATTTTCTATGCATCAGGGTCTACATTAAGCATTTTATGTATTACCTCATTTCATTTTTTAATAATTCAGAAAGGTAAGAATGATTATCTACATTTTATAGAAATTAAGTAATGAAAGGTAAAAGAGTTTGCTCAGTTGTAGTGGAAAAGGACGGGGAAATGCACTGAGGCATGGTGATACTGTCTTTCCTAAAAATATATAAGTTCTCACTTAATTCATCTAAATAAAAGCTGTGATCAAGTAAATCATCCTGCTTACTATGCAAGCAAAGCTTCAAGATGAGATGTCTCCTAGAACCAAGAATCTATTATGTATTGCTTCTCCTTAGTCTCTGTCAAAAGAAGTTCTGGAAAGTTGCCCTACTTCACAGAGATAGTAAAATAGAGAGCAAAGAGCCATAGCCAGATTGGTCTGATCCCTAAGTATATTTACTTATCTATTTTGCTATTTGATAATATACTGTCTCCAACAGGAAATCTCAATGCACGAGTATTTTACATGCATGTGAATAAGAAGTTGGCTAAAATAATGCCATAAAATAATTTAAATAATTTTTCCAATCTTACTTAATATGTAAATTCAGAGGATATAGCTCCCATCAACTTTCCCCAAAGGATGATTATCTCCAAATATAAATAAATTCATTCACACAGCCTGTTAATGTCATGGGGATTGAGGTGTCTGGAGATGGAAGGTAATGCCTGGGTTTCTGTCATTGTGTAGTCAAAAAGAGAAGACCGTGTGGAGACTTTTACATTACAGTTTCTTGCTTAGTGATGGTTTCCTCAGAAATGACAACATCTCCACATATGAGAACTGGTGGTCCGCCCATTTCAGTTTCCATCGTCTAATGCCACAGGACACATAGCCCAAAGCCATGATTGGCACAAAGGTCAGGTGATCTCACAAAGGCGAGCGAAATTTCATGTCAGTGGTGGGAAAACAACCTTTCACTTCATATTTATCATGGATCAACAGTTCTACCCATGTTTATGCGCTGTGTGCCCTGAAAAATCTCACTGATAATGGAAAGAAGTAATTTTTCTTTTCTTTTTTTTTTTTTTTAAGGATAAAAGGAGGGAAACATTAACAGACATACAACATTTTACAACATATCACAAGCACAATACAGACAATACAGAGTTCCAAACAAAGTGGTAGGGAATTAACAATGGTGGTTGTATTACATATTGATATCTTCAAAGTGGCTTCTCATGAAAACAGATATAGACATGCAATACTGGTCAACCAAAGACTCATTGACAGTTTCTTTCAGCATAGAAACAGCAGATAGAAGAACAACCATGTTATCTATCCTGTATATACATACATACAAAATTTCTCCTGGAAAGAAGTAATTTTTCAATGTCACTTGGTATCTTAATCGAGCATGCGAAGACTGATTTCGGCTTGGAATTTCCTTCTTCATTTTTCTTGGGGTGTTTTGTTTTGTTTTGTTTTGTTTTGTTCTTAAAGGAAGAATGGTGCATTTTTTGTTCTATTGACATCAATTACACTTTTCTTTTCCCACGAGAATACCTTAGAGTGTAGAGCACGCGGCCATCATTCCAAATTCTCAGCATCCTGTTGGGAGTGGTTATCCAGTGGGCATCAGCCTTTTTGGAGTTTCTGAAGAAAGTGTCTGGAATCCAGATTTTCCCAACCATATTGCTATTCAGTCGGAGGACTTTAATGGTGCTGTTAAATTTCAAACGTCTGTCATACCATGTTTGAGCAAAAAATATATCAATAGTGTATTCCTGTTTTAAAGAAAAATATAAAACAGAACATTTTTAATACAATAAGAATGTATTGGAGAGTGTTTGAGTATCTCATTCTTGCGTAATTGTCAGTATGAGGCAAAGCTACTTTGGCTTTGAATAATACATAAGAAAGAACTACCTCAGTTGATTAAGCTATTGCTTCATTCAATTTGTAAACCAGAGTGATACTTTTATGAAAAACTAAAATTGTTTCCATGGATTCTGACCAAGGATCATAGCTCAGACACAGTCCTTTAGTTTCCACACCTATGGAACATTTTGTAATAATATTTTGAACTGGCTAAATGTTTGCTGTAGAGATCTGCCCTGTGTACTGTAGAATGTTTAGCTGCCTCCTTGCCTTCTACATCCAAAATGTCAGTAGCAACCCCTCTACCCAACCCCACTCCTGCCAGGCTGTAAAACTAAAATTACCTTGGACATTACCAAAAACATCCTAGGAACAGAATTTGCTGTGTTCAGAAGCACTGTTATAGAGTGAAGCAAGGACTAGAAAACTAAAAATAAATAAGTAAATAAATAAATAAATAAATAAATAAATAAAAAAACAAGCACATAACTAAGCTCTAGGAGTGGAGGTCCAGTGCCCTAAATAAACTGGAGATGGTAAGGAATGTAGCAGGTCAGATAATATGAAGTTGAAAAAGAGGAAAACACGTAAAGTGCTTTACATTATACTAGCAAGATAGTATACAACCAATAAAAAAATCCTCATTTTCTTACTATTTATTATTGCTACATTTCCTTCCTCCAAACAAGATGTAATTAACCAATTAAAAATATTTTTCATACCTCACACATCTGTACCGGAAAATATATTCTTAAATAGCTTGATGACAACTGGCTAGGACAGTTTCTCTCAAGTATATATCACTAAACTAGACAGTGGTTGACCAGCCAAAGCAAAGCAAGTCTAAACTGAAATTCACATCATTGCAGATAGAGTTATAACATGAGTTCTGGTGTGACCATCCTAGGTACAGATATTCCTTGAGGAAAAACACCTTTACTCTCTGGCCTCATTTTCCTCATCTTTACAAGTGAAGAATGAACACAAATACATGCTTAGGTTCCCTCCACGTATAAAACTAAGTCTTTTTGCTTCTCAGCTTCATTATTATCATTATCATGGTCCTAATTGCCATTCAATAGCCTAGTATCATTTTATTCTTGTTGTTATAAATCAAGTGCTTATTTGTGTCAGTTCTCTGGCTAAACACTTCACATGTCACTTAATAAACCACTTTATGGAACAATAAAAGCAAAGGAAAAACTATTATAATAAACAGTTGGTTCAATGACTTTATATTTTCATGATTCCCAATTGCCCTAAGTACATCTTGTATTATTTTATAACTTGACTTTAATCATGTCTATAAATGGCAGAATTGGAGTAAATAAAAGCAACTCACTCATTAAAATATAAGAACTGAGGGGGAAAGGCCATCCACATGTCTTAGTCTAGTTCCCTACACTCCATTTCATGTTGAAAAATATGATGAACCGTGGAAATTCTTGATGTGTGCAAGAATATTCAGATTGCTGGATCTGGTGATTTATCTCACCCACACTGTTATCTCACCCACACAGACCCACAGTCTGTCTCGGTGCCACCTGCCTGCATCTCCATTATGGGAAAATGGGCCTCCTTTTTTCACCAGTTAGTTCCCCATTTAAAGTCTATGAGTAGTGAAAAAGAAACATATTCTTTGAAATCTTTTGTCAACTAATTGGTGATGTGCAAGGAGGTAAAAGAATTTTATATATATATATATATATATATATATATACATAAACTGTTTTATAAATAAACTTTCATTTACATATAAATAAACTTTTCCATATATATATATATATAAAATCCCTACAAAAATAAACAAATTAAAATATCTGAGGACCAAAATCCAGTGTCTTACACAAACAATGATGCTGAGATAGTTCTGAGAACTACTATTCCTAAAGCAGACTTGTTCAATATTTCAACTAACAACCTATAAGAATAAAGTTAGACCGAAATATCTACATGTTCTCATTAAATATTTGCAGTTCATATTAGAATACTACAGATTCTGAGAACTTTAACTAGAAAGATATAAAAGTTAGACTTAACACTTAATGGTTAAATAATCTTATTTTTGTGGATTATACAGTAGGTGTATTTTTATTACCATAATTGTGAAAAATTAAAGTTTTTTTATTCCTCCATGTCTTAACAAGTATCTCTATTGCTAGCTTAGTAAGCACTACTTTTAAATTATAGCATCACTATATCTATCACATTATTATATCAGTTAATACACAATACTAATATTTATGTTACATTATGTTCTATTTTTCCCCTCTTTCTTTTACTACATTATATGATGGACTGATTGTAGTTTCTCATTTCAGATTTCAGTATGAACTGCTAGATATAAGAATGAAGTTGCACGTATTATTACAACTAACGCACTATTTCCTTTGAGAAATATTTCTTATTTGAAGCAAACTATGCTACCCCACAGTATAAATATTCTATAAATAAGTGGAATATTATGTTTTATTTTGTTATTATTAGCACTGACAAGTACACTTATTGTTACATTTCAATAATATAGCATACTTACACAGATAAATTTTACACGTGATCACGTTTAATTCGTAGAACAAAAAATGCTCAAACGTTAATGATTTTTAATTTACAAGAGAACAAATGGATCTAAAAATTGGTTTTCTGTTCCAAAATCCTAAACCTAATTTTTGTTATTATGCTTCTTGCTATTTCCATGCTTATAAAATAGAAATTTTATTATGAAACTCACCATATTGATAGCATTCACTGGACCAATGCTATTCACATACATGTCTGTGTGAATTAATGTTGGTTTCACTGTAAAAAGAACCATAAACACATTTGCACGTGGAGAGGCACAATATTATATTCTGTTAGTCTATAGCTTCATGGACTTATTTAACTAAATTAGTACTGATTTATTTGTAACTAGTTCCACACTAGTAACTAATTCACTACATTTGAGTAATAATTATATTTTCAAAGAAATATCTCCTTTTAAGCATATAATTATAAGAAGCATAGTAGCATCTTGAAACTGATTATACTTTATAAACTAAGATGAAGAAATTAGAATACTGGTCTCAGCTTTTGTTCATACTTCTCTCATATTTTGAACTTCACCATTTTTCCTTCAGGATCGGGAATCTATTTGCATATTTTAACCTGACTTGACCCAAATAGAGAAAAAGAAACACTTCACTACTTAGGAAAACCTGTACATTAGAAATATGAAGTGGATACAACATAAAGTAGCATGAATTGTTTCTGAAATATCGCTCCCTACTGATTTTTTTATGACCATTTTACCGTTAGTGTTTACCCAGCACACTCTCCACCTTGCTCCATGGCTTCTTAGATGATATGGCTACATAGATAATATGAGGAAGGCTTATGGAAGCCCATTATATACCTATTTGTTAGACAGGACTATTATTAAAATTCTGTAGAACAACATTCATGAACAAATGCATGCACTCCACTTTCATTTGACAATTAATAAATAGAGATTCATTATATTTTCCTGGATCTAAATCCAACTATTGCATTTTCCCTCACTTTTTTCACTTCCCTTAAAAGTACTGTGCCTAAAACCGCTTGTGATACAACGGATTCTTCATGAATACCAACACCTACACCCTTAGCTTTATCTCAGTGAGGATGTTCTTCTGCCCCTGGATATTGGGCTTCCCTGGACTTGCTTTGGCTAATAACACATGTAGAAGAGTGAGTATACTAATGCTAAATCTACGCATTAAAACTTAGTTGTTTCTATTTTCTGTTTCATTATCCTCTGTTGCCATGAACGATGCCTCTAGTTAGTGTGATGTTTCTAGAAGGAGAACGAGACCTATTTGGAATGTTCCTCCTCTAAGTGAGCAGCTCCAGTTCTGCTTAGCTTACATTAGCTCAGCCCCAATCAAGTGAATATTTACATAAGTACATGCTCAGTGTTGTATGTCCCTGACATTTTGTGGTTGATTGCTTATTATGCAGCAATAGGTAGCCTTTCTATTTTCTGTTTGTACTTTTGAAGTTGCTTCATAAAATTTCTCTTGCCTTTGTCTGGGATATCTAAGGAAATTTTAAGTTTTAGCTCTCAAGTTTCACTTGAAAATCATATTTTTTTTCATGTTGGATTTAGCAACACCAATTCTACCTCCCAGCTGGAAAGCTTTTTATATACACTTCATTTATGTTATAAAGTACAAATCTAATTTAAATTCTGCTAGCTCTAGAACTATGCAAATATTTTCTAACGAGGTTGATAAGCTAGACACATGTACGTGTTCCTCCCTATATCACAGCACGAATGCTCTAGCATACCTCCAATATCAGGTCGAAGTTTATTGTCATATCCTTCCAGCAAGTTGTTTAAAATGACAGTGACATCCCCCTCAGGGACTTTTGGTGTCAAGACCCATGTTTTGTTAGAAGCATAATCTTCATAGTCATCATCAGACTTTTGGCTAGTGAAGCTAAAAAAAGAAAAATATTGACCAAGAAACATACACATTACATCAAGTTCTCTTGTACCACATCACACTGGAGGAAAACGAAAAATTGAGTAAGAGTACAGGAACATGTGAAACAGCAAACAGCTTCACCTGGTGATTAGTATAACTAATTAAATTGAACAGATGATGATTAAAATATATTAATATATCCTTGCCAATTTTTCAGAGTGTTCTGCCCTTGTATCTATAAATATATCATGTATCATTATTTACTTTTGCCTTTTTCATATTTGATGTTTTTCGTACCCACTTTCCCAGGCTCATAAAGGTCCTGTAAAAGTACTTTTGGTGAATACAATGCTTCAATGATCAGGAAATAGTCTAAGGATTGAAGCAGAATGTCTTCTTATTCTTGCTCCAACCTATTAATGAAAATAAGAGAGTGATGATTAGATTCACTCCCACAAACAGCCAGACTCGCTCCTCACCCCTCAGTTGAACCGCTGAGAAGGACTCCATCTTGCTCCCTTTTCTTCCACTGGGCTATGTGTATTTGTGTTTTTCCCTTTTCTTGCACAGAAGGTGAGACTGGTTCATTTCTCCTTCATTGTTAAGAACTCCATACCATGGAGAAAAATGTGGCTGCAGATATTAAACCACCCTTTATTTCATTGAAGGCTCCTAAGCTACAATTGCATCCAAATGATGTGCTACCATCCTATAAACAAAATCATTTATTTTGACTCATCAAAGAGTCACATAATGTTCTAGAATTCAGTCTCATATGCCCAAACCTGCCAAAGTTTTCTCCATCCACCAATTTGCATGGAAGCTGCTTAAGGGTGAATACGGAAGATAAGTAGAACTCTTAGCAGCTTACTCCTTCTCGTACCCCCAGTTTCCACCTCCATCACCTCCTCAGCATGGGAAGGTTGTATTTTCCTGATCTAGGGACAATACAAATTCCTGCAGAAGCTGCCATTTTAAAATTTGTATCACTGGTCAGTTAATCTGTGGTTCAGCATGACATTCTTTTAAAGTATGAATTTAAAATATAATGTTTCCTACCCCATAATCAACTTCAGTTTATTTCCTAAATATATAACATATATTCTCAAATCAAATTTTATCTTTCTTCAGTCACTTAAATATTTATATAGCCATAGTTTAAATTATATAAACATATAAATATAGCTTCAATGTGTATGTTTATACATGTGTGCACTAATGTGTTTATGTGTGTAAATATCACAGAAGAATGGAAATTATATATGTAATGTGACTTGATAAAATGGATGGAAAATGAAGTTTTAAGAGTTATCATTGGTGTGGATAAATCAGGAAGCAAATACAACAGCCTCCACTTTTATTGTTTTTTTCTGTTGCTGTTGTTTTGTTTTTTGAGACAGGGTCTTGTGCTTTATAGTTCAGGCTGGCCTTCAATTCACTATGTAGCCCAGGCCGGCCTTGAAATCGCAGCAATCCTCTGGCCTCAATGTCCCACATACTGGGATTACAGACATGCGCCACCATTCCTGGCTCTACTTTCATTAGCTTTTAAGTTTTAGGAAACGCTATACAAATACATTTACAAAATCTACTATAACTAGTGTCTTACATCATGCATTTCAGCAAGCATAGGTACTTCAAATAAGCATTAATTTCATAGTGTCTGTAGCGAGAAGAACAGGCTGGGCAATGCTTCAATCTGCTCTCAAGGAGAACATCTCTTTTCAGGAATAGAGACTAATTCTGTCTAGAAGAATCCCTCTAGGACCTTAATTCATCTTTTCTCCAGAGCACTGCTAAAGTGTGCCTAATAGAGCTTTAATTCTATGACCCAAATCTTACTAGTTTAAGGAAGAAAATGCTGTATTGCAAAGAAATTTTCAAATTCTCTAATTCATAGAGAAAAAAAATGACTACTCCAACAGATATCATGGATAATGCCAAAGTATATTTTAAACTCTCTCTTCATCTCTCTCTGTCTCTGTCTGTCTCTGTCTCTGTCTCTCTCTCTGTCACACTCTGTCTCTCTCATCTCTTAGATACATGTACCCAGTTAAGTTTTCCTTAATGGGAGGCGATATATTACATTATTTGATTTGCTTTACCTGTTCACAGCACCTCCTATACTAACAAATAAATAATGCAATCATGATGGTATTGTTTTACTATTGTTACTCCTATCTGATTAATAAAGAGGGAAATCATACTGAGTGAAATGGTAAGGGATAGGGACTACTTGCTTAGAATGAAAACCTTGTTCCAGAATTGCACCGTATTTTTCTGTGTCAGTACTCACTGGATGCTGAAACACTAGTCTAATTGATTATTTCAAATTAACATATTGGTGAGGGATTTTTTTCACATTTAGGAATGTCTACTTAGTCATAGGGAGGTAAAATAGAACAAAGAAATTCAGAGTACATGCTTGCGAGCAAAAAAGGACTAGGTTTACTTTGTGTATTCAAGTATTTTTTCTGTTACTTAACTGTTTTATGGTCTTAAACAAGTTACTTTACCTTGTTAAGCCTCAAAATTCTTATGTTTAAATAGAATTAATACTATGACTCGTGTGATATTTATGTAAAATAGTAAGATAACACATATTAAGTGTTTAGCAAATGGCTGACGCATAGCCTTGAAAATACATCCATTAAAATCGTTACTCTGTAGTGATCACCACTAGACATAACAACAGCTCTAAACATGCAACTAAAGCTTGAATGTACACATACTACTGCAATGGATTTTATTTAATGGGGGATGAGAAAAACTAAAAGAAGATGTTTTCCAAGAAGAAAAATAATGAGCCCCTATATTATAAATGAACTTTTTCTTCTCTGCAGCTCTCCCTGCTGAGGTCTAAATTAAAGGGGCTGATGCAGGATCTGGGATTGCTTCCAGATTTTTCTCTTAAAAAAGATCTTCCCTCATTCAAGGTTGGCTGTTTCTTTCTCTGGGATTCTTTGGTGGGAAAACCTTGTACTCATAGTTAAGCTCTTTAGGAACCATAAAGTCTGACCATGCAGTTTTCTCTGCACTTGTGAACTTGTGAACAGGAGAGTGCCGGGGCAGAAATAAACTGACAATGACTCAAGAAAATTGATTTAGCTTTTGTGTGGGCTGACAGCAACATAAACTCGAACTTCTGATGAAAGGCTCCAGGCTGAATACAACAACTGGATGCAGAAGTCGGAGGTTATTCCTCCTCCTGATGCCTTTTAGTATTTTTTTAAAAGAAAAAAGAATGAAAATTTTAGAGGAGGAGAAGTGAAACTGAAATTAATCTTTGGTCAATCATTTTAAAAGAGCATTTTTCTCACCTGAGTAATAATATCTCAGAAGCAGAGAAGGTTATGTGGGTTTCATTGCTTGAAAGATGCAAAACTTTGTAATAAAACCGTCTATCCAAGAGCTTAGACCAGTGACGTCAACATCTCCTGGAGCTTTCCAGAAATAAAGGTATGGGCATCTACTAGATTCCCAAATCAAAATCTATTTTTGAACAAGTTCTATAAGAGATTCATACAAATATTAAAATTTAAGGATTTCAGTCACATAATAGTGAGGTTGGTCACCTTTCATCTCAGCTGTGTTTTTGGTTTGCATGTGTGTGAATGCGCAGCCTAATGCCCTTTTTAAAACTGCAGATTCCATGGTTCCTGCCCCATCTCTTAATGCGAATCTGTGTTGTAAATTAAATTATTCACTTATATTTTCAGTATATAGTTGTATGCATAATTGGAATTTAGGTATTATTATAAATATAAGCTCAACTTCAACTCAGTAAAATTGATTTCCTTTAAGAATAAAAGAAGCTCGTAAAACAAAATTATTGGATAGAAATTGTTCAATAAAAGTTTGCTTACAATCACATAGAAGAGTCTCAGTATCTTAATTTGATACCTATTTTAAATGTTCGCCAAGCTGAAGGTTAATTATGTGCATGGAATTTTGCGTTTTCATCTAGGTATTTTATATTCCCATAGATGTAAAAAAGCTCTATGCATATTGGGGGAAAACCTAGTTATTGCACTCTGCCACGAGAGTAAAACAACAAATAATTGCATGAGAAATAGAAATCTTGCATTTTTTCACTGATGTATCTTTAATAACATTGAACGAAAAGTATCAAAAAAAAAAAAAAATACAGGTTGTAGCATAAGTATGCCAAGTTGGAGACCAGTCTGGACAACTGAGCAAGACCTTGTCTCAAAATGAAAAATAAAAATAAAGAGTTGGAGACATAGCTCATTGGTAGAGTGTTCTCATATTTAATCTCCAGGACCACAAATACAAGTAAGGTAGTTGAATTAAAAAGTAAAGAAAAGCTCATTATCTATGCTTAAAGTACTTTTAAATCAGAGATGTTTCACTTTTTAATAACATTAATTTTACTAATATTTTGGATACAGTTTTGGTTAACATATTTTAGATATGCAATGAATCATATTTATATATCAAAAAATCAAGTACATGTCGCAAAATTATGGTAATAGATTCACAGAAGATACAAGGGTATTCATAACAATTTCATTAATAGTGGCCAAGAACTGCAAACAATACAAATGTCCTCCAATAAGAACTGAATTAGTACATTGTGATTTAAAAATATGTACATGCCATAAAATAATACTTTATATCTGTCCATTAAAAATTGTTGTATATTGGATTTTTTTCTTTGTTAATATTACCTTTAAACTGTTTATACCCACTTCTTTTTTTTCTCCAGGTTTTGATTTTTTGAAACAGGGTCTCACTAGGTAGCCCTGGTTAGACTTCATTTCCCTATGTAGCACAGGCTGGTCTTGAACTCACAGTGATCCTCCTGCCTCAGCCTCCCAAGTGCTGGGATTACAAGTATGCAACACCATGCACAGTATCATATATAAGGAGTGGAAATATATACACATTTTTTATACCTCATAAATCTCTATTACTTCTTTAGCCACACTCACTTTGATTCTCCTGCTCCCTAGTAATTGCATCAGGCTGTAGAGTCCAAGGGCAACCCCCTGCTGCAAAAGCAACCTTCACACAGGACGTTCTCGTTCCTTACATCCTCATATTACCTGAGAGTTGGTCACATTGTTCCAGGAACAAGACCAAATTGTACTAGCTTTGCATATACTCTCTTCTCTGCCTGCAACTTTTCCTTTCCTCTACCTGCCAGCCCAATGTTTGGAATGGTTTATTTTGGACAGGGTTTCTTAAGTAGTAATATCATTGCATGAGAAGTAACAGCAAGAACCAATAAATGAGATTATATCAAATTTAAAATGTTTCTGTAGAACAAAGGCATCAATTGATAGAATGAAGAAGATAGCCTACAGAATGGTAAAAAATGTTGCTAGCTATTTTTCTGACAGAGGACTAACATCTAGAATATATGGAGTAAAAGAAAATTAGACCACTTAAACAAAAAGCAATCATGAAATGGTCAAGTGAAATGAACAGACACTTCTCAGAGGAAGAAGTACAAATGGCCAACAAACATATGAAAAACTGTTCAACATTCCTGACTATTAGGAAAATGCAAATTAAAACAATGTGAAGATTCCATCTTACTGCAGAAAGAATGACAATCGCCAAAAAAAAAAAAAAAAAAAAAAGAAAAAAAAAACAATAAATGCTGGCATGGCTGTGGTGAAAAAGGACACATTCTACATAGTTGGTGGGAATGTAAGCTTATCATATGAATTTCAGCACAAATGGCAGGCCCCCCGGTCATGCTTGTCTTACCTCTATTACTTGCCAGTTCCTCTATTTTTATGCTCTACACAGTTCACTGAATTTTCATAGTGTTAACCATAATGTGTGTTGATTGATTTGCCTATTATTTCTCTTATCTTCTATTATTAAACTACATATTCCATGAGTGTGTATTTAATGAGAATTTGTGGTAAGAATTATATTTTAATATTGGGTTTTCCTCAGATAAATAACAATACTTAAGAAGCCACCATTAAATATTAATTATGTTATAGAAGGAACTTTAAAGACTTAAATTCTTCTCTCATTTTAACTTAAACACAGATGTGCCTATAATTATCTTCCTTTTACAGATGAAGATACACAATTACAATTAACAGTAGATGCTTTCATTTGCTAAAATCAAAACTGTAACCATTATAATGAAAGGCCCTGAAAAACAATTGGAACCAAGGTGTGTTTTACTATACATTTATCAAACAATAAAAGCATCAAAAATAAATGGTCACTTTAGCTCAGTTTCCCTTAAATTACCTTATGTCTGATCTCAATAAAGGAAATGGCCCCTTCAGCATAAAGTTAGTAACACTCAGATTCTATAAACTTGCCATGGCAAATGACAATGATTTGATCGCTGCTTCCTGAGGGGTAACAGCAAAGCATCCAATTTACTTAACGGATGTCCTAAGCTTCTCATTCAAACTCTTCCTCTGGAAAACAATACAGTGGCAAGAGTAGGACACACATACAAAACAGTTTATGTTAAAGGGTGCTCTTCAGCCTCTGTAGGTGGAACATTTGGGGAGAAGGTGCAGGAGCAGGTAGTGTAGTAGAGTTTATCTTCTCAGAAGGAACAGAGAACCCAGTTCCATCTTCCCAGGAAAACTGGGAGTTATTGAAAGACAGTGGTTAGTGCACAGAACTGAGGTGCCAGTAGATCTTTCTGTAGAACCCATCAGTGGCCTCTGGCTCTCTGTCCTTCTCAGGGAGTATGTGTACTGATGCATGAAGAAGGCTGCTGAGAAGGCTGCTTTATGAATGCTTGTGTACACCTGAGTGTTATGTGCAAAGCAGGTGGGATTAGGGCAGGAAAGAAAAAACATCTGAGAGCAAATTGCCCTAGTCTGGATGACTTCTTGATCTCATATCTAGCTTAATTCTTTGATATTAGGCTAACAGCTAAAAATAAGTGTGTCTATACAACTTCAACAATTATCCAACATATATATTCAAATATTTAAAATGCAAACTGTATTTTATTAACAGTCACCCATGACCCATATCAAAAAAAGTCTGTGTGGTTTTATTACCTAAGATGGATTTTTATTACAAGTATCAGAACATTCATGCTAAATTGGGAAGCATTGGCACATATACAGACTAAGGTAAAATGACCATGAAGGTGCTTAGCTCTATTTACATCTTCAGATTGTTTTTTGTCTCTTCTATCCTCCAAGGTGTCAATTGCAAACCAGACTTAGCTTGACAATGTTGTTACACCCTTCCTTTGAAATCTGGGTAGAGCTCTTCTTGACTCCACAGCTCTTACATTCCAGATGCCAGTGAAACCAGCTTCATATGGATGAGGCCAAACTTGGCTGCCAGCTAGAGTGGTAGCCAGGCCTCCTTGCACCACTGCAGTGGCCTCTGTATGCCAGCATGTTTAGGCAGAGTGAAATGAATCCTAGGGAAACAATTTCCTAAGAAACCTTTTTTGGCTTGGCTTTCACGCCAGTGATTTTCCTGAAATGGAAGGTACTCTTTAGCCTGCAATGGCTTGGGTTTTTCTGATTCTGAGACAGCCTGAAGGCATCTTTCTTCTTGATGCTGTGCAAAGTACTATGTATCTTTTTAATGGTTTTAATCTCTTCAACAACCACACCTCCTTTGTGGTTTTTTTTTTTTTTGTTATTGCTGTTGTTTCTTGGTACTGGGAATTTAACTTAGGACCCTGCACTAACCAGGAAGGCACTTGTGCAGTTGAGCTATAACCCAGACCCACTCACATGTCTTTTGCCCCTAACTTCATTTGTGGAGGTTTCTGGGCCAAAATTTAAGTTTCTCTAATTTTTTGGCCTATTGCTTATGCCTACTTCTCACTGCAAATCTGGCTGCTAGCAGCGAACAGTACCCATGCTACAGTCTGAATGTGGAGCTGTCTTGAAATTTCTTCCACCAGATTAGCTGTTCTACTTCTTTTAATCTCTATCTCCTGAAAAATCTCAGGACATGAGAAAAATTAAGATAGGTTTTATGCCAATATAATATAGATGATCTCTAGGACAAATGGCAATGGAGTCTATGTTTCCAACTGAAACCTCTTGAGCCTAACCTGTGCTGTCTACATTCCTATCAATATTCCAGTCTTTTAAATCTCAACCAGAATCACCCATCAAGCACTGCTCAAAACTTTCTAAGTTTTCTGTAGCTTGCACCTCCAAATTTCTCCAAACTTATCCCACAAATCAGTTCCTCATGGTCAGTTATAGTCACAGGAATGACACCACTTCTTTGGTTCCAATTTTCTGTATGGGTCAGCTTTCCCACTACTGAGACAAAATTTTGGGCCCAGTGCCCAAAATTTAAAGGAGCAGAGGGTTTGCTGATGGTTTTGTGCTTCAGCACTTGATTAGCTGGCTCTAAACTAGAAAAACACAGTGGAAGAGCATAGTAGAAGAAAAGTGCTTCTGTCATGTTAGCTGTGAAGCAGAGAAGGGAGGAGCTGAGGATAACAATATACCCTCCAAAGGCATGCACATAGTGACACACCTCTTGCAACCAGGCTCTGTCTCCTAATAGGACAGTCAGCCATGAACTCATTCACAAACTCCATGATCCACTCATCTTCCAAAAGCCCTATTTCTGAATGTACAAGACCTTTGAGGGGCATTTTTGAGCTAAGTAATAGCTTTGAATTATGACTAGCCTATATTGACAACACAGTGATAAGTCAGTTGGGTGGAATTCTCTGCTTCAAAACACAAGCTGACTGCATTTATGGCTGTGTTCTGACTATAAAACCTAAAACCAATCTTCACCATAAAAGATATGCAAGCCATAAAAGAATTTCAGAGAAGGATATAATTATTTATAAATTTATAAATATAATTATTTATATCCAAGTCACAGTTCTGAAAGGAAACACTTTGTATATCTTCACTTACATGATGACTGCTGTGATTAAGAATGCATGACATCCAACACACATTCAAAGTTGAAACTGAGTACAATCCAGTCAGTCTTAACCTTGGCTGAATACCTGGTGGGCTTTGTGAAAAAGTAACATCCAGTGCAGAAGGTCAACTGCTTAATATACTGATTTAATTGGTCTAGGGTGGGACCAAGACATTGGTTTCCAACTAATTTGGAGGTGCAGAAGGAACTAAGAGCTACTACAACAATTTGACAGAACCATGTGGGCTTTCTTTTCTAAAAATAAATAAGCACTTGGGTAACTGCCCTTAGGCAAGTCAAATGTCAAATCTATATCAAAATATAGTCACAATTCAAAATAGCACCAGCCTCAATATTTATGTGTTAGTGAGTTAACCCTCTTTGTCCTAAAACAGCTTGGGATACCTGTCCCTACAACAGAAGATGACTTAAATGTCACAGAAGCATAGCATGAAAAGGCATTAAAGTATATAATTATAAAGTTTTCCCCACTTTAATGTACTTGCAACATATCTATTTTTTTAAGGGAGAAGTCTCAGTTTATTTGTAATTTGTCTTTAACCACTCTTTCCAATGCACTAAATTATTTAGGAAGGAGAGCAATAATAAAATCAATACATCTGCTAAAGAAAAATATATAATAAAAACTTGAAAACATTTTAATTTTATTGCATTTACTTGGTAATTATCTTCTATTATGAAAATTCTGATGAACTGGCCAGTATTATTACTTTCATTAAATCTATTAAACAAAATGATTACATAAAAAGACACAGTAGTTAGTATTGTGAAAAAATTGGATAAGTGAATGACTAGATGTCATTTAGAGGTGGCAAAAAAAGAGAGTGACTAGCTAAATTTTTGAAGCAATGGTCTATAGCTTTAGATTTTCTAGTCCTTTAATTAATCATTTCATATTTGATATTCTTTTATGTATGACATTTCCAAATTGGAAGAAGTCCAAAGTACAATGCTAATCTAAGAGCACCTCTTGTCTAATTAAGGAGAAAAACAAATATGTGAACAGTGAGAAGGTAATGCTTAAAAATATGCAAGATAATAATAAAATATTCTCACATGCTAGAGCATGACTAATGTCTGTCTGTTAACACATCCTACTTAACATTGTTATACCTATCAGTGTGACTCCATATTCATTTCCAAATTTCAGTTTCTGTAAGAAAAGTATTTTTTTCTAGAAATATCTGTGATTATTCACAGACATCTCCTATGAGCTAAGCAGTATTCTCAGAAATTAAAATTACTAATTAAAAAAAAAGTTCTGTCCTCCTTCCTCCAAGTCGGGAGCACTTTAATGTCAGGGTAACTGTGCAGGTATAAGGTTATGAGTTTACCTAAGTGCCACCTCTTTCCCAGACCTTTCCTAGTGCCCCCCAGTTCCATACAAGGCCTTGTCTGTCTCCCAACTCCTTCTCCTTCAGGAAGCAAGTCTGCTTTCCTCTGCAGCTATGATATGCCAAGGTCTACAAAGCATAGAGCTGTTGCTGAAGTAGAGCCTGGTCAACAGGGACCCATGAAGGGAGCCCCAGGCAGAAAGCAGGCAGCAGGGCAGCAGGGACAAGGGACACCTGGCAGTCACCTGAGAAGGTCACACAGCATGCTGCACAAGAATCCACAGAAATTACCCATGTGCTTAGCAGTGGAGAATAGGGGCTGGGGTCAGGAGGGATAGAAGTGTGAGCCTTCCATTTCAAAACCTGGTTTCTAAGACACGCCATTATTATTATTAGGTGTGACAAGTAGGTGGTGATACTGTTAGAAAGTTATATATCCTCCTTGAAGTACTGAGGGCTACTTGACAGCACACATGAGATTTGCTGTTTAAAACTCTAAGAAGAAAGGAAGAATGTAAACATTCTCTATGCGCTTGTAAATGTTGGACTTAGACATTGTGTACATAGAGGTTTATTATAGCATGCTCTTTATATTGTGCATCTTTATGACTTCCCACTATTAAAAAAAAAAAATTGAAAAACGCCCACTGTCCTGGAGGAAGACTGAGAAAAATCAAACCAGTTTGTTAATTTTGGCTACCTTGTAGATACTAGAATGATGGAATGTGGAGGGGGGGATTATTTTACATCTTAACATATGTATAACTGGTTATAAATTTGTATTCCTTTTGTAATTCAAAGAATAAAGAAATATTTATTACTTAAAAATTTCTGTCTCTGAGGATGAATAAAACTTAGCAGTCTATGAATGCAGTTTTGATCCAGGAATTCTGGACCATTTCTTAAAAAGACTCAATGAAATTTGAAATAATTCTGATTTGATCCCAAATCTGAGCATATTTTACGTCAGTGCTTTTGTTTCACAGGTAAATAAAAAGTTTATATAATATAAGCAGGCTTTTTCATTGTTTAGAGATTTATGTTTATATTTTTTATTATACAATAAGATTGGAAGACTTAAATTATTGTGTGTTCATAACATGGAGAGAGTGCCTCAGTGGAAAGACCAGGTGATTTACTTTTTTTGAGGTATGTATCATTTCCTTCTTCAATAACCTACAACTCTAGTGCATAAATTGTGAAAAGGGTTCCCCTGAGATCCATACTTCTTTTTGTCTTCTCTGCAATTATCTTTTCTAGCCTTTCCAACATCACTAGGTAAATAATCACCAATAATACCAGAGCAAAACACTGAAGAGTTCACTATCAATACAATTAGTTATATATGCTCTCAAACTGAAAGAAATCCCTATTTGGCTAGGAAATTTAATGTGATCATTATATGTCAGCATTATTAAAAAATTAACTAGATAATCATCGGGTTTTAAAGGTATTATTCTACAATACTGGATAACATTTTCAAGTGTCCCATATAAATATTTAGAAAAGGGATTTCTGAGTAATACGTTAGGTGCTTGTTAACCTTATATGATATTGTCAAATTGTTCTGTAGAGTAGCTATATACCTTTGTTTTATTCCCAATAGCAATATGTGAGCTATCAAGTTACCTCACATTCCTACTGACATTTGATCTTTCACTATTTTTAAAATTTTATCTATTCTATTGCATATGTAGTGAGGTCATATTGTGGTTTTAATTTAAATTCATCTGATGACTAATGGTAAGAGATTCATCTCTTCATGCGTTTGACACTTCAATAACTTAGATGAATCTCAAAGGTGAACTGTATGATTCTATTTATAAGATGTTTTTGAAAAAGAGAGTCTTCAGTGATTAAAAATAGACCAGTTGTTACAAGGAATTAAAGATGGAAGAAGGTACAAATCAACTAAAGGGGAAAAGAATGAGGAAGCTTTTTGGGGCAGGAAATAGGGTAGTAAATACCTATAAGAATTTACATGTATAAACAAGTGTGGTGTCTACCTATAATGCCAGCACTTGGATGGCCAAGACAGGCTGATTATGAATTCTTCCCAACCTGGGCTACATGGTGAATTCAAGGCCAGTCTAAAGTACATATGGAGACCCTCTTGCACCTGCTAAAAGCCACAAACACATGTGTGTTAAATTTTTACAACTGGACCCTAAAAGATACCAATTTTGTTTGTTTAAAATTTAATACTATTAATCTGTAAACTAAATCATTTATTTTTTGCAATATTCTCTGACATATATTCTTCCAAAATGTCCTGATACTAAAAGATGACCTAAATGAACCAATAATTTATCTATTCACAATCTCCCTGGGAGAAAGATTTTTAAATTTTTTTATTTTTAGACAGCTTCTGGCTATATTGGTTTGCTTGCCCAGGCTGGGTTTAAACTTTTGATCTTTCTGCCTCAGCCTCTCAGAGTGCAGGAATTACAGGCATTTGTCCCAGGTCCAACTACAAATATACTTTTTTTAACACTCTCTATGAGAATCCTTTAACATTTTAAAGCAATCAATTAATGTCAAAATAATCTGTTTAGAATTTAGAGATCAGCTTCACTATTTAATAGCTGCAAAGCATTTAAGCCTGCAAAACTAAGCCTCTATAAACACATTAAATAAGTAAGTGCAATGATTTCATTACTACCATACAATCCTTACTCCTTTCAAATAATTGATATAATACCAGGGTCAGTGACCAGTTCTTGGTCTTCCTTTGTTATAGAATGACACTAAATTTTGAGAAAGCTAAAAATTAGCAATTCAGTTATTTGTCAAGTAAATGAAAATTGGTAAACTGTAGCACTCAGAAATACTCAAATCATACAGGTACACCTTTTCCTTAAGAATTAAACTAATGGCATTAATATATGTAGTATTTCCCTTACTCAAGCCTCTGATGAGAAATAAAATTCACTCTATTGCTATGGCTCTGAGGACATGCATTCAGAACTGTGCATCTCAGATTCTGCCTCCTGACACTTTCATCCTTGGGAACGCTTTTGCAAGCATCTGGCTTTTTTGTTTTAAGTTCTTAAATTATACAAAGCTATTGTTCTTTTCAGGGCCCTTGTGTCTGCTATTCCCTATGCTTATTGTCATCATAACTATGGGAGCTGGTAGCTAGGTTCCCCCTCCCCTTATTTAGAGCCTCAAACTCCTTGGGTTCATTTATTATTATTATTATTATTATTATTATTAATTTTGGCACTTGTAGGTATTGAATTGCACATGCTAGGCAAGCACCCTACCATGGAGACACATCCCCAGAATCCAACTTCTTTTTGTAAATCTAAAAAATTATTTCAAATTATTGTGTATGCAATCCTGGGAACTGAACACAAGACCACATCCTTGAGCTACATGTTCATCCTCAAAACTTTTTCTCCCTTGAAATCCTGAGGCAGAATCTAGCTAAGTCATTCAGTCATCCAGGCTGACCCTGAACTCCTGCCTTGGCCTCATAGCCAGAATGATAACGCTGCATCGTCACACAGGGCTTCAGCTTCTTATCCATTATTCGGAATGGCCTTTCTTGATCACCCTGTATAACATGTTCTTGATTTTGCTTCCTGCACGTTTTAGTCATTCTTCAACAGGTAACACAATTTGAATGGGTTTTTGTTGTTGTTGTTCGTTTGTTTACTATCTACCTTCCCCAAGTCAACAAAGACTATGAGGATAAAGATACCTCTTCCATATTGCTTTAGCCTCAGCATAAAATAGGGCCAAGAAAATTTTAGAAACTCAATAAATATATACTGAAGGAAGGAAAGGAGAAGTTAAGTAAGAGGGAATTTGTCTACTTTTCATTTGTTTTCATTCCACATTTAATGGAGAACTTCAGAGCTCAAAGACAGTCAAATAATGGCCCCTATTAGTCTAGGGAACAATAGACAGAATCATTGGACTTAAGTGATTAAAAATGGTCAAGTGTAAAATGTGTTTCAGGTTGCACACTTCCTCTAAATCAGAGGGAATAAATGAAACAAACCAATATATAAACATACCATTATCTGTAAGGTAGGCTTATAGCATACTATTGTATGTAGTGTGCTACTGTCTTTTACAAAGTCTTTATTTATAATATTAGTTGTACAAGAAGGAGAAAGGTGCTTGCCCTGTTCAATGTTGTGTCTTTGGCATTTAGCATAGTGTTAGGAATATAGTGGGTTGGTGAACAAGGGTGATTGACAAAGTGAATAGAAATTCAGCAATGTACATTTTAGTCACCTATATCTTCAGGCTTCTGCTTTGCCTTCCTTTGTATATTTCTGATACATTTTACTGTAACCTAAACATTAGTTAACAATCTGCAAGCAAAATTATTTCAAATCAGAAAAGAATAAAACTGAATGAAAAGATCTCTCCCTCCCATATGGCTTTGCACAGAGGTTTTTGGTTGGTTGTTTGTTTCACTCAATGAATTGTGCTGTGCATGGGACTGGCAGCTCTTTCAGGAGGAATTCTATCTTGGACAGGGGAAATGTCCTACTATAAACAACCTACTGGCAACAAAAGTACCTGGAAATTTCATATTAACTGTGATGGATATTGTGAGGACTACTTCCTCGCTCACATATTTTTGATTTTTAGAGCAGTAAGTTAACTCTGCTGGCTCTGTGTTTTTACTCTGTAAGGATTTTACATAAGGTTATGCACAATGTGACTGAAAAGTTGTTTCCTCCCTCTTCACCATGACAATCACTTTTACTCATGGTTTCAAAAATAAAACTTAGCTTAGTAAAAATCACTGTACATGTGACCACTCTAAAATGATAAGATGGAAAAATATATGAAAAAAATTATTTCTCGAATCTTAAGATATCTGTCTCATGTAGTTTTCATGTTGAGGATGAAAATGGCTCAAAACAAAATCAAAAGTAGTTCAGAAGCTCTGAAATCAATACCTGTAAAGAGTTAGAAAAACAAGTCTGATGTTTAAGGGATCTAATGAGATTTACGTGGGTACAACTAGCTCTGTGCACGCATAAGAGAGCAGTCCACAGCTGGGACAAAGGGCCTACTCTGAACAAATACATTGAAGATAATGATATGCAATATAACAACCATTGTTCACTTCCCATCATCTTGTGTTGAAATTCTGTATCATTTTTATGGTTTTTTTTATTTTTTATTTTTTTCTCTTTAAAATAAAAAAAAGAAAATTAAACAAGAGCAAAAAAAGACCCAGTCACGCCAGTACTCTGGTCTCAGATTTCTAGCTTTCACTATTGGGTGAAATTTCTGCCATCTACTAGCCACCCAACCTATGATATTTTATTATGGCAGCCCAAAAATTCTAAGACAATACCATTGTTTAGATCCTTTCCGTAATGTATCAGGATTAGCCTATGTGACCATCAGTCCACGGTATAAGTAATGGTGTATAATGTTCGAGATTTCACTGTATAAACTGATCTCTCTCAATCTATCTCCTCTCTCTCTCTCTCTCTCTCTCTCTCTCTCTCTCTCTCTCTCTCTCTCTCTTTCCTTCTCCAACCTCATGAAGATATCACCATGTCTGGGGAGCTCTAATTCCACAACTTGATTGCAATCTCATGAGATCCTGACCCATAATCACTTAGCAAAACTACTCCTATATTCCTGTTCTTCAAATATTGTAGATGAGTACTATTTATTATTTTAAACTATTAGTTTTTGGGTAACTGGTTATGTAGACAGATAATCACTACAAAGACAGATAATATCTATACCAGCAAGTATTGTTAACAACTTTATTTCAGTGTGTAATTTGGGCAGATGTCTCTCTGCTGTGGAGCGAATGACTTGGAAGAGAACTGGTGTCAGAAAGGTGTTTTGGGTGGCTGATATAAAAACCTACCTAACAGATGTTGGTTTTTCTAAAATCAGATCAGTGAGGTATACAGAAAAATGATGAGTTGGTCATGACCTTGAGTAGTAAGAGATGAACTTGAATTTTTCCCTTTCCTCAATATTCTTCAGCAGATTCAAGTCATTGCATTAATTCTCTGCTGATAAAAATAGATTGACTCTCAAGACTACCAATCCAAAACTGTTGTGAATAATGACTTGAGTAATTTTGCTCTGCAGTTTAGTTTCAAAGATTCCACATTCATTTTTGAAAAACTATTTCTCTTTACACACAGTTAAGGAAGTAGGTCTTAAACAGGCTCATTCAATGGTGTTTATCTCCTCATTAGGTCCTAATCCACACTGGTAGTGATATTCTTGAGTTTGCAAATATGATATGCTTTAAAGTGAATTAGTAATATTAGGAATTCTACAAATTTAAATATTATCACTCAATTTGATTATCTCATGCAAATTAAGAGAGGGGGATAAGCAATTCACATTTTTTTCTAATTAGAAAAGTAAGAAAAATCATTTTCTAAATGCTCCCAAAGGGCTGGGGATTTAGCTCAGCGGCAAAAGCGCCTGCCTGGCAAGCGCAAGGTCGTGAGTTCGGTTCCAGGTACTGGAGAAAAACCAAAAAAAAAAAACAAAAAAACAAAAAAAAACTCCCAAAATTTAGAGTTCAGCAAGAGGTTACTTGTGCCTCTAGACTTATCCTTAGGAAAGAATGACTCTATAATAATAATAAGAAGAAGAACCCACAGAATGGTAGAGTGCTTGCTTAGTATGTGCAAAGCCCTGGGTTATATCTTCTGAGTACAGCAGAGAGAGACATGAATGTTCATCTTTGTAAAGAAAACCCCAAGGGATGCAATAGTGCAATTCTGGAAAACATCAGCAGTGCTACAGAAGGAGGAAGTTTCTCCATAGAAACTGTGTGGTATCCATCTGCACCACCATGAGAGAAGGCCTCAGCCTGTAACCATCTGTCACCAGACAGTAAAAGTTAAGATCTTTTCTTTTTCCTCATCTTCTAGCTTCCACCCTAATCATGAAAAAGCCAAAAGCAGCGTATGAGAGGAAAGAGAGCCTGAAAAGTAAAGAAAGAAGTTCAGGCTGCTGATGTCTTTGGCCAGACCTGAATGGAGAACAAGAGACTAAAATTGAATACAAAATTGAAGGATTAATTTAGATGAGACTTTGACACCAGAACATGGTTGACTCTAAACCCTAAAGTGAGTGGAAAAGCTTTGGGATTTACTGAGATGTGATCCAAATGTGGGGAAGATATATTCAACAGATGATGATTGAGGTCAAACATAATTCTTAAGACCATATCCTCCTAAGTCCAGCTTTATAATAAAGCAGTTGTAGGGAAATTCAAGATTAAGTATCATATCAAAATAAAGCATAAAATTAAGTATCTGAATTAATATTAACATTTAAACATGAGAATAATTCTATTATCATATACTTTCCAAATTTTAGAGGAAAATATTGTATTAAGTTACTATCTGATAGATATAAATCTTGACCATAATCTTAAGGAACTTTATAAAAGTTACTTACATGTAAAATAAACTAAAATATATAAATGCTTAGAATTTCTAATAACTTGGTCATAAACTATGGGGTTTATAAGAGTTATAAAGTAATAATTTAAATAATCTAAAATATTATTTAAGGAATTTTTAGTTCAGTTGAACCAAGAATTATCAATTTCAAATGTACGTATTTAGAAAAACTTAAGGAACATTTCATTAATTTATTTAAATTTTATAAAATAAAGAATTCAGACATCTATTAGCAAAGAGGAGAGCTGATCTGGTTCAATGGATTTCCACTGAGATTTATCAATATGTTGTATTTGTTCTAAAATTTAGCTTTTAAATTTCTCTCTTTTACTAAGAAGAGGAGAATCTCTTCTAAATTAAGAAATGGAATATATTTAAATGTAGCCTCTAATTTAAAATTCTTTTGTTTGTGCTTTCACTTTGAATTAACTTAAGAGCATTTCATAGGTACTCAAATTTTTAAATGTATTTTAAAATTATTTTAATATTTTTAAAGTGATATTATGTTTAAGCCGCAGATTTGTGAGCATGTTCATGAGTGTACAACTTTGTCCTTTTACAGTGATGATTACTTGCAAAGGTTAACTTCATTCCCATAGAATAAGTTGAAGGAGGGATTTGGAAGAACACAGGTTAAAAAAAGTAGCTGATAATTTATCAACACAATTACTACCATCTGTTCATTTACCATATCTCTTTCTAAGGGAATTATAAAGGCCACTATAAGAATATAGTTTTCATTAATACTAAAGCTTCCAGCACAATTCACTGTATTTCTTGATTCTGTAGTATCCACTTATACAGGCTTAAAGTTTCTGAAGTTAAATTCATTATACAACTGATAGTCATCTGTAAGGTAGTCACAGTTTCTATTTTCATTTTGCATTAGTCATATTAAATTTCAAAAATCTCAGAGAAGATATTCCACAAGGAGGTGAAAATAACAAAATAGATCTTTTTTATCCATATGGCTCTAAGATCTTATCTTCTATGTTCATAAGCAACTAGGTAGGAAGATTTTAGAGCCAAAACCATCTATGCACTATTGATTGGTACATTAAGTCTCTGTAAAAATAAAGTTATATAACACACTATTGCTTCATTCAGTAGTCCTTAATAGAACTCTTTATCTATTGTGCAGATATTTTTAAATACAAAAGAAAAATAGTCTTCAAAACATTTCAAAAATTTTTACTGCTTCAAAAACATTTCCTTCATTTTCAAGTGAAAATCTACAATTGACAGCAACAAATTAATATAAAACTAGTAACCAAGAGGAGACTGTCAGAACATTAAAGTTATACAATTAAATGATTGTGGATGAGTTTCACCTGGTTTGTGTATCGCAGGTCCTCTGCCCTAGTGCTTCACGTACTAAAAATCTGGTATCTTCCCTCACAGAACCATGACCCTGTCCTGTGCAGAACTTACTTGAGTTAAAATTCAATAATTATTTATATTGTTTTGTGACCATTGCTGATCAAATCATGCATGTGTTTGCTACTCTATGATAGCAGAAAATATGGCTTCAGCTGCTGGGTAATTATTCACCCAGTGTCTAGCGCAGACCCAGCTTAAATACTAGTGCTTTTATGAATCAAAAAATTATAGTATTACTTATACATTTTGTATATCTAGAGTTGCTTTTACCAATTTTGGATTTGTAAGGTGTTTTCAATATCAGTTTATAGAAAGGATGGTTAACCAGCAAAAAAAAAACCCCAGTAAACAAAAAAGCATCTGTGGTTTATTTTTTTCCTTTCAAAAAATACTTTAACTATTGACATGGTACATTTAATTTGTTCTGTCCATTTTACTCAAATACATATAAATTAATTGTACAGTTCATTATTTGCCTCACTATTAAATTATAACTTCTTATTCCTCTAGAAATTAAAGCTTCAGTGCTTTCAAATTGTCATCCTATAATAAACAAATCTATTACATAAATTTTGACCCTACAACTAAACTTGGGTTTGTGGCAGGTTTTCAATGTTTACAAAGAATTTTGCTTTACAAATATCACTTGTTTTCCCCCACTGTTAGGTTATTCATATGGCTTTCTTTATGAATGGGTGTAGAGTGTAATATCAGTACTACTTAGTTAGTGTTTATATAGTACTTTCTCTATGCAAAGTTATAAAAGGATTTTTATAATAACATAGAATTATTACCATATTTTGTGCTCTTATACTATAATACTATAGAGATTAATATTATTTAGGGTTACATTTTATTTTTACCCCAAGCTACTAATGTATAACTTTAAAAAAGCTTTTTATTTCCTTTTAAAAGATATGTATTCTCTACTATATGGAACAAATGAACAAGAAATCACCCTCCCAGTAAGGCAAAGTGGAGAGGCCTTTTGCATCTCAAAACAATCCAAGTGCTTTCTTATATTTAGAAAGAAAAACAGTGACTATACTTATTCAGTGTATTGTATGCCTTAAGAATACATTAAGAGGCTTCCCAGTCTTTCCTGATGAGTAATGTTCAAGAAGTCCTGAACAACGGGGCTGGGGATTTAGCTCAGTGGCAAAAGCGCCTGCCCAGCAAGAGCAAGGTCGTGAGTTCGGTTCCCGGTACCGGAGAAAAACCAAAAAAAAAAGAAGTCCTGAACAAGTTCCTTAAAAATCTTCATATGTCATCTTCGACAATTCTCAAAGGAGAAAATATTATATTCCTATTTAACTCACAAGTCTATTGAGAGAATAGGGCAGTGAATGCAAAATTTATTGTAAAAAGTAAAGCCATATCAATTTCTAGGAATTATAATTCATTTCTCTAGAAATTAAAATTTCGGCATTGTGATATTGTCATTTTATAGTAAATTTAGCCAAGTTGTGTCTTATATGATTGCGGGGATTGAAATATTGTTTAAAAATATCTATAAATTGCACATGAATATTTACAGATATTGAAGGCATAAGATTATTTCTACTTTAATATTCAGGATAACTGACTCAAATTTGTCTTTTATTTTGCTAGAAATTTCTGTAATAAACCAAAGGACAATGTTGGCCAAGTTATTCTGCAAAATTGTTAAATATAGATTAAGATCTCTTCTTTAAAAATGGGATGGATGTAATAAATTCCTGGGTCATGAATGAATTGCCAATTGAGCGGTTTACTTACATATATATGGTCATTCAAAAAATATATTTCCTAAATATAATTGTTTTAAGGTCTAAAGATTTCATTTAATATGCTTCTAAATTTGTAAAACTACTTAGTAGCAATCTATTTCTAAAGATTTCTGTCTACAGTTTTCAACAGTATATCATTTAATACTGTATAATCAATGGAATTGTATATCTCAAAATATTCTCATGATAGATTAGATTGGATTTTTTTATTTCATTGAATAGACCAATTGAATATGAGGTACCTGTCTAAATTCTATCATCTGAAAATAGCATCAAAGTATTATAAATACCAAACTAATACTTTTATATTTGGGTTCACTGGAGTGACAGTTATTGTGATTCTCCAAATTACTTTTGCCAAATTGACTGATCACAGCAAATTGATTAAAAATTATAGTTAGAGCAGTCTGGAAGTTTGACCACTATGGATATCTGTACAGTGTAATTGCTTAGAGATTCAGAATTTCAGGACTTCAATTCAGATGAATATACCAAATATGTTATTTTATTCAGGTAGGCATGAAGACAAGAACACATCTGGCTGGGCTTGTGCTAAATGGTAGAACATCTCCTTAGTATGCCCAAAGCTCTGAATTAGATCTCCAACTCCAAGAAAACAAAGGGCATCATAACAGATCTATATGACATCTTCAAAGTCAGGAAAAATATAACTACATTTTCAAATCTACCTTTCTCATATATGCATACACTGAACTCTATATACATTAAATATGTGTGTACTATCTTCATTACAACTGCACGTTAGTTATTGTCAACCACACTTGATAAATAAGGAAAACATTATGATTGGTTATTAAATGACCTACTTAGACCCAACAAATAATTGGAAGTTATATAATGTAATAAGTGTGTCTGTAAATAGATATAGGCATGCATACATAATGATAAATAAAATATACAAATATGTATACATAAAATAAAAGCTGGTTATATTTTGGATTTGTCACTAATTCTGTTCTCTTCTTTAATCAGTTAACTCACTAGTACTCTTTTTTATATGTAGGTGTATGGATGACCACCTTGGTGACGCTCCTTGAAGGAGGAGCAATTGTCTCCACTTTGGTGAGCTTGACCCTATTTCTATGTATTTATATGTACAGATCTAGACCCTTTCCTTATCCCTCAGTTGGCTTTACGCCATGCATATTGGTCTAGCCAAGACACTGACCACCGAGTTGTTCCCAAGTGTGAGCTCAGATGAGGCAGTGTGTTGAGCCAATGCTCCATGCTGTCTGCTGGGATTCAGCCTCCAGATAGAGGATATAACTTCCTGGGACTTGAAAGATTACACTTAAGAGCTGAACCACTGATCCCAACACATTAGATTCTATCTCAATTGTGTTATGCGGATTACTCTTTCTGCATATCTTTCTCTCTGCATTTGCAGAGGTGATTTCAGGCTTCCTATCTAGCCCAGCTGAGGGCACTCACCTACTTCCCATGATTCTCACAGTCACTCATCCTCAAGCCAGTCCTTTCTTCATGAATGAATAAAATCCAGGTTCAGCCTTGGGTGTCGGACTTTGTTCTGGACTGTCATCATTCTGGCTGGATTTAGAACCCTTTGGCTCCCCATAACTACAAATATGGCTTAATATCTTTATTCTCACCATGGGTTGCACTGGAAGTGGTAGATTGGAATTAACTCTCTAGAATTCCAGTAACTTTTCATGGCATTACAAATATAAACTTCCAGGGCTGAGACAGGAGTGGGAAGGGCTCTCTATATAGGGGCTTGAGTACTTTATTTATACAACATTTACACTAAGCATTGAAAGGTCTGACTAGTACAGGCTAGGAAATTGTAACAAATACTTACATGACCCTACTAACATAAAATTTACAAGAGTGATAAAGTCATTGAAATTAGTCCTTAATTTCTTTCCAATTTGGGTAAGATAAACCAAATTTTAAAATGTATATGACAGACTTCTGTCATTATATTCAATATTCCATAATTTAATCATTTTGAGGAGATGGCCTATTCTAAAATGATCCTAAAATATAAGAGAAATATTGATGTAGCTAATGTTTTAAATTAAAAGCCAATTTTTCATCTCCTTCTTATTATAAGTGTTTTGCCTAGATACTGATGAGTAATTGAATTGTGGGAAATTCTGGCTCATAATGTACTCCTAAACAGACTACCTGAAATACTATGTCTAAAACTAAAGCAATTAAATATGCTAAGGAAGTTTTTTCTTTTCCTAGAAATAACTATGTGAAGCATTTGTAAATGTATGGAGTAACAAGGTTGTCCTAATATGGTATACTGAAATAAATTACAATATTTATTGTAGAGGCATGGTGATAGTCTATAAAAGTTAAAGTCTGTATGAAATGTAATTATGGGATAAAATTAATCTTTAACAGCTCTTAAAAACTCATCTGAAACATTCCTATTCAGCAACAACTAAAAACAAAAAATATTTATGAATCTTTAATCCACATTTCTTAAAGAAAGAAGCTGATTACCTAAACCTCAATACATTTCTGCTCAATCTGACCTTAGAACATTCTATATTATAAGATGTTTTCTTTATTTTTTTAAAAAAAAGTCTTTCTTGGACTTATTCCTACTTACTATAAATAATGTTCTTCTTTATTTAATTTTTCTTCCAATTAGTATAGTTTTACTGAGATAGAAAGACGTTAAACTGAAATATGTATATTCCAAGTTTGTTTCACTATATATATATATATATATATATATATATATATATATGTGGAATATATAGAGTTTTTCAATACACTGACATCACCTTCTTTTAAGTACGTTTGGTTGATTCAGCCAATAACACCTTATATGTGGTATGAGTTTGTTAAGATTCTTTACACTATTCTTTATCCTTGTTGGGTCAATGTTACACTCAATGATTTACATGTAATTAAAAAGTTTCTGGATATAAAACTGATTCATTGTGTCCAACTGAATGATAAATTAGCAGAAACCAAAGTGTTTGCAAATATTAGCATGATGGACAAACTTTTGGAAATCAGGAAAGTAGAGAGCTATTTCTTCAGAGTGAGAGCTACTGGACTTGTTAAAAGTCAATATTCCTGTTTGTCCCTCCACCCATAAAGATTTAGAGTGATATAGTGTATGCTTTAGAAATTGTGCCACCTCAGTAAGTTCTCAGGTGCTTCTTATGATAGCATCACAGACAAGGTGGTGACAGTTAAGAAAATTTTGAGTTTCTGAAATTTATTGTGGCACTTCAAAAAAGAAATATTAGTTGTTAATATGCTTAACCTAGTGCTTTATTTTCCTCCTTGTTGTACATTTATAGAGAAACAGCCTAGTGAATTTAATCATTTACTGAGGGGAAAAAGTTTGTTTTTGAATCTTTTAAATTTAAAGTCAATTTAAAAGAAAATTTCTTCAACTCTCTATGTGATCTTATTACTATTTAGTTACCACAGAAGGTTTTTAGGGTCCCCAATTTTTTCCACTGACATGTTGCTCTTTCTCAGAATTCACTTTATAAATCAAAGATTCTATTTCCTTCTAGCCCTGTTCAACCATTCAAATGACTTTTTTATGAGATCGCAGCACACGAAACCTCTGATCGTGTTCCTGCACCAATCCTCAGTGATTCCATTCTCTCATGCTACTAAGCAAATGCAAAAAAAAAAAAAAAAACAAACAAACAAACAAAAAAAAAAAAAAAACAAAACTTATTGGAGAGTTCTCGTGAGGCTTGATTTCCTCTTCTTAAAAGTATTTTGAATGCCCAACTAAGCTATTCTTGTACAAATTGAGAAGTAAAATATATTTTCACATTTTAATTTTTATATCCTATAGGAATAAAATGATGAGGCTGTTATAATAAGGAGGCACCTTAAATACTACAATGTTATGAACATAAAAAAGTAAACGTTTTTGGCTAAAATGGTACTGTTAGAGATAAAATACATAAGAATATGCCCATCAAATTAGTCATAAAATTGTTTACTAAGAGGCTTGTAAAAGATATCTTCCTCCATATCTTCTCCAGCTTTAAGCCACAGGTTTCATAAATCGTGGAAATAAAACAATAATAAATTAGCAAGCAAAAATAAATTCTCTAATCTCTGAAACAGATAAAGATTAAAAACTAGACACATAAAAAAACTAGACACATTAAATTTAAACAAGTTTGTGTTTTTTTGAAGAGGAAAATTATATTTCTAGGATTCCACTAAAATATGTTACATATAAAATCCCTTCTAGAAAAAGGCCCACTCCCCCTGAGAAAACTTCTAAATCTGATACTTTTAATGAGAGTGTATTTTATTTTTCTGGTAAAGGAGTAAGATGTGAAAAGTGCTGGAAGAATTAAGAAGGCTCTGCCTTTGCTTTGAAAGTACAAAGTGAGGATTGTACTCCTTATATTGCCTTAACCTCTCTATCAGAAATCCACGTGTCCCATCACCCAGCCTAGAGCGGGAGGGCCCAGATATGTGGACTAGATGTTCTCAATGATATCCTCTAGCCTAGTTGGAAATTATGATGAAGTGTGTGCTGTTTACATGGGTAAATGAATATTGTGCCATACTGTGGGGAGGGATTCTCCTCTGGTATTCTTCAAGGAAATTAAAGAACCTTTACCTATAGAACGTTTCAGAGTACACACATGCTTAGGAGTTTACGAAGGCCTCCCCCACACCACTTTCATACTTAGTGCAGCAAGATCATAAGCATTAATGTATACTAGAGAATTCTGGTATTAAATTCACTGGGTTTAGCATGATTTTCAACACTAGCAAGGCCAAGTCTTTTCACACATATATTCCCCAGCCCAAGCCCAACAGACCCTTTCCGACCCAGAGAGGGAGCAGCAATAATCAGTGTAGGGTCTGCTTGTCTCCCTGGGCCTTCAATCGGGGTGTATGCGTGTCCTGTGTAGATTTTGAGGTCTAGTCAACCTGACAAGCCTCTTTCCCTTTGGCCCTACGCAGGTCTGCTGTCCTTGGTGCTGAACCATGTCAGGCTATCGTATTGCTGGGTCCAAGAGGCTGGCTAGAAAACCTGGCTGAGCAAATGCCCAGATGCAGGAGCAAGGGATACTTTATTATACAGAGACACAGCTGCCCCCGCCCCCAATCTCCCTCACACGCATCTCTCCGGTGAGCGCCAAGACCCCATTTGAAATGATCTCCCCCAGACCCCCACCGAAAAGCCTCCAGCATGGCCTCAAATGCAGGCGTGTATCAGCATAACCCAACTCCACATGAAATTGCAGCAATTTGAAAACGTTACTGCCTAACGCAAAGTCTTCCAAGAGGTTTGCTTTACCACTCCAAAGCAAAACAAATAAAAAAATCCAATACATTAATAAGTAAACAAACGTGATCATCCTTCTTCATATCACCCACTCCCGCCCGCCCCATGTATTCACTCTTCCCTACATTACAAACAAAAATCCTAGAAGAGGGTTTTAAATCTGGGTGGTCTCTACTGTTCCACATCTCTCCCCCTTCCCCCACCTCTTCAGAACAAAACGACGGTGAAAATGGCACATCTTACCCTGGGTAGAGAGATAGCAGAAGCAGAATCCACACCGTCATTTTCTGTGAAAATACAGGAGTCCAGTAGACGGAGCTTCCTATGCTCAATATATTTGGCGAACTCATCGCTTTCCCCCCCCTCTTGCTTCTTGTCTCCTGGTTGCAGAAAAAACCCTCCCCTTTGTATTATTATTATGCTTATGATTTGATGGTGGCTCCCCCCACCTGCCTCTAGTAGGGACCGTCACTGGGGAGGTTATCACTGCCAGCGTCAGGAATTAATATTCAGGGGGTAGAAATAAGATCAGCACAAACGCTTGCAGATAACATGAAAGCGTCAGCTCCTGTAGCCGGCTTCCAAGTGCTGGGGAATAATATAACTGAGCCAGGGGGAGGGTACTGGAAAGATTCACACGGAGACAAATAAGAAAGGGAGAGAAAGAAAGGCGCGCACAATCACGATGCTCACACTCACGCGAACTCCCCCAGGTCCATCGTTTTAGGTTAATTTATTGGCTGTGTTTTCTCTTTTTTTGTTTTTCTTTTAGGACTCTGTGTGTGTGTATGTATGTGTGTGTGTGCGTGTGTGTGTATTTTAAAAGGGGAAAAAAGCACTAAAGGCTCTGCGTGATTAACTATCAGGCAGCAGATTAACTATGAGGTCAAAGTGGAAGTGATGCGCGCTGCTGCAGCAGGAATTAACACATGCGTGGTATCTTGCCTGCGATTTTTAACCCTTCCCTGCGCATACAAACACCTAAGGACTGGTGCTTGTGGGGAAAAACAGACATTTTAGCAAGCCCAGAAACTGAATCACCAATGCCAGAAGGTTTATCTTGTCAGACCTGCCCAGAATACTTCTGCTAAAATCTTGCAGTTTTGGAAATCATGATCGCACTGTTGGGGGCGGGGAGAAAGCAGTGGGGGAGGAGTGGTTGTCTCTCTGTAAGCCATCCTGTGGGAAGAGGTGTCCGGTGAGTTTAGTTTGAATGAAGGGAGAAAAACATTGATAAAATCAAAAGGCACTGGAAAATTCTACGATCAGCAGGATTCTATACTGCCCTTCTCTGTGCTCTACCCTCAGTAAAACTGTAAAGATACAAACTTCTTGAAGTTTGAAGCACCTATGGCATGGGGAGTCTGCTTCAGTAAATAATACAGATCACAAAACAGGAGTTGCTTTTTGAGTGAAGAGAGGGCAAAAAGCTGATCAAGAGGACATTTAACAGCACAGAGGGATTTCTGATTCTTGTGAGAGGACTGACTTTTATTGGTCTTTGGTAACAATCCTGAACATCCCTGGGGTAGGTGGGTGTTGTTTGCATGCTTCCTTCTTGGCTAGAATGTTGCCATGGATACTGATACAAAGCAGAAACCCCTTTATGTCAACCTATTTCATGTGCCACAGAAGAAATGAAATTCACTCTTGGAGAGAGTAGAGGCGGGTTTTATGAGTCAACAGTGACTCAACACACCACCACCAAGCTGCTCATGAGGAGAGACAGGTGAAGAGAGAAAAGCAGATTCCTTACCAGAAAATGCCAAGAAGTCATCTCTAAACCCTTACCTTTGCTGAAAGAGGAATGGCATTAGACTCACAAGTCCATGAGTCAGGAAGAGGGCACAAGATAATCAGGTGGGGCCTCCATTGCAAACTATATAAAATATACCCAGGAAAGTGTAGAGAATTACTGGCGGCTGCTTCCAGTGACTCAGGCTGAGGAGGCACATTCTGACAGTGAGGCAGAAGAGGCCTGACAGACACACCTGGAAACCTGTGGGGATTTAGAACTCTGTCTTAAACAAAGTTATCTTTATGGAATCTGAACAAAGTTCAATTAAAGACATCATTCACATGCAGTCAGTTGATTTCTTTGTATTGTGGCTGAAAAGGCAGAGCATATGTAAATCCTTTCCTTTGAAATTCTCCTGCTTTGTGCTGCAACGAGAGGAATGTTGCCCCTCAATATAGTCCAATTTGAATTGGCCTATGTTGTTTATAACTATATTTGTTTTTAGCAACAAAATCTAATTATTTTTGTAGGCTGAGACTTATATGCCTCCATATAATTAGATACCTACAAAAATCAAGCAAATAAGATAAAGGAAAGAAAAGGGGGTGATGAATCTATTTCAAAAGTAGGATATCTTCCAGTGTATTAAGGAAACTCATAGTGGAAATTTAGCTCTTGATCATATCTGTGCATAATTTTAACTATAATCTTCATAATTCTTAGGTACCAGGATATCTCTGTGGATCTTTCTTAGGGGTTAGGGGTTAGGGGTTAGGGTTAGGGTTAGGGTTAGGGTTAGGGTTAGAGTAGGTGAATGGTCTCTAAAATAAGTTTTAAAATTTTGTTTTCTAAAATTTTGCATGCTAAATTTCCCAGTATTTGTAAGAGACTTCCTGTAGTACTTTATAATCAGCTGTTAGTTACATGTATTCTTATCCACTTTGAGCAAGATGTTTAAAGCATATGTAAATAACAATTCTTTGATAAGCATGATACTTATAAGTTCATTAAAAATTGTGTATATGTCTATATATGTGTTTATGATTACATGAACACAAAATAAAATAAAATTATAGTAACATTTGAAAACTATTGGAAAATAGAAAGAAGATAACTACCACCCATACATCCTCTTCTCAAAAACCATTCTCAATGTATTAGAGAGCAGTTTTGCAAGTCAATCCTTTTAAAATATAGTTTTAATTTTAGTTTTAACTTCAAGTTTTATTATATTATTACTATGTAATATTACTATTTGATCCCTCAGTTCAGAAGCAAAGTATAAGTATAAAAGTTGAATGATGTATGAAATTTCTCATAATTTGAGAATTTGAATATATTTCACTATTTTTTTTTTTCTGGTACCGGGAATCAAACTCACGACCTTGCCCTTGCCAGGCAAGTGCTGTGCTGCTGAGCTAAATCCCCAGCCTCATATTTTACTTTTAATTGCTTAGGTTCAAATTCTTCTAATGCCAAAATTGATAACCACTTTGTAGATAATAGCTATAATTTTGGTAAAAATTAGATACATCAAGTATGTGAATTACTAGAAAACCCAAAAAGTAGCTGTAAAATATGGAAAGTTGAGATTGAATAAAAATAGAACTGGATGAGAGCTAAGATTATGTGGCTTTTCCCTCTCAAGATACTTTCAGCTAGTCTCTTATTTTCCTGGAGTTTTCTTGATTTCTGCATGCCAAGTACCACTTCTCAGGAACCTCATTAATGCCAAAAGTGCAGAGTATTTAGAAATAGCAGTAGGCAGGGATCTTACTAGTATGGGCTTTCATATGAAAATTGGGGCTATCAAAGCAGCTGAAAAAAAAGGAAACATCTCAAACAACATCACAGTAGAAAGGTAGGATTCCCTATCTGAATGTAAACTTTCCTTAATTATTTGTTTTTGGTCAGTGTGAGAAGATGCAGCAAATATCAAGAACCCCGGAAGAATGTAAAACTAGAGAGAAGGACTGAGAACACTGAGCTAGGATTTCTGCTGCCGCTCATTTTAGGGTTTGAATCCCACCGAGGTTATAATTTGAATCTCGCCAAGTACCAGGATCTTCCTAACAGCCGGAGACTTTAGTTAAAAATTCTGGGTGGACTAAATCCTTTTTCTATTCTTAAGTTGATAATTTGTTCCAACTGTAAGGATAAAATTGCAATGACGCAACCTGAAAACTACAAATCTAGCAAAAATCATTGTTCCTCAGAAGAACGCAACAAATCTGAATGTTATCAATATATTGTATAAAATTTCTGGTGCATGGTAAAAAAAAATCACAAGATATGTAAAGTATAAGAAAATAAAACACCTCTTAGAAAACAATTCCAGTCAAGAGAAACATACAACACTTAAAATGACCCATATTACAATTAGCATATAAAGACATTCAATTAATCATTAAAAATAGATTAAGGACTTAGCAAAAAGTAGGATATTGTTTCTATGGCCAAATGAATGAAAAGTAGAGAATCTCAGTATGGAAATGGAAACTTTTTTTAGTAAAAAAAATAGACATTCTTCAACTGGGATTTATTTTTTTGTTTTTTTTTTTGTTTGTTTGCTTTTCTTCCAGTACCAGGAATTGAACTCACTACCTTTTGCTTGCCAGGCAAGGGCTTTGCCACTGAACTAAATCCCCAGCCCAACTGGGATTTATAATACCTGAAAAAAAATGTATTGTTTGAGTTTTAATAGCAGGTAGCTAGATAATTGCAAAATAGCAGAAAGAACCATAATTAAATTTGAAGGCAGAGCTATAAAATTAACTAGTATAAAAAGCACTGGGGAAAATATCAAAAGCCAACATTATCTCAATAATGAGATAATATGAAGCCTACTAATAAAGTTGTATATATAGAGAAGATAGAAGTAAGCAAGAACAAAAGTACAATTGTAATGGCCCAGGTTTCCTAAAATTGATGGAAAATATTAATGTGTAGGTACAAGAAGCTCATTTGATATCAAGCAGGACAAACACAATGAAAAACACACCTACAAACTTAAAAGTCACACGTCTAGAACCTAAATTTCGAAAATATCCAGAAAATAAATGTAGCAGTGCAATGACAAGACGTCAATGATACATAGGAGCTCACTTACCAAAATATTGTGGCCAGCAGATAGGGAGTGACAACGTCTCCCAAGGGCTAAAACCAACGGTTTAAATAAAATTCTATATTTAGTATATAAGTCCATCAACATGAAGGCAAAATAAAGGCATTTTCAAAGAAGTAAAACGGCTGAGGGAATTTGTCACCAGTAAAGCGGAACTAGATACCAATGACTTTATCTTGCAAACAATACCAGGTGGAAACACAGATCTATAAGAAGGGGGGATACTGAAATGATTAATACGTGAGAACAAATAAAATATCATGTAGTTTATCTTGGTTTTTATGTATATGAAAAATAACACAAGGTATAACAGAATTGGAGTGAAATGAAGTTGTATTCTTGTAAATTTCTTACAAATCTATGGAGTAGTGGCATATTAACTTTACACAGGCTTTAGTATAATAAAGAAATAAAAACCTAAAAGATGGTGCTAAGCATCATTAAATTAAAACCTAATATTACAAACAATTTAATAAATGCAAAACAAGTAGAAAACATAGACTGAGGGGACAATGGGACGAGCAGATGGCAAATAGCAAAATAGTTACTGCAAGCAGAAGTGAATATCAGAACTTTATGAAATCAATTCACCAGCAATGTGTAGGAATAATAAATTTATATAACCAATAACAAAGCTTCAAGATAGATGAAGCAAAAGCTTACAGGAGACACATAAATTTCATTCTTGGACATATTAAAATAAATTATTTGATTTGACATTTATAGGACATTATATTTAGTACTTAAAAATAATCTGCAAAATGTTCATTCCTTCAAATTCCTCATAAAGGAACCATAAATACATTTCAAACCTCTGAAAACATAACAGAAGTTATTCAGAAATCAATAATATAAAATAGAAAATCCCCCCAATTTTTTAAATTAGATAATATACTTCTGAAAAATACATGGGTCAAAGATGAACCACTGGAGTGGTTAAGAATCTTTTAAGTAATGACAATGAAAATAACACATGTCAAAGTATGGATTGAAGGTCTAAATCAGAACTTAGAGGAACATTTATAGCTATCAATATAGAGAAAAATTTTAAATTAAGGCCAAAGCTTTCTGCTTTAGAAGTTAGAAAAATGTATAAGTTAAATCAGAAATAAAAAGAGAAAATAGTGAGAAAAACTGTGAAGTATATACATGTGTGCATGGGCGCATAGTGTGTGCTTATGTGTTGGATGTGTGTTGGTAGTGTATGTGTTAGGTTCAGAGTAAGTGACTCTCACTCTGATATGCAATAACGCTGAAGGTTCTTAACATAAGCAAGCCCAGCATTGTCTCATCCCAGCCCCTGTCTGCGTTCATCTGATGCCATTGTCAGAACTCTGTCCAGTGCAGCAGCCACTCTCCTAACTTCCTACTGTGTAAAACACATTGGGATTTCCTGGTCCCAGGTCTTTGTTGCCTCTGCTACAATATTTGCTGCCCATCTCCTACTCATTACAGATCTTAGTTTATACATGTTTTTTCAGCCATCCTTGACACGCAAACTAGTCTAAGTTTCTAGATCAAGTTGAAAATATGCTTTCCTTTTATTCTGAAATACTCTTTTTTCTTCTTTGGCATTGTGCAAAATCAAATGCAAGGTCTTGTTGATTCTAGAGAAGTACTGTACCTCTGAACTAAATGCCCAGGTCTATCCTAACATTTTCACTGCTTCAAATATGTGTGGTCATAATAGCATAACTAATTATGCTTATTTAGTGTTTATTTCTCCAGCGGGACTGTAATTTTCATGAAGGTAGACAGTATTTAATACTGTTTGATATTGAAATAAAAGTTAGATTACTAAGTGGCTTATGTTTAAATCCTATCCTTTGTGTTGTGTCTCATTGGTAAGTTTTCTAATTCTATTTGCACATTAAAGTATCTTACAATGGTTGAAATTAAAAATAATAGCAAAAATTGCACATTCCTTGGGCAAGATAAGCTTAAAATGTGTAAGCCCTTTAACACCAAGGGACATGATATATCACACTGAAACTATAAGTATAGATAATCATTAGGAAAAAGAATTTGTTGAGTTGAGCCCCGGACTTCACATTAGTTGAACATCAAATCACTTTTCTGTTTTTTAAATTGATCCTATTTACCTAAGTCCTATTTCTAATAGGAACCGTTTAAACTTGATTTTAAAAATCTGGACAGATTAGTATCAATTCAAATCCACTTTTATTCATTCGTTCATTTAAAAATTACTTTTATTAGCCAAATAGGGTGTCAGACATTGTTGTAGGTGCTGAAGGATATAGTTTATATTCTTACTTACTTCTATATCTAACCTAAGAAAAATAATTTAAGAAAGTGAAACATTTATTAACATTCTAAGCAATCACTTATGGCTATTTGTGGGGATCTGGCATTGTAACTAAAATATTTTGAAATTAATGGAGTTTGATAATGTAATATTTATAAAATTAAATCGTTTAATAACTTTCCCCATGTTGTTATTTATCAATATTGTTGTAAAAGTAGTGAAAAAGTTATTGGCATAATTTTTGAACTGAAATTGACTTTAGGAAAGACTTGACCAAATTTGCTTCTCTTAGTAAAGATGAAAGGAAGAAAGAGAGAGAAAGAAAGAAAGAAGGAAAGAAAGAGAAAAAGAAGAAAGAGAGAAAGAGAGAAGGAAAGGAAGAAGGTAAGAGAGAAAGAAAGAAGGAAAAAGAAAGAAAGAAAGAAAGAAAGAAAGAAAGAAAGAAAGAAAGAAAGAAAGAAAGAAAGAAAGAAAGAAAGAGAGAAAGAAAAAAAAACTAAAACTTTTTGCTGATATAAGACTAACAGTATCAAAATGACTGATCCAAATTTTCTGAGCTGATGAGTAATAGCACAAAGATGCAAAATTTAAGTTCACTGAATACCAGGTTTTGTCTTCCCCCATATATGAAAATAACTTCTATTTATAATTTGAGACAAAGTGAACATTATTGCTATAAAGTGTTTGTGGCTCACTATTTATTGAATGCTCTAAAATATGCACTTGCTCCCTTTTAGTTACAGCAGCTTTCAAAGAATATTTTACTATTTTAACTCCTAATATCAACTGTTCAACAATGTGCCAGTACTCTGGTTATCAAAATTTACAGTGTTGGGGATGGAAGGAATGAGGGCTTATTGTTGCAAGGCTTGGGAGCTCTGAGTTATGTGCGCTTGGCTAAGAGTTTAGTTTGAGATTCAAACTTGATTTGAACCACGGAGCAGGTGACCTTCCAAACCTCCTACTCTTCTCTTCAGAAATAGGCTTTCTTGGACTCTTAATTATATACAGGCAATTACCCAACTGACAGCCATTTCATTTTTGTAACTTTCTGAAAGTACTTCATATATGCAAAGTATACAGAAATATAAGCAGTTATTAGGTTTTATTTTGATTTGAGGAAAATGTGCTAACTTCAAATAAACATATGAAGTGTTAAGTATGAGAAATAAAGAAAAATAATAAACTAAGTGTTCTTTTCCAACATTAAAATCTATGTTTTCAAGAATTTTATATTAGCTTTGTCATGTCCAGCTGCCTATCAAAAAACATGTAACTCATCTATAATTTTATTTTAGATTTTGGACTTCAGGCTTTCAATGAATGAAAATTTTTTGGAAAATTCATATTTCAGTGGGATGTGTGCTTGTTAATTGGGATTTTTAAAAAGCATAATTAATTGATGAATGTATAATTCTATTCAACGCTATATTTCATCTTATGAAAAACTGTTCAGTAAGATGCCATACTTCTTTCTTTCTCTCAAAACTGTGAGCGCAGTGCTTGTTAAGGAATAAAGTAAAAAAAAAAATCTTTACTTTGGTTGAAACGGGTAAATAATATTAAAGATGGAGTAACATACATATCATTAAGATGATATGAAATTATTTAATGACATGGGAAATGTTGGGCTATTGCTAAATTTTTCTCAGTAAGATACAGTGTTTTTCTAAAATAGACTCTATGTTAGGGCCTACACATGCTTAAATAAATATAAATTACATAAATATAAAGGTATTATAATAAACCCATGCATAGCATGATCATAGCGGAATAAACTAGAAATTAACAGTGAAAGAAACTACAAAAACTATGAAAACACATGAAAGTTAAATAACGCATTATTAAACAATCAACAGGATTAACAAAATATGCACTGTATTATTTTGAGAGTTACAGCAGCAGGTGGGTGGATTGATGGAAAGATGTGAGACAGACACTTGAAATGAACATTCACTGTCAGAAGACTGGCTAAATGTTCAGTAGTTCTAACATTATATTTTAATATATATTAATTAAGCATGCTGACCCTCAGGTTTTCCATCTGTAAAATGTAGGTAACCAGTTCATAGGCCATTATGAGTAAAATGAGATCATCTCAACTGAGTACTGACAATCATGTCAACCACTCATATTATAGCAACTAGGACTTACTGTTATTTGTATGAATTTTTGTACAAAATTATTTGCCATATATACATTTATAGTACAAATTTAAGCCCGACTGTGAGCATAACCTTTAAATTTGTATTTTAGTTTTCAGCAAGCACTTCTTAATTGTTAACTATATGTAGATTTATGAGAGAAACATGGAGATATGTGTTTGTCATGATGCTATTAAGTTACAGAAAAATGAAAGTTTGGTCAAAGTGGGTGAAACAGTATAAACAAGGGTTAGCAAATGAAAGGACAAAGAAGAAGGAATTCCTGTGACTCTTTTTTAGTCTTTTTCAGAATGAAGTGAGTTTACTGTGTTATTCATCTCCATTTTCCACATTCCACTCATATTCTGGGTCCCTTATCTGGTTTAATGTGACTCTATTATTTAATTAAATGAGTTCATTGGCAATTTTGGTACCATCAATGTTGTTTTAGTCATTCTTCAGATTACCTTACAGATAAGGTTAAAAACCTATTTTCCCACCTTTCAGAAATATGAATTATAAAATAATTATTATTATTCTTAAAATCTCATACAGTTATTTTTCAGTGGACTCTACTGACAGAAAATTCAATTCCATCCTTTATTTTAGTAAGACATAACTTGAAATATGTAAACCTCAGGCGACTTGCCAAAATCACACAATAAATGTGTAATAAAACCAAGCAATAACCTCCCAGTCTTCCTGTAACACCAGGCTTTGAGAATCTCTGTTAATAAAATTTATGCCCAATTTTCTCATATAGTTTAAAACTTCCTCTTTTGGGACTCCATCATAACATGGCAGTCATCATTCAAATCTGTGTATTGTCTATCATTCTTATCTCAACTATATGTATAAAAGGGGAAAATACGTGTACACTGAGCTCTAGATCTAGTAATGTTTCATACATGCTAACAAATGTCAGTCTCACATTTTGAAAGAGCATATGAAAAATAATTTTAAATATTCACTAACTTTAAAATATGTGGATAATGAGAAAGTTGTATATCTATGTGTGAGTATGCGTATGCACATGTGTATGCAAGTGTAAAAAAACTGAGCACTCTTCAAATTTAATAGTTACAATAAATGTTAAAGTGTATCAATATATTTTGTAATCTTTCCAAGGAAATTATAAACTATTTAAAAATAGAGGTTATACATCACATTTTTGTTTAGGGGTTGAGTAGAATGCTTTTCCTTCCTCCATTCAATTGATATATTTTCTTGAGATACAAACATATGTATTTATGAGTAAATACTTTATTATGATATCTGAGATGTATACACCCATACAGTCTGTATGCAAAGGTAATTATCATTTAACTAAGAGTATTAGGTCCAAAGGCCTGAAATAATGATTAAATAACATTTGTCATTATAGATAATAATTCTAATAAGCTGCTTATAAGAAATAAGGAAAGAAATGATTCTGCATATCCTTCAAAGATTTCTGGACTGTTCTAGAACATAATAAAATTAATTGTTTTTTTCCTATTGTTACTGGTCAAAGTGATGAAGGAGAATGATGACTTTGGGGATTTGAATGCCCAGCTCAAATTCTGCCTAAATAATTTGAAAAGTCCTCTGAGTTGCCTGAAGGAGACCCTCTGCTCCTGTAGCTACAGGCTGGAGATTCTTGAAAATTCACATGCACAATCCCATTTTCCAGCAGGCATAATTCCTACATTTAAGGTTATAGAAACTCTCCAGCCTCAAGTCATAATTTAGCTCCAAAAATCTTCACTATTTTTCCCTCCCACAAGATATCATACTTACCTATCGCATTGATAATATTATACCCATTGGACTTACCGAAAAAAAAAAAAAAAAACAGCAACTTCTCTAGACATATTGGTGAGGCAGTGATGTGTCACAACTTGGAAGTAATCAGAGAAAAATTCAGGGGACTTCCGTTTCAGTGAAATTTCAAGAGGTTCATTTCAATGGAGCATGTGAAAGTATCCCCTCTAAGGCTAAGGCTAAATTGCTGTATCTGAAATCTCTACAACAGCTACAAAAGAGTGATCTAATGGCCTCTTTGGATTTTGGAGGAAAAATTGCACAGTAGGGAGTGTTAATCTTCCTACATACTGGGGGACTCCTAATGCTAACCTTAATGGGCTTCAGAACAAGTCAGTGTTCTGCAACAGTTCTATGCCACGGTTCAGGTTGTTCATTACTTAGGCTAGTGGAAAATCCAGGGCTCTTCAAAGTGCCCTTCAAAGTGCCAGGGAGTGCCAGGGATATTATTTTTCCTATTTTTCCAGAGGCCTCTATAGGTGAAAGACAGTTCCTATCCTTAGAATTTTGGAAGCATATAACTTTCTACTCTCAAATTTATAGCTGGGGTAGAACTTTGCCCCAGGAGGAATCATACCTGGGTCTTACTCATAACTGACTTAGGTAATATTTCTATGAAACTTTGGGCCTTAGGCCTCAGAGCTGTTGGCTGTGAAAAGTAAGGTTTAGGGGATTGCTGGGACTGAATGTATATGTTTTTACTTGTGAGAATGAATTGAGTTTTAGGGAGCTAGTGGTGTAACATTATAGATTGAATGTTTGTGTCGCCTGTTCATATGTTGAAGCCTATAGCCCCAATGTGATAGTATTAAGAGTTAGACATTTTAAGATTTTTAAAAATCATTTCATGTAAAATTAATCGGGTTATCATGTTATAAAATATAAATGATGCACAATATAATATATATCCCCTTTCTTCTGTTTAATATTTCAGTCCCATATTTATAATAGTCTTTGTTTCACCAACTTGAGTCAGTATAAAGGAGTCTCAATATCCACCTGAGAACTGGAGTACTTCTTCAGTCTTATACTAAGTGAGGTTCTTTTCTTGTTTTCTTTTCCTTTATTTCTTTCTGGTTTTTTGTTTTTTGTTTTTTTAGTTACAAGCTGCTGGAGCCAACTTGTGCCTACTCACACAGGACAAAATATTAGATTTCTTTCATATCTCTTATAGGCACAAAGACTTGAACAACTACTCACAAGAAATGGAAATAATACAGCCTTGTAAACCCCATAATACTCTCTAGGACCTACTTTTAATATGGTTCTTCCAATATCTTTGTGTTGCTGTCTTCCTCTCTATTCCAAAAGCCAAATTATGGAGAAGTAGAGTAACTGGGTCAGTACGTGTAAGGCTCTGTTACATCTCCTATGTCAGAGACGAGGGACTTACAGTACAAAAATAGTGATTAGCCTAACTTTAGATATTTTCTTCTTAAGATAAGGACCTAAAAAGTGGCCTGGGCCAAGCACTAAGTCATCTAGTTCATATATATTTTCTTATTTAATCTGTAGGATTTCAGATAGGAGTAATGTCATGTCAATTTCACAGATGAGAACAAAGCTGAAGCTTAGAGTGATTCTGTTACATTTGGAAGATAACATAGCTGATAGTAGTAGAGCCTGACTTGAAAACCAGATCTTGTTGGTGTCAAGGTCTATATCCCTAACCACTACTCCATACTACTAGAGGAAATTATTTCCGATGTTCTGCCAATTACTCTCTCTTCTCCTTTCTCCCTCTCTTTAAGGAGTGGGTGGAGGTACAACTTGAAGAAAACTCATTAGGTAAAAAAACTGCCTGCATTTTTAGTTCAATCTAAGTATATCTTCCGTGTATTAAATAAGTGGAAGTTCCTAACTACTTGTTTCATACAGTGGGAATAATAGTTTTGTCTAAGAGCACTTTCAAAGGCTTAAGGAACTCACTAATGTAATAAAAAACCCATAGTTTTATTGTGTTAAAATTCACCTAGTTATTTTAAAATGTACATTTTAAAGCCAAAGATTGGGTTCTAATTCTATGCGTGCAGTATAGACTTGGCATAAGAGAAGGGATTAAGCTGTATCATTCCCCTATACTTTTTCTCTCTTGACACCTGGTTATCCAGTGTTTGAACAAACAATTCATGTATAAGTTGAAAGAGACATTATCTAATATCCGTGTGATCTGATTGACCAGATAGTTACCATTACCATCAAACTTTATTTGCTGCAAAATTCATAGCCTTTATCATGACTGACAGTGGGTAAGTGGCTGAGTGTAAACTTAAATGTTACTTTTCTAGATCTGCAAAACTCCTTCTGACCCAGTTGATGGATAGAAATGATGGAAACAGGCATGTCGTTATTTTCTTATTTTATGTATTATAAAATGTGTTTAATCCACCCAGCATTTGCGTGAATTTTATTTTGGTTTCTATACTGGTAGCAGGCGAGAGTCTACCTACCACTCCTGGAAGGTGAAGGAACAATAGTATCCCTCTATCCATGCACAAGTACTGACTCCAGCTCAGTCGCCACTTGCCGTCACACTGGATAAAGGATGAATGGTTGATTTAGAAATTAATAAAGGTGGTACAATGTTTTTGGATATGACCTCAGTGTCCTCACTATTCCTTTACCTTCTTGATGTTTTTGGAAGAAATATGAGAGTAGAAAAAAATGATCATAGTAGAAAGCAACAGCACTACCTTTGCAATTAGCTCTTAATGATCATTTAATCCCATTTTCAGTTTAGGAAGTATCCCCTTGGATTTGCATAAGTTACTTACTGTTCTCTGTCTTGCACATTTCTCTTCATTATATGGAAACACAAATAACAATCCTACATATGCATAGCCATAATTAAATCATGGAGGAAGTTTGTGAGCCTGTGCAAATTAGATTTCAAAATTCAAAAATCCCACAAGGCAATAATAACACTATAGGTTATTTTTCTTCCAGTTTCACACTTAAAGAGAACCTAGTTTCATGTGGAGTGTCAAATTATTTTTAATTCTATTCTATTTAGAACATTCTCCTGACCTTTCTCACCTCTTCATTTTGTCCTTTTATGTGGATTAAGAATCTAAAAACAACCAAGCAAGGTGTGGGTCACATGACACTTGTACAGAAACTTGAGTGAGACAAAGTTCTATATATAAAGTGAAAATTTTTTGGCCTGATTAAAGAACAGGTGAGTCTATCCAAAGACTAGTGGGCTATTTTTAAAAGAACATTAGATGCTGAATTAATTTTTTTGGGGGGGTTGGGAATCAAACTCAGGACCTCACACTTGCCAGATAGGTGCTGTACCACTAAACTGTATCCCTGATCCCAGATGCTGGATTCATTAATAAGGTCTGCTTTCAGAAAAAAAAAAAAATAGAAAGCCACGAGGAAATATTAAAGGCAAGAACAGCCTTTAATGTGCTCAAATTTTTACATAATCTTCTTCTTAGTTCATCTTGTGTTACTGTAACAGAATACCTGAAGCTGAAAAAATTATCATAAGAGACATTTATTGATTCACAGTTCTGGAAACATGTAAGTCCGTGATGAAGGGGCCAGGATGTGGGAAGGATTGCTGTGTCATTGTGTGGCAGAAAGTAAGAAGGGCAAAAATACAATAGAGAGAGCTGAACTTGCTCTTTTATGAATGCTCATCTGTATGTGAAGGCAGAGCCCTGAAGACGTAAACAGCTTCTATTAGACCCTACTTTCAAACACTGTCACCCATAGATTAAGTTTCCAATACATGATTTTTTCAAGGACACATTTACAACATAGCAGCTTCTCTGTCCATTCTGCCTCTCTATAATATAATATTCTATTGAGATATTCTAAGTCTTCTATTTACTATGCTGTGTTAGATAATTGTAGAGAATAGAATAGAATAACTTACAGCAACATTTTTCTGTGTGCATTCCACAGTATCACAACTCTCATGGTGCAGATCTTTTAAAAAGGAGAAATATCAGAATCAGATGGTTTAAGAAATACCTAATATGGTGTGCTGAGGTATTTCTTAAACCATCTGATTCTGATAGTTCTCCCCTTTAAAAGATCTACACCATGAGAGTTGTGCTATTGTGGAATGGACACAGAAATTGTGGCATTTTTATATAATGGAATATTACTCATCTGTAAAGAAAGATAAACTTGAGCCTTTTATAGGTAAAGAGTCACAGCTAGAGACGATACTCAGAAGTGAAATAAATCAGACCTCCATGCGTAAGCATTGTATTGTCTCACGAGTGTAAGAACCTGAAAGAGTGAACAAAAATTAGGAGGTGTGATAAACATTGTGAAACAAAAGAAAACTGCTCAAAAGTAAAGAGTAACTGGGTTAAGAAAAAAGAGTAAAGAAAGAAGGGGAAATTATGTATATATGTATATACAGGATAGCTAACATAGTTGTACTATTGACTTATACCACTTTATTGAAAGGAAGAGTTAATGATTAATTATTTGATCAATCTTGTATGTCTCTATTCATTTTCCTGAGAAACCACTTTGAAGCTATCAATATGTAATAAAACAACCATTGTTAATTCTCTGTCACCTTGTTTGTAATTCAGTATTACTTGTACTATTCTTGTGCTACTTTGTAAATGGATGTCTGTTTGTTAATATGTTTTCATTCTTTTACTTTAAAATAAAAGAAACACCTAATGTGTACAATGTCCCTACTTAGTGGATAATCTAAATTAAGTTTAGTGTTTTATATCCTCTAAAATGTTCTGTAGCAAAGAAACCCATTGCTTTTGTTTAATAATATGTTTGCCAAATGTATTGGCCCATGGAAAAAAATTTGTCAGGATTAAAAGTAGGTAAAATCAATTCTATGTTATTTAGTAGGCAGAGCTTTGTTAATTCTCCAATTTTGTCTAGACAAGGAGTATGGAGGAAGGAAGATGGTAGACCATAGACATGTGACCAAAAAATAAGATAAAGAAACTTGTATAAATGGACTTTAATGCTTTCTATTTCTCACATTTCTATTTTGGAGCATGATAGACTTGTTTCTTTTGTGATAGAAAAATTATAATGTAATAAAAATGATCTATCTCCAAACAATCCTCATTACATTTAGCTAATCAAACTTATTGCTCCTGAAAGGTAAAGTGGTCTCACACATGGATGAAAGTATTGAGCCAACTTCAGTGTCCTTACACTGCACACACACACACACACACGCACACACACACACACACACACACACACATTGTGCACCTGCTGCCAAGGAAATACAGACTTCTGTCTGATTATACATCTGGCCAAGGTTCAGTTCTATGAAATTCAAAATGAAAGCAATTCTATTCTTATTGGGTTTTTTTTAACTGTAGTAGATGCCTGAAAAGATTCAGACATAGGAAAAGTATTTGTCTTCACCTGAATCCCAGCAGGGGAGATAGACAGGTAATGGCAGTAGCTAGTGCCAGGATTCCAAAGGGATTTTGTTTGGTTTTGGTATTTATTTTGTTGGGATTAGATTTTTTAATTTTCCAAAATATATATTTAAAACATCAATAGGACCTTTTTTCATACTACTGTTTCATTAAATGATTTTAATTAAGTATTGAATAGCTTCTCCGACATACCTGCATTACTTCTTTTACTCTTCTCCCTAAGGGTGTTCCTAGTCATTTGCTCATTACTGGGACACAAGACACAACACCTACAATTTGAAGGAGGAAAGGTTCATTTTGGGTCACACATTGTAGAGGGTTCAGTCCATAGTCAGCTGGTTCCACTGAAGAAATAGCATGGCAGTGGGAGTGGAGGAGGAGAGTTGTTCAGTGATGCTATCCAGGAAGCAGAGTCAAGGAAGGCACTGGGAAGGGAGATACAACTTTCCTGTGGCATACTTAGGTGACCTGCCTCTTCCTTCCAGGCCTGACTTCCCAGCAGCAAGCCCCCATAACCCAACCACCTTCCAGAGGCCCCTTTTATGATCACATGAGGCTTTAGAGTGGCATCCAGATATGAACCATATCAGGCCAGGTAGGAAGTAAAGTAAAGGTTTTTGAATGCAAGCTCTGTGATATGGCATCCTCATATCTGAGGGAGCTGCTAAGTGATTAACGGGAAGATACTGTGGGCAGCCTGGGACTCTGCACAATGAGATGATTCAACTGCAGGGCAAGCTGCAATGGGCTGACAAAAGAGCTGTTCACACTGCTCAGAATGGCATATGATCTAAACTATAAAGTTGTTTATTTGTGCAATTTCATACATAATATTTTCGGACTGACTACAGTTGCCTTCAGAAAGTGAAACTGTAGTAAAATGGTATTCTTGTATATTAAATTGAAGTGTATAAACTCTGTATCCATAGTATAAAATTGAAACATAAATGAAATATATTCTGCCAAATGTGAGTAGGTCTGTTTGGAATATCTCAAGCCAGATCAGGTGAGCAAGTAGCAAACTCTACAACCTCCACGATGCTCCTTTGTATATAATTTAAATGTTTGTGAATCCTCAAATCTTCATGCTGAAACTTCACCTGCAGTGAAACTTCATCCTCTGTATATTAAGAGATGCAGCCTTTTGGAGGTGATTAGGCCATGAGGGCTGTATCCTCATGAACTGATTACTGCACTGCATTATAAAAGGATTTGAGAAGGTGAGATCATCCCTTCTCACACAAGTTTTGTGTCTTCTGGAAGATATAATGACAAAGAATCATCTTGGAAACAAGATTAGCCCTCACGTGGTACCAAACACATCCACACCTTGATCTTAGAACATCCACTCTTCAGAATCACGAGAAGAAATTTATGTTATTTATAGATTATCCAGTCATAGATGTTCTGTTCTAGCTGCACAAATGGATAAAGATATTCATAAACTTACAAACATTGTAGCTGCCAAGTAAAGCATTAAATGCTTAGATCTATATGTATATATTATTTGTATTTTATTTCCATAAGATAAATTTACAATACTGCATTGATTATTGGATCAAAACAGGTGTACATTTTCAATTATTTACAGTTATATGTTTATAATTATCCAGAGAATGTTGTAATTGTTTACATACCACTGACAGTGTTTGAGGTACTATATCAGGCCACTTTGAGCTGCATGTTAACAGAATATCCATTTTAGTTTATTTTAATATGAAGGAAATTCACAATTTTCCATACTTGGGAGACAGAGAAAGTTAAAGCTTTGTTTCTCATAATAGTAAAAATATTTACATAAATAGCTTAATTCTACTATCTATAGGAATGAGCGTAATAGTGTCTTTGCTTAAATAGTATTTGTGACTATGTGTTTTTGTATTATTTTGTTTATTTCTGCCTGAGAAATTAGGAAGATATAAGGTCAGAGATGCAGGAAGTTATTAAATTCTCTCATTGTGCCTCACTGGAAGTCCAATGAGTGAGTGTGTGTGTGTGTGTGTTGTCAGAGAAGATTACAAAATGGAAGGTAAGTTTTCCTATAAATGATGACGAGACATTGAATTATTCTGAAAATGGGAAATGTTTAATATTTGAACAATCTTCCTTAATGGAGGTGATAGTTAAGTGACCGTGTCAACTTTGGTAAGAAATGGCCAACTAAATTGGATGAGCACAGTTCAGCCCATGGTTGAGGGGATTTCCTGAGGACAGAAGACCCGCCCAAGGGAGGCTTGTTGCCTGAGTGATATGAAAGGGAAACAAACAAAGTTGGCTTCTGTTTCTTCTAAGGAGCTCCAGTCCTCTCCTTAATCTCGGACGTCATTTCCGGACCTCCAACGCAGATTCCCAGCTTTCCAGTCCTTTGGCCTCTGGATACAGAATTGCACAGGACACCACAGTGAGCTCCTGGCCTTCAACTGGATCCTTCCGATCTCCAGCACGAAGACAGCCATTTTGCCCTCCTTCACACCTAACTCTATGGACAGACAATCTAAGCCAATCTTGTAAATCCTTATATATTTATATATCTTGCATTAATTCTGTTATATATTTATAATATATAAATTGCCGCTGAGCTAAATCCCAATAAATATATATTAATTAATTATATATTTATTAATTCTTATATATTTATATATCTTGCATTAATTCTAATGCGTATGAACTGATACAATGGACCTTAGAAAAATGTCCAGGAGAAAGCATAATGGGCATCTGTAGAACAAAATGTCAAGAAGGCGTAATGATGTGTCAGACAAGGTAACAAAAAATTAACAAATAAGAAATGTCAGCCTCCAAGTTTGCCTTTAGCAGCAGTTCAATAGTTCATATATTACCTGTCATATCTTTCCTCTCTGGCAGATGTTAAGCTTTGATTTGGAAAGTCTAGCTAGTTCTAAACCTTGTGTACCAGCCACAGGGCTTGGTCATGTTTAGACAACAGGGCATAAGATTCAGTGAAGTGAAATTCTTTGCACTAAATTTCCAGTAACACCTTGTCAAAGCCAACACAATATAATTAAAGTAGAAAAGAGAGCAGATGGCTCTATTCTCCCCTTTGCAGATTATATCACTTCAAAGCAAAAGGAAAAATGCACTATAACTTTTGGTAATAAGGATATTTACATATAAATATTCTTGTAATCATAGTTTACTCGTGATGAAACAATATGTAATTAAAATTTACAGTGCTACTTCAGAGTTTTAATAGGAATTGGATATCTTATCCTCTAAAAAGGGATATTATTGAATTCTTTGTCTTCAGTGATACATTTCCCTGTTGTATAAAAAGTATTTAATTTTCTCTCCATAGCAACTTTTTGTCTGATGGTATCAGATGCTAAGAAATGAAAGTTTAAATCACAGGCTACCTTAGTAAAGTAAGCCTGCCACAACTATAGTAGTACATTACGAAAGAAATAGAAATTATGTGGGTTTTTTTTAAAATTTGGACTTGAATTCTTTTTCATTGTATTTTCGGGTACACATTAAGAAAAACAAGGTGCACATAAGCACTGACAAGTATTTAGTTGAGAAAAACATATAAGAGTGTTTAAATGACTTTTGGATATTCTGGTTACATTTCCCCTATTTGTGTGGTTGATTTTTTCTTTCATCCTAGCAAATGAAAAAGAAAGTCAGCAGCGTCTCACAAGTTGATGTGTTCCTTCTGCTGAAGAAAATCATTATCTCACTGGTAGAATCTTGTTCAAAAGCACAACAATGGCAAAAGAGAAACAAGCAAAGGAAAATAGTCATTTTTTCTTTGAAGTTATGCTGCTATAGCAGCCAATTTTCTTTTCAAAAATGTTCATACTGTAAAGAAATAACTGTTATTAAAAAGAAGAATGTTAGCACTAGATGGATACTTTTCCATCTGAGCAGCTCTGTGGCTTTCATCTATAGTAGTTTTAGAGAAGTGGAGAGAAATTTGAATTTGAATTAATCAAACTCATGTCTTGACAGAGATTAAATTCAGTCTTTAAAATTTTGATACTAATTTATGCATTTATCAACTTCAATATTTCTTCACTAAAATTCTTCCTTCACTAGCTAAATTTTATTCCATTTTGGTAAATTTTAGCCCTTTCTATCATACTTTCCAATTTTTATAGAAATCATAACTAATAGGAACAATCTCATTGTGAATACTTTTGATAGTGTCAACCTCCCTGATTAGAATATAATTTCATCAAATAAGGATTTAGTCTCGTTCGAAATTCCTTTACACAGAGGTTCTGCATTCAATGAACATTTTAAATGAGTTAATAGATAACAAACTGACTGAATTCATGAAAATGAATATGAGTTGCTTTACTGAATCTAAGTTTGAATCTGTTTTATGGATGCCATTTCTTTCCTATGTTGGGCATTCACGGCTTCCATCGTTTTCTTAGCCTCCTCTATTTTTTATCTCCATCTGTTCTAGAGTCACTCTTCATGGTTTTCACTGTGGGCACCATCTCTGCAGTTATCTGAGAAATTATTTCTCCTTTGATTTTTTTCTAGAGCCTCATTCATTTTCTTTGTTGTCACCAATTCAGAGAGGCCAGGTGGGTGGGTTTTGGACTGTCCCGAAGCATTGCCCCTGGGTTTGCCTTTAGTGAACTGGATGGCAGGGGTTGCATCTTGTTTAAGTGTCTTCTCATTTTGTTTTCATTTTTTTTGTCAATTCCTGAGTTTATGTTTGTAAACTGCCAGTGGTGAGGTGCTTTATTGCTAGTATTTAAAACCCTTAGGAAATGCCTGCTTTTCCAAGGTGTCTTGCAAGTAGAGCTGGTTTGTTGGTTTTGAGTCTGTTGGAAGATCCAACCTCTTCAATTTGTTGGGAATGACAGGTTGCTGCCTGTTGGACTAGCCTCCGGTTTTTTGACAGTGGCCCACAGTATTTTCTTAGGTAATCTCAGTCTTGGAATACTAGGAAGAACAGCTGGATAGAACAATTATGTCACTTAGGGTAACGTGGCACAATTGGCAATAATAATAGCATTTACAGACTAGAAAATGACAAACTGATGTAGCTATTAATTTACCACCTTTAATCATATGAGCTAGATGTGTGGTTATACAACACAATCTAAAACAAACCAGAAAATTCTATGCAGTAAATAAGTCCTTAATATGTCAATTTTACCCTCAAGGGATAAAACTTAAAAGGAGATAGGGAAAAAGAAGTAGAAGAAGAGAAAGACATTAGAAACAAGACTGGAGGACAAAGGGGGACCACACAAATTTTGGAAAACTAGCACAAAAGACAGGAGGGAAAGAGAGAAGGAAAAATAAAAGGAAGAACAGAACAGAACAACAACCACTAAGAAACCATGTTTACACTCATAAAAATAAGATGAAGCAATGAAAGAGAAAAAAACAAGACCAAAAAGAAAAAAAAAAGAGAGAGAGAGAAAAGGGAAGCAAAAAGAAAAAAATAGTCCCCTTTCAGGTGTGTCTCTGCTGTCACTGGTAGACAGTGTGTGGAGGCAGAGTCCAAATTCAGACTGATTTATCTGAGGAATCCAACAGTAGCTTTATTGGGAGGTAGTGGATAATCTCAGTAAGCCTGCACCTTTATTTCCCCCTGAAGTTTAGGCTAGATTCATGCCATGAGGTTGAGACCAGACCTGTTCCACCTGCAGCCACCAGCGTACCTTCCACAGGCATGAACTCAACTGAGAGCTGCTAAATGGACCCAGCAGTTCTGAGTTCTGAGCTCAGTGGCCCCGCTCCAAGATGGCTCCCAGGCAACTGCTCTCTCTCTCATGGAATGAGCAAGCCTCCAGCTAGTGCAGTTCTTCATGCCCATTGTTCCCTTCCACTGCTGTGTGTTTCCATGGAGGCCTTTGGTGTTGCCAGCAGTCACCATGTAGCCACAGGTTTGAACTGTTCCTCTCACACAGTGAGCCCCAACTCAGAGCAAAAGGCTCTGCAGGCACCTCCTTCTTCTTTGTGGAAGTTTCTCTGTTTTCTCTCCCCATGGGCTTCAATCTTTGCTCAGAACCTTCCTGGACCCACTTCCTTCCTGCTTGTCTTCCTTACATTGTTGTTTTCCAGTGTATGGACAGCAACTCTCAGAGAGGCTGTTTCTCTGCTGCTTCCTGTTCAGCCATCTTCTGTGTCTGAGGTTACAGCTTAATTGTCTAGTTTAAACACCTATCCAATTAGGTTTGCTTGTATGTCAGGATAACTTGAAGATAGAAGGACAAAGTCACTGACATTATAACTTTGGATCCAGAGACCCGGGGTAAACAGTACTTTAACATTAATTCTTAGAATCATGACAAGTGACTTAGATCATCTTAGATTGCTCCTCTTATTTACATCAAAATAAAGATAACAATACACTGTAAAATTTAAAATAGGTAACATGTGAAATGTTTGGCATTGTTTTATATTTTTAGCAGGTAGTAATGATTTTATTAGAAATCCCAAAGGGATCTCCTACATAAACTGAGTTTGTCTCTCTATAGCTCACAAATTATAAATGTTAAATAGAACTTTTCTAGTGTGGCCCTTAAATTTTAATTTCATATATCAAAGCATTAAAGCATTAAATGGCAAGGAGTTGCCATCATATCTAGGAACATTTTAAATATTTTTTCTTAGAAGCAACTTTACCTCTGTGTTTTAGAGTTACAGTGGTAAATTGGTATACAAATTTAAATTTTATGATTTTGGGAAAGTTGGCAGCATTTACATTTGTGTGAGGAAGATGGTCATGGTTTTGTTTGTCATCTGATAGGAGTTTTTGAATGGAAACAAAATTTTACTGAGTGCTCTCATTTGAAAGCCAAATTCTTTGCAAACAGAAGCATTTGTGAAACAAAGTATCACTGAAATTCAAAGTTTTCTGCTTTGTGACTATATCTCTGAAAGTTATAGCAAGGAATATCTTTTTTCATCAATATACTATTCTTTATCTTACACTTGACTGAGCACACTGCAGTTAAAAGACAAATCAAGGACAGTCCCATGAAATGGATTTGTGACTTTACAAATGCAAATCTGGAAAACACAAATGGCTTAGCTTAATTTTTAACACCCACAAACATCACATCAAAGTAGAGAAGGATGTGACACAAATTAAATTCAGAATTCAAATGCATATGTGTCCTTGAGACATGAGGGTTTCCACTGAATAAGTCTTGTGGTATTGTTTGTCAAATTCTCTCTAGTTACTTAGAGGAAAAATCATTTATTTTCTTATTTGGGGCTTGAAAAATTCTTGCATTAAGGGATAAAATTGCCTTCCTAAGAAACTTGGGCTTTAAATTTAAAACATAAAGAACATTTGTTCCCAAAGTAATATTATTTAAGCATTAGAACAAAAGTTTCTATGAAGGTATATTTTTTATGTATTCTTAAATATAGTCACTTTCTTGCCAATATGATCAAGAGAATACAATAGCATCTACCAGTTAGGTGCTTATTAATTACACGTTAATGAAAATGTGCAATACTTCAGAGAATCTCCAACTTCAAGCATTCTTCAAATTATGTCCATATTGCTCTGAGATGTTTATGTATTGCTCTGATCAGAGTATGCTTAAAATTAATGCTAATCAAATGTGATAGAACTCATTTCAAATAAAAAAAATAGTTCCAAGTAAAGGGACCAGCTTCCAACTATGTATGCATTTTGAGACAGAAAGATAATTAATCTTTTCTGGTTGAAGCAAAGCAATGTGTAAACAAAGATCCCCTCCCTCATCCCATTTTGTCTTCTGTTTTCATTCCCACCTTCCTCTCTCTAAACTTTAAGTGATGTTTACTTGTCCTTGTGATTGAAACACAAACTTCATATGAAAATAAAAATAAGAAGTGAAGACATGTGGTTCTGACAAATATAGCTAAAAATAGCCTCAGATCACAGTAAGGTAATACTCTCTCTCTCTCTCTCTCTCTCTCTCTCTCTCTCTCTCACACACACACACACACACACACACACACACACAAATACTATACAACCTGGACAGTATGGTATATTCTGGAGAGTAAGTGAAATTATTAAGGAAAGTGGTACATAAAAGTTGAAATTCACTTTTACTTTGATTTTTTAAGTCCGTGTACATAAAAATAGAGGTCAGCAAAACATTCTCCCCTATTAAAAATTTGTCAACTTCCATTCTAAAATATGGCACAGAGAAATATGTTTCAAGTAGAAGCAGTGCTCAACATAGGTGGAAGATATGGGTCTGCAGTTAAAACCTACCCCAGAAGGCTGTCATTTGGGAAAATTGGTGCCTGAAACCACAGGGCAGGGAAGGAGCCTCAAAAATATGGGTAAATTCTTCTCGGTGAAGAAAAAGCTCATATTTAAATTCAGCAAGAATTAAAAATTAAAAATTAGAAGACATATAAAAAGGAAGAAACAAGGATACAGACGGAGAATGGTTTAGAAGTGTATATTAAAGTCCAAGACAGCCTTTAATGAGACAAGAAAAATAAAAGAATACTACCAACTCAGAATTTTATAGAAATTAAAAATATTCAGTAGCTCAGGTGAAAAAAAGACTTGTTTTGAGACCAAAAGGTAAAAAGGCCCATACTTTTGAACAATTTATTACAGCAGAACTAGGCTTTAAAAACAATTAATGAAGATAATTCCTTAAAGAACAGGAAAATGATTTCAAATCAAAATGCAGAATTTGGGGAAGAAGGAAGAGGAGGAAGAGCAGGGAAAATTAGAGAGCATAGTAAGGTCCTGCTTCAGAAATTAAAAATAAATACATAAAGTACAGGAAAAGGAGAGCTGGGGTCATAACTCAATGTGAAATCTCTGGGTTCAATCCTTGGTAGCACTGGAGGAAAAAAAGAAAAGAAAAGAAAAGCAAACACAAAGACAATAGCAACATTGCTACTTCCACTCTTAAGAGTTAATATTGCCACTTTGGGAGACAATTGGAAAGTTTCTAAGAAAGCTGAACATATGTGTACTCCATGACCCAGCAGGAATACTGTTGGGTATAAATACAAGAATTACTGTTAGGTACACACACAAACACACAGAAAACAATTTCAAGAGAGTACATTGCTTTACAACAGATTGCATAAGAACTTAATGGATTTAGAACAAATGTACACTAATACATGAATGAGTAAATACCATATTTTATTTAGTAAACAAATTGTAAAAATTATCCCAAAATTTTACAGATTAAATTAATTAACTTTGCATATGCCAAAAGAAGCAAAACACAAAAATGAACATATTGTACCTTTACATTAACATGGACTTTTAAAAGAGGCAAAACTACATTTCCATAGAAGTCAGAGAAATAATTTCCTTCTATGAGAACACAGATTAAAAATGGAATTATATATATATATACACACACACAATACCTAATGAAGTCCTGAAAAATCTTTGAAATTTTTTAATTAACTAAAGTTATTGGTCCATTTTAAATATACATAAGGATCACATTCAACATAGATAATTTGTAGCTGTACATGATATATCCAGATACTTCTTTTTTTCTCTCATTCCCTTCTGCTCTCTTCTACTCCTCTTCCAATCCTTATTTACAAAGGCTTTGTTTTTATTTTTCCTTCTTTTTTCTCTTCCTTTCTTTCCTTCCTTTGTCCCTCCCTCTTTCCTAGTTCCTCTTGCATTTGAAAATATTCTTCCTATTTCACAATATCTATTATACATTTTGGTCCCTATTTACACTTTTGAATATTCACACTAGGGAAACAATGCTATATTTACAAATATGAGTCCAATTTATTTCCCTTAATTGTACATTCATTTACCTAGAAATGTCTCAAGTTTATCCTTCTTTGTGGCTGAGTAGTAATTTTATATATATATATATATATATATATATATATATATATATATATACATATATCCTCTTTATCCATTCATCAGGTGAGGGGCTTTTGGGTGGTTTTGAAGATTTAGCTATTGCAAACTGTGCTGCTATAAACATGAGTGCATATGTTGGAATGATATGATGCCTTTAATACTTTGAGGAAGACACCAAGAAATGGAATAGGTCAAATGGAACCTCTAGTTTCAGGAGGAATCTCCACATTGATTTCCACAGTGGTTGCACAGTGCACACTCCCACCAACAGTGGAGAAGTGTTCCTTTTTCCCCATAGTCCCACGAGCATTTGTTCCTTGTTGATTTCTTGAAAATAGATCTTCTTTCTGGACTGAGACTAAATCTAATAGCTGTTTTAATTTGCATCTCTTGAATGACAGATGATGCTGAACTTTTTCACATGTTTATTTGCTATTTACACTTCTTCATCTGGTAAGTATGAATTCACTTTTGTTGTTCATTTCTTGACTGGGTCTTTAAATTTGGGGGGAATGATTATTTTGAGTCCTTTATATATTCTACATAGTAGTCCCTTCTCAATGGAACAGCTGGTAAAAATATTTTCCTACTCTGTATGTTTTCTCTTCACTCTGTTGGTAATTTCTGTTGTTCTGCAAAAGTTTTAATAAGATGAGATTCATTTTTTTTGATATTTTGTAATATTTCCCATGCAACTGAGGTTTTGTTCATAAAATCTGTGACTACACCTATGTTTTCAAGATTTCTATCTATTCTCTCTTCCGGAAGATTTAGGATTTCTATTTTAATATTTAAATTTCTGATCCATTTTTATTTTAGTCTAGTGCATGGTGAGATACAAGGGTCTAGTTTTAGTCTTTGGCATGTGAAAAGCCAATTTTTCTAGAACCACTTACTAAAAAGGCTATATTTCCCAGAGAATATGTTTGGCCCCTTTGTCAAAGATAAAGTGGTTGAGTGTGTCTGCAGTTGTTTCTGCATCTTCTAATCTATTCCATTGATCCTTGGTTCTGTTTTTGTCAAACTATCACGTTGTTTTTATCTGAGTAGCTTTGCAGTATTATTTATTTATTTATTTTTATTTTACAAAGAATTTTAAAAAAGAACAATAGCAGAATGCCAACGACATAGCCAAAAACAAAACAAAAACAATAAGAATGATACAGTTTTAGAACAAAAAGGTAGGGATTAATAGTGGTTGTTATATTACATATTTTTATCTTCATCGAAGTTGGTCAAATTATCAGGTACAAGAATGCAAAGTAATCATCCATTACAGAGAATAAAACATAAAATGAAAAACATTATAAACGATACAGAGTTTCACCAATTAAGATTATGGGAATTCAACAATAGTTGTTATATTGCATATTGTTATCTTCAAATTAGTTGCTTAGATTATCAGATATAAGCATGAAAAATTGGTTAAAAAATAAATAAAGCATTAACTGTTCCTTTCAATAAGCCATTAGACATCAACAGTACAGTTATCCCAGCTATCCTTCTGTATACATATATATATTTACACTTCCTGCTTTATTTCTGTCTCTCCTTTCCCTTATCCCAGTTGTTTCCTCTCTTGAGCAATTTCTTTCCCTTGCCCAAAATCTACTGTATGTTTTGGGTTTCACTTACTCTTTCATATTCTTACACTAGGGAGACAACATGATGTCCTCACATGTGGGTCTGATTTATTTCATTTCATTCATTTATGAGTATGGTCTCTAGTTCCATCCATTTACATATAAAACCTTAAGTTTATCTCTTTTATAGATGAGTAATATTCCAATGTATAAAAATATCGCATCTTTTTAATTCATTCCTCAGTTGATGAACATTTGGGTTGTTTCCAAGATTTAGCTATGACAAATTGTGTTGCTATAAACCTAAGTGCACATATATCACTGTGGTATGATGTCTTTAATTCTTCTGAGAAAATACTCAGAAGGGGAATAGCTGAGCTAAGTGGGACTTCCAATCCTACTTTTGTGAGGAGTCTCCACATTGACTTCCACAGTGGTTTCACCAATCTACACTCCCACCAGCAGTGAAAAAGCATTCCTTTTCCCCCTACATCCTCTCCAGCAGTTGTTATTAGTTGATTTCTTGATGATAGGGATTTTTTCTGGGGTGAGATGGAACCTCAATGTTGTTTTAATTTACATTTATTGGAAGACCAATAATGTTGAACATTTTTTCATATATTTATTCACCATTAGTATTTCTTCATCTGAGAAGTATGTGTTCATCTCAGATGCCCACTTTTGGATTGGGTCTTTGAATTTTGGGGGCATGATATTTTTTAACTGAATGTTCCAGATAAAAGTCTGAGGGGCAGTTGGATAAAATTTTTTCCAAATTTGTGGGTTTTCTTTTTACTCTGTTGGTGATTTCTTTTGATGCGCAAACACTTTTCAATAAGATGAGATCCCAGTTGTTGATTCTTTGAAGTATTTCCCTTGCAGTTTGGATTCTGTTCATGAACTCTCTGCCTATCCCTATAGTAGGTTTTTACCTAATTTCCCTTCTAGTATATTTAGTGTTTCTGTTTTGGTATTTAGATCTTTGATCCATTTTGACTTAAATTTAGTACATGGTGATAGACGTAGCGTCTGATATGGTTTTACTCTTTTCATTCTTAAATGCAAGGATTTGTGTCTTTTCTTTCCTTTTTTGATAAAATTGCCTAGGGTTTTGTCAATGTTATTTATGCTTTCAAAAAACCAACTCTTTGATTCATTGATTCTTCGTATTTGTTTCTTAGTCTCAATTGCTGCTTGGGTGCCACTTCTCCTCTCTCACACATTTGGGAGGAGGGTGGGGTGAGTGTTGACTTCCTACTCATTGCCCCCCACAGGGTCCAAGTTTGCTTAAATCCCACATCCTTGGCAGAGTGTGGTGGTTCATGCCTGTATTTCCAGCTCTCAGAAGGCTGAGGCAGAAGGATAGCTGCAAGTTCAAGGCCAGCCAGCGCTACAAATTGAGTTGAAAGCCAGTCGAAACTGCATAGTGAAATCCTGTCTCAAGAAGACAAATTCCAGCACTCGTCTCCTCTCCCACATCACGCTGCTGGGAACAGGGCAGGAAGAGTGATGTTGTTCCACTTACTATTCTCGCCTTCACTAATTCATTCCCTAACCTTGTTGCTAGTGATTCCAGTTAGCTGCTAAGGTACATAACAACACAGAAAGAAATAAAGAAAAAGGAAAAGAAGAAAGAAAGAAAGAAAGAAACAGAAGAAAAAAGCCTGGCAGTCTATTGGTGAGGGAGCAACATCCTGGTCATTTGCCCCTGTGTGTGTCAAGAAAATTTGCTGCCAGACTACAGTATACCCTGTTTGCAGGAAAGCAAAAGAGGCAAGGACTCTTATGCCCCAAAATAGTCCTGTGTGGCTTGAGTTTGCCATTGTATTGAAGTTCATAAGTTTTATGCGAAATTCCCAGAATGGCATTTCCTGATCCTCATGCAGGCAGGGGTCCCACAGGCAAACGTGTGGACTGCTTTGTCATTTAATAAAGTCCTATGCCTATGTTTGGTATGATCTACAAGTTTCTTACCTCGGATTGATTTTGGCATCAGGATATATGTCCCTCTCTTTCTTCCAATTACCTGTGCTTTTAGGTGACTGTCTCTGACTAACTCCAACATGGCTGTAATTGTAATTTGATAATTTTGATAATGATCTCTTTGAGAATAATATGTTCATTGAATTGTTGCTCTTATATCCTTCTATGAAGAGATAAAGTAAAAAGAAAATTTTTCTGGAAGAATTTTCCACTTTCAGATTTATCAAAAAGCATGAAAGGCATAGCGAGACCCTGTCTCAAAAAGACAAAAAGAAAAAAAAATACTATAAAATGAAGAGGTAGACAAATAACTACATATAAAATAATCATTGAAAGAAATAGTGGCAGAAAGATAAAGATGCAAAAATGTGACATGAGTTAGGCATAATTCTTATATAGTTAAATATTACAGGCTTTTAGAACCACTTTGAAATATTTTAATATTCATAAAATTGATTTGCTAAATGTAACTAAAGAAACAAAAAGCTGGTCACAAAATAAAATTTGAAATATACTTAAATATGTAATAGAATTATATATAAACATAGAAATCATATGTACACACATATAACTTGTCTACATGCATGAACATGTTAAAATGGAAATATCAAAATATAAATGATGTCTTACTAATAATTGTTCAGAATTAAATTTCCCCATTTTTCATATGCTTTCTACCTCAGCTTTCTACAATGATCATGTATTACTCTTTAAAATTTGAAACACACATGCAAAACAAAAGATGCTATTAGAAAAAAAACAAATCAACAAAGTAATGCTTTCCTCTGAAAACACTTGATGTGTTCACTTTTCAGCACATTCCAGGAAACAAGAAATGACATCCACAAATTTAAAGATTTATACTTATCTATTAACACATTCAATTGCCATTTAGCTTTGGGCAAAAGAAAAGACTGGAAAGAATTTTAATGCAGAGAGTTTATCTCCTTGAGGACATTCTCAAACCTATTGAACCCTGAGGCATTCATGTCAAGATGTAGTCACCCTACATTAATTTAGACCTGTACAAATAGATGACACTAGCATTAGAGATTTTTCTTGAAGAAGACACAGTGACAGCCTAAATGCTGTTTGATCTCTCCTGAGAAGATCCAGGCACAAGTAACCATCTGGCAGCTGTGTCTCCACATGTTGCTGCATAGAATTCATCGTGTCTTTTTGAGAATAATGATGTGATTACAAAATCAGAAGGTCAAGGTTGAACAGTATCTATCCTATGTCTATTGATTTTATGCCAAATATTCTTCACAGTTTTTCTGAAAGAAAAGAGGCTGCAGTGTATATTACAACATTCTATATGATCCTGATAGTAAAATTGACTGAAATTTACAGATATATTAGTTAAATATTAAATGAAGTCTTGATATGGGTGGCTGCCCAATCTCCCCAAAAGTGGCTAACTGAAACTGACACATTGTATAGTAAGGTGATAAAGAAGGATGTGTGCCTTTGCAAAAATATTAAAGGTGATGTACTCTGTACAGAGAAGATTTAAATACAATTTTGCCTTTTAAAGCAAGAGTTCTGGAATTTCCCTTTACAATTTCCTATATGAAGAATTTAGAAGAGAAAAGATAATTGAAGAAATCTACAGCCTCCTTGACACATTTGGATATTATTTTAGAGCTAAGGGTCTAATTACAAAAATATGTAGCACATTTTCATAAAAGATTCTTTAGTGAGAGCTATAGAATATAAGCTTGACCCAAAAAAACTCATTTATTTTCAAAACAGTTTCATTAATATGCAGTGCATTGAAAATCATTTTTCCTGGCAAGTGAAATTTAAGTTTTCCTCTTTTTTCACATTATTACTGTTATTACATTATGCAAATATCTGTGTTTACTTGGAATTTATTCTATCCTTTAAAAAAAGTAAAACAGGGGCTGGGGATTTAGCTCAGTGGCACAGTGCCTTTCTGGCAAGCACAAGGTCGTGAGTTCGTTTCTCGGTACTGGAAAAGAAAAAATAATAATAACTTAAAAAAAGTAAAACATTAATAACATGCTTTTACATTGATCTGAAAACATAGTAGAGATTTATATTTACTAATAGTCTTATGACATTTGCTTATCTTGAGATTAGTTTTTTGTGGCCTTGCAGTTCTCCAAAAAAAGAAAAAGAGAACTAACAAGCAGCCCCTAAGATGCCTCTCAATGTTCTGGTCCTTCCTGTGTATAGTCCTGTTTTCTGGGCGATTGGGAAGGCTGCTGAACTTAGGGATTCTATGACAACCAAAGGATTGTGGCAAAAATGATGGATTGTTTCATCCAACACTGAGCTCCAAAATACATTTGCAGCCTACACAGCTCTTACCCTGTACAGTCACCTCACTGGCAAATGGTAGGGCCAGTCTCTACCTGCTCCTCTTCTCTGTTTTCTCTTCATCACCTTCCTTCAATTTAGGTAACTCAGGGGTAAATGTTTCTCTCTATGAGGAAGGTGACTGGCTTCTTCAGCAGGATTCTCAAACTATCAAAGTTAAAGGCAGCAAGGCTGGAGAGACAACAGGTTCGTCCTCATGGGGTCTGTCTTATGTGTGTGCTTTTCCTCACTCCCTCGATCATGCATACAGCATCGCTTTCTCACCTCCCCTCTTGGACAGATAAACATCGAGTGTGAGAAATATCCTTAAAACAACTTTCACCAGCTCATGCGATGGCATAATACTAAATTCTAATAAGTACACACACACTTTAAATAGGTAATAAATCTGTTCGAGCAATCATAGGAAGGCAAGAGAGGTAGTCGAACATTAGCATAGAGCTATATCTATATCCTCTATCTACCTAAATTAATCTTTGCATTTCTGCTTCTATGAGTAAACTCTAGTACAGCTGAATTAACAATCTGATTAATTTCATAAAGTTTGAAAAAGAAACGAATAGGAAATGAAGCTCGTGTAACAAAGGAAATGAATGAATGAGAAGAAATAATTAAAGAGTTGCAGATATTAAGTGTACAACAACATATACATGTTTATTTGCACAAATTTTGTTTAGAGAATATAGATTAAATATTTTAAATATCAGTTAGGAAACCTTACTAAGAAACTAGGTTATGTAAATTATCATACAACCCTTTGATATGATTGATTCCATAACGGAAAATATTTCTAGAAAGAAAATTCCTGGTTCAAATAGTTTTACTGAGAACTGTTGTCAAGGTTTCAAAACTAAGCATTTTCCAATTAAAGAGAATAGTTTGAGTAGCTATATTTTATTGTTTGTTCCTAAAGTATTCCCCAAAAGGCTTATTATGCTGAAGGCAGATCCTCAATGTGGGAATGTTCAGAGATAGAGCTTTTTGGAAGTGATCACATCATGGGAACACTACCTCATCAATGGGTTACTGCATTTCTAGCTGGATGGGCTATTAGGAGGTGAGGCTGTCTGTCTTAGGGACCTGACACTGGGGGCTATATATATTTCCTGATGTCTTCTTCACTGAGTGTTACTCTTTCTGTGTCCTGTCTGCCAGGAGGTGAGCGGTTTTGTTCCACCACTCGTGCCTGACCATGATGTTCTGCCTCTCTACGGTCCTAGAAGGAAAGGAGCCCAGTGACTACAGACAATAGCCTCTAAAGCCATTAGTCAAGTGAAGCTTCTCCACCTTTGAGCTGTTTATGTTACAAGGACAAAAACTTGACAGTATATAAAAAGAAGGGGGAAAACCTTTGACGTGTTTCATGAAGTTAACATATTCCTTGTACTAAATGCCAAAAAACACAGCATTGAAAAGAAAAAAATTTTTCTATCTATCTAGAGAGATAGATATAGATATAGATATAGATGGATATATGTAACTACATAGGTACATAATCATGTATTTTTTTCTTTTTAAGCTGTCTTTTGTTGGAGTTCTATATTAAGGATATACTCACCCACCCTCCATATTCATTCCAAATTCCTTTACGAATGTGTTGGCCAATTTTGCATTGTTGTAACAAAATATCTGCAAAAAAAAGCTTATAAGAAGAAAATGTTTAATTGGGTCAGCGTTGTAGAGCTTTCAATCAATGATTATTTGGCTCTATTGCTTTGGACATGTGGAGAACAATATGTCACAGTGGGAGCATGTGGCAGAGGAGGCCTGCTCACCTCATGGCACTTGAGAAGCAGAGAGAGAAAGGGGCTGGGATACCCATGTCCCTTTCAATGTCTCAGTAGTCTCCACCGCATAAAGGTTCCCTCACTTCTCAAAAGTACCACAGGCTGGGAACAAAGCCTTCAATATATGAAACTTAAGAGACCCTTCACATCCAAGCTACATCAAGCACAGCACCAATATAACAAAATCATAGCAAACAAAAACTACCTCTTATAGATAATACTGAAATTACAGGCATCAAAGAAGATAAGAAGTGTACCTTAATATTAGAATAGTAATTCAGATGATTCCCCAAATTCAGACACTAGAATAGAAAATTCTCTGATTTTAATAGATTTAAAAAGATAAGTTGACAAGATTCAAAGTGTTTCATAGTTTGTTTTAGAAATTAAACTAGAAAAATCCTGGTGCATTTCTCCTGTTAATCTCTCTTTTATTTTAGGAGCCCTAGTAGTAAATCTAGTGATTGATGAGAACGGATTTTTTACCTTTCAACAGTATCAAAAAGAACTTTTCTTTCACCTTGGGAGATAATAGACATAATTAGCTTTGTGTGGAATTCTCCACAATTTAATTTACACTACAGTAATATAATAGTTCCTCTGTCTATCATATTGGGGAGAAAAAATCCTGACAAAATTAAAGAGAAATTGATCCTTCCAGTGTTAGCTACATATAAAATATACAGCATACTATGCATAAAGTATGTTAACATATTTGCAGTACTAATGTATCATGTAAGTTAAGAAGCATTCATGTCCAAAAACACTCAGAACATAGCTGACTAGAACTTGGTTATGTTTGTAAATTTCAAAGACTTTGGTATACACAAAAATATTCATCATATGAATCCTAAGGCCCTGGAAGTCCTACTAACTTGCTATTCATGATATGGGACCATTCCCAGAGGAATCTCTGATCAAACGTTTAAAAATTGTGTACTATCCTCAATAAAGTATTTTACCCTTTCAATCTCTCTGTTTCTAAAAAAAAGTTACCAACTACAAAAACACAGATGAAATCTGTTTACAAAATTTTTATCAGTTTCCAAGTAGAAAGTAGTTTGTACCAGGTATGCTGTATCCAGAAGATAAAGCAAAATGTATAACAAATATTTCTCTAGAGAACAAATATAGAGCAGTGGAGTTGGATATATCATTAAGACAAATTAATAATACATTTTTAAAGCTTAAAAAAGCAGCAGAGTAAAAATCAGAAATACCATCAATCTCAGATTACTTACAGTTATTTTAGATAATTTATTAATAGCATAACATGATGTTAGAAATTCATGTAACTTCACAGAATTAAAAGTTAAAATAAATCCAAAATTTTCTGTTACTTCAAAATATTATTTGCATTTTCTTTGCAAAATGACTTTCAAAGAAAAAGCTAAATTCAAAGAATATCATTTACTCATAAATTAACATGAAAATGTTATACAGGCATTTAGAACAGTTTGTTATTGTTATCTTCCTAACTGTACCTTTTTGAATAATCTAAGGTTATTTGGTATTAGCCAGAATTTTGGTCTGCTCAAGCTGCCATAGACAATGACTCCAAACTGGCCAGCTTCAGCATCAGAAATTTATTTTTTAGCAGTTCTGGAGCCTGGAAGTCTTAGATCAAGATCTAGCAAGTTTGACTTATGGAGAGGATTATCTTCCTAACTTCCATATGAGTAGGTTTTTTTCATATGGTAACAATTCTCTGGTGTCTTTTTTTTTTTTTCTTTTTAAGATAGGGACACTACTTCCTGCAGATGAGGAACACTTTTGTAAACTGATTTAACCTTCACTATTTCATTTGAGGCTCCATCTCCAAATACAACCACAATTAGATTAGGTCTTCAATGTATGAGTAAAGATGATGGAAGGAATGAGGTTCAATCTGTAACACTAAGGTATTTCCTTTCTTTAAAAATTAAATGAATTTTACAAATAAAAGCTGAGTAAAGTCCTTGAACCAAGTGATTGCTCTACACTTTATGAAGAAATGTTGCATATTTGTGCTGAGGGAAGACAGATGACATTTTTCTCTTGGGTTCATTTTTGATGAAATGTTTTCTTTCCTCACTCTTTTGATCAGTAAAACTTCATAAATCTATTGGGGAGAAGCAGTGCATTTTCAGCTACTCTAAAAATGTAATTATAATTGGATCTCACTGTAGACCTTGGCTAAATTGATGGAATGGCAGTGTAGGGAGCCTGCCAGTCTTGGTCGTGAGGCTTTACCAACCCATTTTTCCCTTTCCTCAGACAAATTCAGCTGTAAGGTTAACTTTTCAGAAAACTAATGATGCTACATTAAAGTTTAAGAAATAATCAAACATAAATATCGTGGACATTGCAGTTGATGTGGTAAAGAGACATGGAAATTTTTGTCTTCCCTCTATCACACAGAGTTCCAAAATTTCTGTCTTGCTGTAAATTCAGTGATTCAAAGTATAGTCTAATCTAGAGCAAGGAGACCTCTTCATTATTTAAACATCCCAACAAAAACATAGATTTTTTTTTTAAGTTCTATTTTAAAGATTAAGAAAACTAACAAAACAACAATAAAGACAAAGTCAAAAAACACAAAAAGAGCAATATCAGTACATAGATTCTGTGTGATGATTTTCTGGGCCTTAGTGTTAGTCCTCTCCTTTTTTTTAAAATTTTTATGCTCATTTTCATGGTTCAAAATGAACAACTGAAAAGAGTACGCTTGTGTTCTAGTCATGTGGTTTGATTTAACCTATTTTGGAACTTTCAATTCAATTTTTAAACTATGGAAAATGCCTTTGGTAACTTGGATTGAGTCAAGTAATCCACTGACATTTTCAAATGATGTTTAGAATGCTCTCTAAGTTGAATCTTTAAAAATGAGCCATCAATTTTAGTCTTGCTGTTGTTTCAGAGCTGCAATTAAACATGCCATATGTTGTCTAATCTGCAAATAATACATCTGTGATCTTTTGTGGAATATCCTCCTCCAGACTTCTATTCCAGGCTCTGTGTAGTTAAGAAGTGACTTGTGAGTTATAGTTACCTTTTCTCCTATGAGCTGAAGATTTCAAAGATGTCAATGTACCACACATCGCTTGAGAGAATTAGATTCACGAAAGAGAAATCAGAGTAACTTTTACTATTTTTTCATCAAAAGGCAAACATGTCTTGATTATATGTGTATTCACTGAATTGCTCTCAGAAAATTGAATATAATGCATAGCTTATCCTCAAGATATGTATACTCTGTTAAATTTTATTTTCATGTATATTAGTATATGCTTGTAGTACATAATACTTACATTTATTATGGGGAATTGGTACATATACATAACACATCTTAGTTCTTTTTACATCCCCTGTCCTTTCACTTCTTCCTGTCTTTCTCTTGATCCCTTTGAGAAGAATATGTAACATACACAACCAAGAGTTGTGTAAACAGATCTAATGTAGAATACTAAAGGGTTGATGAGATAAGACAAGAAAAAGATGACACCAGTTCTCTCCTTCTGGCAAACCATTCCTTTCTTCCACACATACTTTCCTGACCCACTGTGCCCATATTAGAACCACACCCAGATGTAGACTTTTCTTTCCCTGTATTTTTAGAGCACTCAGCACCACTTGCCAGCACTATTTCATGAGCCACACCTTACTTTTAGATTGAATTTTTTTTTTATTTTAAAAACAAAAGAAGGAAAACATTAACAGACAACCATTTATAAAATAGCAAAAGAATAATACAAACAATACAGAGTTACACACAAAGTGGTAGGAAATTAACAATGCTTGTTGTATTACATATTGATATCTTTAAAGTGGTTTCTTAGGAAAACAAATAAGAGACAGGCAATACTGATCAAGCAGGAATCATTAACTCTAGGCTGAATTTAAAGAGAATTACAATATTGCCAACTCTAATTTTTGTCTTCCACAATATTAGGAAAATACTTTTCTTTTTGAGGACTTAGAGGTTCTGGTCTGCAAAATTTATTTATTTTATTTTTATTTTAGAGAGAAAAGAGCAAAAAAAAAAAAAACCAGCAAAAACAAAGACAGGAAGAAAAAACACAAAAACAATTAAAAAGTACAGAATTTCAAAACAAGGTGATAGGAAATTAACAATAGCTCTCATACTACTTATTGTTATCTTCAATTAAAACAACACTGAGATTCCATCTCACCCCAGAAAGAATGGCTATCATCAAGAAATCAACCATTAACAAATGCTGGAGGTGCTGTCAGGACAAAGAAACCATGCTCCACTGTTGGTGGGAATGTAGACTGGTGCAACTACTGTAGAGATCTTTCTGGAGATTCCTCAATAAACTAAGATTAGAGGCCCCATTCAATCCAGTTATCTCCCTTTAGGATATTTTTCCAGAAGAACTGGTCTGTAAAATTTAAGTGGAAAGAGGTGGGAGAAGGCCAAGTGTTTATGGGACAAAGTTGATGAAAAGATGTCTATTACTAAGCTTAGAAATTAAAAGAATGTATAAGAAAAGTTGTTAGGTGGTAATTGAACCATTAGTAATGGCCTTTGGAATAGCTGGAAAAATAGAACTGCCCTGTTGTTAGTTTTAGTTATAAATTGTGCTGCAAAACATATGAGTCATGTCCTCAAAATAATGTAGTGCTGGCTGCATGGACATATATCATTTGACTACTATAATTTTTCTATACATTAAAATTATGTATTTAAGTTTATAGTTAGGCAGTATTTTGATATATTATTTCCTGGTGATACTTTTCCTGATCAGCTACCTCTACCTTTTTATTTTATTATTTTTATTTTTTGTTTTTTTTTGGTGCCGGGAATCAAACTCACGATCTTGTGCTTGCCAGGCAGCGCTGTGCCGCTGAGCTAAATCCCCAGCCCCTACCTCTACCTTTTTTAAAACATCTTGTTTCACATTAAACTATATAAGAGTGATGAATTGCATGTACTGAGCAAAATAAAAAATAGAAGTGCAAACACACACTCAATACATTTGAAATATTTTAGAGAAAAATTAACCTTGAAAGCAAAGGTTCTGTTTTGTGTGGGCTTACTAACTAGTATTCAACAGACTAAGCTTTAAAGTAAAAACATTACACCATAAAAATATATTTGATAAAAAATAAAGACAGAAAAGTCTGAACCCACACTAAAAGGGTAGAAAAAACACCCAATAAGGCTAGGAGTTTTGCAGGACCATGGGCAAATACAGTGTAGACTGCCTAGGAGATGATCAATGATGGACCACCTCCATGAGCCCATGAAAAGCGTGGCAGGTCCTCAGACACATTAGCAAGTACCTCTTGTACAGGTGCTATAGACCATCTAAGAATGGCTGGTTGACACCCACAGGTCCCGCAGAAGATAGTTATGCCAGAAACACTGCGGAGTCCTATTGCAAGCAAGGTCCTACCCCTTGGCTATTGTCCAGAACACTGATACATCAATAGAAACATACAATGAAACAGCTAAAAATAACAATACAACAGCAACAACAAAACCTCCATCTACAAAGAAAGGGTAGTAGACCTGTGTGTGGTCCACTGCTATAATCCCAGTACTGGAGAGGCTGGTATCACTGCAAGCATCACTCTAAGTTCAACCCCATCCTGTACTACACAGTGAGTTCAAGGCCAGCCTGAACAACGTAGTGACAACCTTTCCCAAAAACAAGCAAGAAAACAAAAACGCAAGGGTAAAACTTTGGATACCCATAGACAGATGGTGATTTGAGAGTAGCAGCCCCTAGCTTGCACACCCACGTTGGACTGTAAGGAACTACCTGTCATCTCCCCATTAATAGCTCTTAATTTACTTGTGTGTTCCTCCTAGAAACATATGATCATGTTTGGAAACATTTTTGGTTGTCACATTTTGCAGGTAAGGGTGTTCTTAGTATGTAGTTTGCAGAGTACAGAGAAATTGCTAAATAGTCTACAATTCAAAATATAACATTCCTGTACCAAAAATTTGCAATTATCTGGGACAAAATGTTGCTGATGTTGAAAATCCTCGCCTACACAATGGCCTCTGGTGAAACAACTTTTGACAGGGTTACCCTGTGTGCAATCATGACATATTGGGTGATGAGTAAAAAATTTTATTTATCATTGTCTAGAAATCAAGGACAAATGAGGAGACAGGGGTATGCAAATGAGAGAGCAAGTTCCTAAAACAGTTTTCCTTAGAGTATTCATAATAAAAGTGGCCTGCATTTTGGTTTTTGTTATCAGAACAAATATCTACGAAGGGATACTCTTATCTCTATGCATTACAATCAAATTATTTTTGATGAAAAATAAATTATTCTAAAGTGTAATGGCTAAAATAACAAAAGTTTAAGATTTTCATACTTTCTCTGTATCAGGAAGCTGAATCTCTGTGACTCAAAATCTCTGATGACATTGCAAATATACTGGCAGCCAGAGCTGCAAACATATCAAGACCTGCATGTGTGACGGATCTACTTTCAAACTTACTCATAGAATTATAAAGCTATTAACTTACGGCAGTCATGCTTAACTGGCCACCTCACATCCTAGCCATAAAATATAGCTATGTATATGGGGCTATTCATGACATTCCTGCTGGATTTCTGAGCACGAGAAAGCCAAGGAGAGGAAGAGAGAAAAGACAAGAGGGGAAGGGAGATGGTGAGCAGAGGGAGAAGGAGATCATAGTCTTCTATAACTTAATATCATAAGTAATTGTTATGGTTTGTGTCTGGATGTCCCCCCAAAGCCTCACTTAGTCATGGCATGGGCTTCTACAGTTTATGACTGATTCATGGGTATGAGTGCCACACCCACCCTGTGGGGGGGGGGGGTTCACATAGTGTAAGGGAGAGAAAGAGGCTGCTTGCTGCCACTCCCCCAATTTTTGCTCTTTTTGCTTTTGCTGTCTTATGCCACCATGAACTGTTGCCCTCTGCCATATGACACTCTGCCTTGGGACCAGACAAGTATGGACTGAAATCGCCACAAACTGTGAGCTCAATAGAACTTTTCTTCTTTAATTCTAGGTATTTTGTCTCAGTAGTGAAAGAAAAGTAACTAAGACAGTAATATTACCTCAGGTCTATAAATTAGAATTGAATAAAAAAAGGAATAATTTCTGCCCACATTCAATGGAAGAACCGCACAAAGGAATGATGTCTAAGAGATAGCATTCATGAGAAGGATGACACACTCTCTGCCTTTCATTATGACACTGAAATTCATTGGAAAACTAGAATAAAAACAAAATTACCATACTGTGATTCCTGACCCAGCCTCCTGTTGCTTTGCTCTGTCACTCTAGTACATGGCTTCCATTTTCAAGTCTGCCTGAAAATGACTGCACAAAATCCAGAAATTTAATGCATGACAAGCAAATGGGATATGGAAGGAGAAGGGGTTTTTTAAAGCTAAATTTAGCTCCAAATGAGCCAAATTTTCCGGTATATTTTCCCTTGAGTTTTGTGGCCAATAGCTAAATCATATAGCCAGAAAGTAGGTGGGAAATATTCATTCTGTGCAGCAGAATGTTCAGATTTTATGAAATCTTGGTACCAAAATGCAAGAGACCAGTAGATAGTCAAGTAGAAGATGGTTGACTTTGATTCCCTAAATTATAAGTGATGTTTTCTTGTTAAAAATATATGGATGGTATAGAAAAGTAGAAAAATGATATAAAATGACACTTATGATCCCATTTATGCATTTTATAGTATTATTGTCCATTTTCTTCCTTTCCTTTCTTCAATATATATTTTTTGGTTTTCCTCCTTTTAGATTCAATACAAGAGAATTAAGTGACCTTGCCAAAATGATGATAAAGGGAAAGTTTTAATAAAGTTAGAGAATCTTTGAGGATTTAAATAGAGAACAAAAATGGTTAATAATGCCCTACAATATAAGGTCTTAACAGTAAACAGAATTCCTTAAAGCAATCAACTTCCTGAACTTTCTCTCAAGGAATATTTGAAGATCTCATTTAGAAATTCCAGGAGGAATCTTGGACTATGTTAAGGGAAGAAAAGATGAGAATAAGGAGTTTGTGGTATCAATCTAGTCATGAGATAATTATGTCCTGGAGAGCAGAGCATAGGTTAAATTTAAGAGAAAGAATGAGAGAAATTGAAGTTCTAAAAGTAGGAAATGCTAGAGTGGGTATATTATGAATAAATAGTTAACTAAAGACTTCTTATCCTTATTTTTGTGTGTGGGTATAACAAAGGAATAGGTTAAAACCAAGTAGTTCCAAAGACGGAGAAAGATAAGCCATAAATGATATTTAAGGTGGTCAAAATACTTAAAAGGATCTGATGTGGAATCTTAGACTGTATGGAATGCTCTGATCTCACACTGACAGTATCCACAATGTTACAGTGAGGCACAAGCAGTGACCGATAACCATGGGTACTACATGTCAAGACAACAAGGTTTAGAAGACCTGTGAGTAAACGTGATTTGGAAGATGTAAATAACCCGGTGGTCATGAATGGTCAAATATGACACCAGAATCATGTTTAGTAGAATTTGAACGTGTTTGGGGAAAAAACTAGTGTTATGAGTAAGACCACTTCTGGTAAGTAAGTGTAACATTTTGGTCAGTGGGACAGTTGTTGTCACATACTTTTGAGTCTAAGAATGGGAAAACAGAGGTTGTTGGTATATTATTTGATCTATAGGGAATATTATATATATATCTTGATTGTTCTTTAAATTCCTAGCATTTCCCAAGAGCTATATGAATAAATTTTCCCTTGACAAATACCAGATGGCCAAGGTCTGATTTGTGGAATTCAGAATAATTAAGCAGTGCAAACTACATTATAATTGTTTTTGCCTCTTCTTCCAACTTGCTGCAGTTTGGGTTTTTTTGCAAGGACCACAGTATAATACAGGATTACTTATAATAGCCACCCAAAGAATCATATACTAGAGAGTGCAAGGAATCTGTCCACAAACTAAAGACTCAAGAATCCAGATGAGGGCCTGGGTCCCACAGTAATGGCTTGCATGAGTTCAGCTGAAGACCTTGAGCCCATAGCCATGCCTCCCATGTGTCCAGCTGGAGGCCTAGAGCCCATGACAATGTCTCATGAAGGCCTGTTTCATGGATCTGTGCTGGGAAGGACCAAAGGTCAGTGGTGAAAGCTAGAAAGTCTGTGTGAACAGTATGAAGAATCTGTGCTAGCAGGCTGTGGGATCTGCACTGGAGCCAGGAAGCGATGCTCAAAATAAGAACCAGAGCTCCCCCAAAAAGTACCACAACCATCTTCCGCAACAGTGAGGTCCCAAGCTCCTGTGATGATGAAGACAGCTGAGTTCCCAGGAAAGCCAAAACAGCCAGCTTCTCCAGGAGACTAGTAGTACACCATCTTCCTCTGGACTGAGGAAGTGATGTTCAGAGTGAGAACCAGAGCTCCTCCAAAGCGGATTGAAGCTATTCTCAGTGCCAACAAGGTCTCAAGCTCCTCGCAGGATGAAAACAGCCAAGTTCATCAGGAAAGTCAGCATGATGAGCTCCTCCGATGGAACCAACAGCTCCTTACAGCTTCTACCATCTCCCAACAGCCTTTTTCAGTTCCCAACAGCCTCCATCTTCTTCACCAGTTCTGCCTCTTATGCTGCTGGCAAGAGTTCTCATGTGGGTCTCCCAACCCAGCACTATATTTATTCCGTTCAGTTGGGTGTCATAAGTTGACTACCACTTGGCAATCCACCACACAACTCAAAATTCTTTCTAGGGCTTATTATTCCCAATAATGGATAGATTTTTAAAATGTTGGAATTTTGTATGTCTCTTAAACTCTAGACCTCAAATCATTCTGAAATCAAAATTTGAGCCTACATCCCAAGACAGCCCCTGAGCAGCCGTCAACTATGACAAGACTCAACCGTTAATATGAGGCAGTTATGATGGTCCCAGTTACGCATCTTATATTTCTGTATGTCAATAAAAGAACATTTCTCTGAAAAGAGACTATGAAAATTCTACTCTATAATGCTCAAATAGTAAAGTAAAATTCTCATTATTACATAAATAATAAGGGTAAGAAGTGAGTTTCAAACTTGCAACCATGGAACCTCAAAGGAAGTGTTCACCTCAACATGCATGTTTTGTTAGGTTCAGCTTATAAGCTTTCCTATTATCACATCAATTCCTAATTTAGCTATAAACATATTTTATCTTTAAGCAATTGCTTAACATCTCAAAGAAAAACATTGACTATAGAAATGCTCATCCCCATATCTACAATTTGCAAACTAACACATAGGTCCCCGGTAATAAGTATTCATTAAGTGTCTAATATGGTTTAGGAGCTGCACTAGTTTAGAAACACAGTAATTAATACAAACTTTTCCAACTTCCAAAATCTTAAGGTATAAGATGCAATATTATAATACTCTAATATTGATGGACTTGTAGCACAAAGGGTGAACAAATTCAAGATTTCTGAGATTATAAATTGGTTATGACCTTTGCACATTTTCTGTAATGGAAGATAATGAATACATGATCTTACATTATATTCTGTCATTTGTTGGAATGTGTGGAAGGAACCAAAATGATATTTATGACAGCATTATTTGCAATAGAAAAAATTGTAACTCTGTAAAGTTTATTGAAAGGTGAGTGGTAAAGGGGCGTAGTATTATGCCATGCTCTGAGTAGTTTGGAGCAATAACAGAGATGAGGGGGACTTACACATGCTTTTCCAGAAAATATATTGCAAAGACATTATAAAGGGAAGTGTTTCAAGAAAAATGCACTAGCATTTATTTTAAAAATAAACACAAAGTAATTTTCTCCATTTTCCCAGAAAGAAAACTGTCTAGCTATAGAGATGAAACAAATTTCTAAGGTTAATGTAGATCCTTGATTTCAAACTGAGATCTAAGCTACAGACCAAAGCCTCTAGGGAGAACCAGAGTCATGTAAATAATGTCAGAGACTGTTTAATCTAGTAGCTTATTACCTGTATAGCTAAGGGCCTGAGAGGGAACATGAAGGCCATTGGTCATTGCTGTTTCCTTTCATTGCTCCTTTTTCATTCATCTATAGAATTTGAAAGTTTTCAGTTTTTATTTAAGCATTTGATAACAGCTTTTGAAATTATTTTATTACTAACACCTATTGACTTCAGACACTTCATATTGCAATAATGGCATTGAAGTTCACAGGAGAAAGTGAATTTTCTCAGAATCACAAAGCAGAAAAGCAGAAATCAAAACTGCCCATCCAACCCAGGAGGCCTTCTCCTGTACCATGGTGCCTGTGTACATTCTCAGATCTCAGTATGGGAACATCTGGAGTGGGCCAAAGGTCACTACCGGAAGTGGTGACTTGCAAGGAATCATTTTAGAGAAGCACCAACTACCAAATACGGGCAAGATGGGCCTAAGGAGGGAAAGCTGAAACTACAGACAGATAAGGAAGTAGGGGGAGACTTGCTTCAAAACTGTTTTGTTTTCAACATTCATTTTCAGAGGTTCTGCTTTTCATTTGAAGCCAGGATACGTTTTCAAAGGGAGCTAATTGCACTCTCTTTGGAAGAAAAAAAGTAATTGCTTTGCAGTCTAATTGAATGAGGATAGATGAGTTTCCACTGATGGTTATTTGTCTGCGTTAGCGATGGAGACTCACTGGAAATGAGCAGCCCAGGAGCAGAGGAAACCAGCTCGAGGGTCCAAGCGGAGAGCTGACTGGAATGTAAACACTGGTCTCCTCCTCTCTGCGATGGTTTCGAAGCCCATGTTCTTTCCTATGCCCTTCATCATCAGTCCCAGTGGCCCTCAGATAACGCCAATAACCCCAAATGTTGAGGCACTTTTTAAGAATGTTGTATGAAAATACTGCACTACGAAATAGATGCAGTTGGGAAAATCTCTCTTAACCCCTCTCCACCCCTATTTTGTCATCTATGGTTAGGGATAAAGACAGTAAATTTATTAAAGACTTTTTATCCATTAGAGAGTACTGCTTCTTTCTCACGCTATTCTTTCTGTGTAAGAGGAGGTAAGTTAAGGTAGAAATCGGCTTCTCTCTGCCTCTTTATATCCTGATCCTCTGAAAAAGCAGAGTTACCTATCTGATTAGAATAACTGAGAATAATGTGGCCAGTCTCAGAATAGCAGCTTCTTGACTCACAGAAAACCAGAAATGCTCATCTGACTCTCCACGGGCTATACTTTTCTGTACCAGGCACAACCCAGTCTTGTGTTACCTTAGCCACAAAGAAAGAATCAGCTGAATTCTAGGATGAGATAGTTGAGTCATTTGGTTCTCACTGTATCTTAGAGGCACTAATGTTGGCAAGGCTTTGAACTACATCTGCCACCCTTTTTTCCATCTCATTTTTGGAAACCAATGTGAAGGTGTAAAGGTATGACCTTGAGAGACCCCGACTCCTCTGAAATGTCAACATTCTCCTTTACCTAGAAACATTGACAAATAAAGACTCTTCAAGTGAAACATCCCCTCTGGTGGATTTGTTAGGCAACAAATGCAATAATTGGATTCATAAGATAATTGTCTTATGATGTTATGAGACAGTAACTGATTGAGGGGGCTCTCTTCAGACAAGATAGGGTGCATTCAGTGTGGTATGGCTGTAGATGGCGGGGGGGCTCTCTTTAGACTGCATGGCATTTAACATTTGAGCTGAAGTCTGAATTGGCAGAATTTGACCTGCAGAAATTTTGGGGAAGAACATGTCAAGCAGCAGGTACAGTAAATGAAAAGATCTTGGCAAGATCCAGGACCAAACAACATAAAAGACAATGCAACTAAATAAAGTGAGAGGTGGGAAAAATGTAGAGAAATTGAGAAACATTAGCAAAATATTACAGGGTGCTAACTTTTTCTTAGGTGATGTTTGGAAGGAAGATATTCCAATCAGTTCTTTCCTTAATGTACATTTTGAAAATCTGAAGGAAAGAGGAGTTGGATTTCTGAAAGAGGAATGATGTATCTTTTTTGTTTCTTTATTCATTTACTTTGCTTTTTTATACCTAACATCTATTCTCCATTAATATCTTCATATAATCTTGCAAAAAAAGTACTGTGTCTTTAATATGTGTAATACTCCCTGTGTAATACTCACACATGCACATATACACATGGCCAGAGAGACGAAGAGTGAGACAATGGTAAGTATGAGAGGGATAGAAAACTGATAGCTGGAAGCTGCAGCAATGTTTTATTTTAGGTAAAATCCGTACTATCAATCAAGAATAATTCCTTTTGACTGTGTTTTCATGAGGTAAAAATGAAAAGCATACTTACACAAGGCCCCATGAAGGGAGTCAGTCTAGCCCACCCAGCAATATGGCACACAGATGCCAAATAAAGACAAAGAATATTGTGTAGTTGAGTGCTGGGATGACTAATGTTTTCTGTGGAACAAAAGGCCACAAGTCTGAGAGCTCACGGCTTTTGTTGGTTTCAGTTAGGGAGGTGGGTGTGGGTGATGTCAGAGTGGTAGGGAAGAGAAAACTTGCAGGCTATGTCTGTAGGGAGGAACAGAGTAATTTTGTCCCAGGAAGAGAGGCCTTCAGTTAGCAATACAACAGATAGCCTGATGTGTGCAAGGCTGGCACCTTTACTGCCAGGAAGATGTAATTCTTTTTGAGCCCCAGGGCCTCAGGTGAGATGTTATCTCATGTCTTAGTCCTAGAATTTCACAGGCTTTTGCTCAAGACTCCATCCAGCCATCAGTGGGGTGGGAAGCAATCCTCAGTCATGTGCTGCAATGAGACACGTTGACATCTCAGCCAAACTCAATCATATTCTTTTAGCCATAAAAGTGTACATCTGGTTCAATATAGCCAGCTCTGCATATCTCAGTGGACAGAATTGAAGGAAAAGTCAGGAAAAAATGGAGGCAAACGGGCTCCATTTCTCAGAAAAGCACAGCTTCGTGGTCTCTCACACATACTAAATCTTCCTTTCTCATTACCAAAATGATCTAACTTCTTGCCCATCTATCTCCACCCATTTCTTAATTCAATGCACTTTTCAAAATCACCATGTTAACTAGATAAATGCTTTCCAATCTTCCTTCTGTTTTCCATTTTATCTGTCTTTTCCTCTACTCTCTTTAACAAGTTTTAAAGAATTGATCATAATGGAGCAAAGAAAATTAGCAGAGAAATGATGAAAAGTTAGAATAAAGCATGGAGCTCCTGCTCCTAATGAACAGTGCGGTGCTCCTATAGGTGTTCATCTAGGAATAGTAGGTTGAAAAACAGTAGCATGAACATAAATTTTGCAGTGTTGAGAGAGGGGGTAACCAGGATGTTGAGCTACTTAACATAGCAGGCCACATGTTTGTGGTGGGACATGCTTGTAATCCCAGCACCGGCGAGGCTGAGGCAAGAGGATTGCCATGAGTTCGAGGCCAGCCTAGGCTACATAAGCAAGTTCAAGGCCAGCCTACCCTACACAGTGAGACTCTGTCTCAAAAAACAAGCAAACAAACAAATAAAAATAAAGCAAGCCATTCAGAGATGCCATGAGAATTGTGTATAACCCACAAATTTTTTATTAAATAAATTAGACTCCAATATTTAAATCTGAGAATATTTTGCACAAAATTTAGATTTCTGGGTTGTTTTTTAAGTGTGAAGATGTAATATAAATGGTCTGCTTTTTGCATGGCAGCAACTATTTGGTACTGAGTAGAAACTGTCCCACTTTGAGCAGATGTGTACACTTGTGATTTTGTTCATTTTACCCTGTTCACTTCATGAATTTATATAATCTTCCTCACTCCTATAAACAATGGAATTTATGTCTAATGGCTTCAGCCAAGATAATGCAGGATACTGTCGTTAAAATAGCAAAGTGATTGTCCTACATAGAGTGACTTCTTGTGCTTAATTTTACTTACCCTGCAGCCACAAACAAATCCTACATATGCTTGCTTCCTCGTGTGTGTTATGAATAAAATCATATCTGCCTAGGTGTCTTAAAGTTATTGAATATGCATTGTAAAGCAATTTGAAGACGCTATTAAGAATTGGTTGCCAAAGAAAATTTTACTGGAGTTTCAGGTAGAGTTCCTGGGTTTTTATCATTTAAAAAAGTTTGAAATCTGAAGTTAAACCTGCCTTCAGCAATAACCATGTATACAACCTTCCTTTAATAGAATCCTGTTTTCTTTTTTCCATTGAGAACAAACCCTTCTGAAATAACAATCCATCTGCCTTATTTCTGCTGGTGTTGAATTCCCTTTTTTGTGTTAGGAAAAATCGTGAGACTTAGACTTGACCAATTTGAAGAACTGTAAGTCTCTCCTGTTGCTTTCTTTTCAAAGAAACTGCATTAGTATATGTTTGCAATACATAGTGCATATATTCATCATGAAAGATTGGTACACATACACATGGCCTCTTGGTCATTTTCACCACTCTCTCTCTTCCCCTTTGCCCACCTTCCCCTGTCTGCAAGTCTGTTTTGCATCTCAACAAAGTCTATCTCCCTGTGTCCAATCATTTTTCTTTTATTGTGTTCTTTAACTTATTTTTAGTTAGAGTTTTTTCATATAAGAGAAACCTTCTGTAATGTTTAGCCTTCTATATCTGATTTATTTGGCCTAGCATTATGGACTTTAGGTGTGTCCATTTTCCTAGAAATGACTCAAATTTATCCTTCTTTAAGGTCATGTATATCACATTCTCTATGTATAGATTGATGGGCAGATAACCCACATCCAAGGTTTAGCTAATACTATTTTTGCTGCTATAATCAAATGTATGCACGTGTCCCTGTGACACAATGTACTTCTTCCCAAAAGATACCCAGGAAAGATATAGCTGGGTCAAATAGAATCTCTATTTTAATTTTTTGAGGACTCTTCATACTGGTTTCTATAATGATTGGTCTACTTTACATTCCCAGCAACACTACAGAAGGTTACTTTTTACCCCACAAACTCAACAGCACTTGTTGTTTTAGTTCTTGGTGATAACCACTTTTTCTAGAGGGAGGTAGAATTGATCCACTTTGATTTGATCTCAATACAGGGTGAGAGAGATAGGTCTATGTTCATACCTTTGCATGGAGACAACCTGTTTTAACAGCACCATTTTTAAAAAGGTTATCGTTTTTCCAGTGTATGTTTTTCCTTGTTCCTTGAAGCAGGTGGGGGAATGTGCCTGGAAATGCTTCTGCTTGCTCATTTCTGTTCCATTGGTCGATATGTCTGTTATTGTGCCACTACCATTCTGATTTTTCACTGTAGCTTTGTAATATAATTTGAAATTTGGGCTTGTAATGCCTCCTTTCCTTGTCACTCAGGATTGCTTTTGTTATTCTGGGACTTTTCTGATTTCATATAGAGTTTAAGGTATTTTTTCTAGTTCTATGCAGAATACTTTTGATATTTTGATTGGGATTGCATTGAATCTATATATCATTTAGGGTAGCATGACCACTTGCCTATAACTATTCTGCCTGCTCAGGAACAAAGAATTTTTTTTCCATTTTCTGATACCCTCTGCAATCTGCTTTTTCAAAGTACTGTTGTTTTTGTCATGGAAGTATTTTCACTTCCTTGGTTATGTGAATTCCTAGGTTTTTAATTTTGTTGAAGCTATTGTGAATGAGTCCTGATTCCTTTCTCAGTGGATTAATTGCAAGTATATAGACATGCTATATGAACATTTTCTTAAAGTTTGTAGAACTTTTTAAATTCTAAGTTTAATTTTTTAAACTAGATATTTTAAACTCATTGCTGAATTTATTATGCATAAGAGTCTTTTGGTGGCGGTTTGGGGGTTTTTTGCAAAGGGTCATATCATCTGTAAATAAGGATAGTTTGTCTTCATCATTCACTATTAGAAACTTGTATTGCTTTCTCTTGCCTGCCTTCTCTAGCATCTGAGTACATGCCAAAAGAGGCGTGGTGAAAGTGGGCACCATTGTCTTGTTTCTGACTTCAGAGGAAAGGTTTTTATTGTAGGCTGCCTATTTAGGTAAAAATTAGTAGTCAATCAGACAGGGACAGGCTCACTAAGGAGTCAGTGCAAAAGATGAGAAGACACTTGAACTGTAGCTGAAGGTGCATAGTTTAAAGGCCAGGCCTCAGGTTAAAGATGCAGCAACTAGACCTACATGCCTCCCTGAGGGATAAACAATACCTTGAGAGTGTACTCTGATTGGTATCACCTGATCCAGTAAAGCCCAGCTAGACATCAGTCTCTCAGGTGGGGAGTATCTGGACCCATCCATTCTCAAAATGCCTTTGTTCATTCCATGTGCACTTGTTACACGACTCATTTCCCTATGGGACCAGTGTTAGCTAAGAGGCTATACTACTAATCCTATATGTGAATTCTAATTTGACCCATGCTGTACCCACATTGTTACTTTGCTATATAAATTACCCCTGACAAAGGGCCTCAGTTGTAACCCACTTCCAGGATACTCTCCTGTCACTTAGGAGCTGTCTCTATAAATCTTCCCGACCTTTAACCTCCATTGTTCCTTGGAATTCACTCTTTGATCTCCGGAATACAACCTCAGTGTATTGATATTTAACAGGTTGGGAGTCATATTTATCCTATATTACTTTCAATACTCCACATTTAGTATGTTGGCAGCAAGTTTGTTATAAATGGCTTTTACCATTTTGAGATAATATCCTTCTGTGCCTATTTTTGCAGCATTTCTCATGCTTTCTTTTATAGGCATAGAATGATTAGTGCTGGGATAAGCAATTGTCAAAAAAGAACTAATATGTAGAGGATGTATTTATTACACTTTTGACAAGCTAGTTAACAGAATCCTTTCTCTCTCCTTTCTCTTTATCCTTGAAGTGGTGAGGATGTAACTTTGGATTTCTGCAGGTCACTTAGTAAAGAGGGCCTCAAGGAAATCCAGCTAACAAAAGCCAGACAAAGTCAGTCAAAAGCTATAAGGAGAAAGGAGGTTGGGTAGGAAACACCCCAACAGTATTTAAACATAGGTTAAACCATTGCTGAATTGAAGCTTTCCCATGCACATTCCAGTACTAATCTTTTTCTTTCACTCTCCACTTGGATGAGCATGTTTGAAATTTATCTCTGCTAATTGTGAAATGAGACTGTTAATAATATCTGCGTTGATATCTATCATGTACTTAACTATCTATCTATCTATCTATCTATCTATCTATCTATCTATCTACCACTATCTATCTTAGTTTCAAGGATTAGTTCTTTCATCTGTTAAACTGGTTCACTTTTGGAGGAAGTATATTTTTATTTGCTTTTAAACATTTACGCCCCAAGATAAGATATGGACCTTTTTGTGTAAAGTTACTATTTATCTCAAATATTGGGGAGGTAGCAAGCTATAGATAGTTTAAAATGTAGGTCCTTCTAGGAATTTTCAGTACTACTGCATCTGAGAACACATACACTGCCAGATGTTGCTGAGAATTACTTCTTTCACATTCAGTGTCCCGTATCACCAATCAGCCAATGTTTGGAAAAATCTGGGCGAAGTTCCAGATAAACTCTGTAACATTACATGTAATTTTTATTAATATCATTTACCATAATAATATTATCATTAGGAATGAGAAAAGGATCTTGATTCTTAAAAAATGAACATTAAAACAGAAGTGAACTGTGATAATATCTGCAAATCATGTTCAAGGTTTTCACAGTGCGTACATCTGTAAGGATGCACGAAGATGCATACCCCGTCTAATCACTTCTCATGTTCAGTTCTGCAGTTCCCTCGGGCTCAGGCCAAGGCCGGACAACCTACCATCATGCTCTTATCACAGTGATTGCTTTTGTTTTATTAGTAAGTGTTTCGAAGCACATGCATTTTACAGTCAACCTAGGGAGTTGGTACATGTACGTGACACAGCTTGTTTCTTTTGCCTTTTTTTCTTAAGAAAAAAGCTTTTTCCCTTTCTTCCCTCCTCCTCTATTCCTTTTTTCCCCTTTTTACTCTTGTTGATGTTATGAATCTTAGTTCATGTTTATAATACATAATTGTTCACATTTATTGAGATTATTAGGATCCTGTCCCTGGCATATCATCGCTCCACATATTTCCCCATCCCCTCCCCATTGCCCCTTGCCCTTGGTCCCCTATTCTCTTCCCATTTACAAGATATCCATCCCCTTGTCTCCTTCTGTTCTTCCTTTTTATCTTAGTTTGTACTTTGCCTTACTGGAGATTTCTCCAACAACTAAAATTGGAAATTCCATATGACCCAGGTATCCTCCTGCTAGGTACCTTTCTCAACGAGTTTAAGACATCATATTATAGGGATACATGCTTTTCAATATTATAGGACAATTCATAGCAGCAAAATCGTGGAAGCAGTCTGTGTACTCAACATATGATTGGATAAAGAAAATGTGGTGTCTATATGTAATGGAATACTATTTGGGTATATAGAAGGACACATTTGATATATTTGTAGGAAAATGGATGTACCTGGAAAATATAATTTTGAGTAAAATGCATCAGATACACCAACTTGAATATCAAATGGTATCTCTCATTTGGTTTTGAATGGCATAAGACATAAGTTCAACGAGGCACATTCTCCTATAAGGAGGATGTAATTTGACTTTATGAGGCAAAAGATGATGACAGTTTACTAATTTCTTCATAGAGCATGGTCCTCTATGAAAAGGAAGCTAATATAAAAGAACATGAAGTGGAGATATAATGAAAAACTGATGACTGATGAAACTATTTGATTTGTGGGATTCCGAACATGACTAAAAGCTGCCCTGAATATTTCATTTATACAAATCAATACGTTTAAGTATTTGCTTTATCAAATTTGAGCTGGGTGTCATCACGGCAGGTGGAGGGCTTTTCCACAACACAGTAGAACATCAACACATCGTGCAAGCATCTTTAGTGTTTGGTTTGGTATCTCCTATGTAGTTTACAAATTACTCATACGGATGAATTGTCTGATTCCATTCCCACAATGAGAATTTTCTAAAAACATGCATCATCCATATTTAAACCCTAAAATATCTCCCACAGGACCTTTACATACTATTATATGGTAGGCACTGAGCAGATGATAGGTGCCAATAAATATATTTTAATATATGAGGGAACAATATTAAATGAGGTTGTTTACTAAATTACATTTGACATTGTGTCATCCAAAAGGAGAAATCTGCCCCCGCACACACACATAAAGTACCTTCTATCTACATATTCAGTCAAAAGTACAATTCATTAATATTTTCCTTTTGGTAGTTAAGAAATGACAACATTCATAACAATTACCTAAGTATATAATATTATTGATCATAGCTAACTAATGTAAACTACAATTTCTATATGCTAGCTACTCTGCTGGGGACTTCATAGCTATCACCTTTATCAATAACAGTAATATGAAAATATATTCTCTTCCTTTTGAATGGTATTTTCCTAAAATGTTTTACCTGAGAATGAGCATGTTATCTTCCTGATATTTTATAGTGCTGGTATTGAGACTCAACCCAAGGTCAAACCCTAGATCCCAAAGACTGTGTTTAGAATAAAGTCCATAAATATTTTAATGTTAGAGCATGATTTCAACCACCAATGATTTTATACTTTATCAGGAAGGAAGATGTGCTTTTAAATCAGACTTCCATATTTGGAAAAAAATCTATCCAATGCTTTTTGTATATAATTTATTAATAGAAAAATACTAAAAGCTAATTTCTATTGACTTGCTGGGGGAAAATATCCTAAACACTCAACGTTTGTAGTTCTGCATTCTGTTTTTGCATGAATTGAAAAGACATAGGTTCTCATAAAATAATGTCATCGTTACATTATTCAAAGTTCTTCATTTCCTCAGAGCACCGCATCAGCCCTACACCCTGTAGCTTGTACATGGAATTTATATGGAATGGGAGCCCATTAGTTTTCTGCTGAACTAGAAGCGTCTGTGAGCTCAAAGACTGCTCTTCCAGAAAGGACAAAATAAAATAATATTAATTCTTTGTAAAGGAAAAGGAAGTATCAACTTTTCAGAAAAACTGATGCATACCTAGTGCTCAGTACATTCTGAGGATTAGTTCCAAGATCCAACCTACCCCATCCCTTTGCCATTCAGTAGGCACTAAAGTACATGGCGCTTAATTCTTTACATAAAATAGGGTAACATTTGCATATAACCGTTATGTATCCTCACATATACTTTACATCATCTCTAATTTATAATACTTAATTTAAATGTGCTATAAATGCCTATCATTGTCTACTATTCAGGGAATAAGAACAACAACAAATCCATAAGTGTTCAGGATACAGTCAATTTTTAAAATTTATTTTTTAATTAGAGTTTGTTGAACCTGTGGATACAGACCCCAGGAGTATGGTGAGTCCACTTATTTATTGAGCTAAATTCACTAAATCCATTGAATGTTATTTTTGTATGAGATTTAATTCATGCCTCTCTCATTTGTTTTTCTAAAAGTAAATATTTTGTTCCACCAATAACTAAGTATATATTCTTTTCTAGAGAAATTTGGTTTATTTTTCTACTGTAATAGGTGTCCCCTACTTGACTTGAAGAGTGAATATGTGATTTAAATACTTTATAGAAATCAAAATATTTGAAAGAACTCAATTGGGAAAGTGAAAAATAAACATAACAGACTTCTAACCTTAGGAACTATAAGAAGAGTTGAATTTTATTTTCCTTCAAATTATTTAATGAACAGTTGTTTCCTGAAACAGAGAAATAAAAATATGCCCTATGACTCTATTGAGTCTTAGAAGGGCAAACTTGATTGAATAAAGTTCTTTCTAGCAAGCTTTCAAATATCTTAAGAATCAAGATGATAGGATATTTATTCCTCTACTTTTGTGTCAGATGATATAAAGACCAGAATTGGGCATTACATTTTATTTTTAATATGGTATAATATGTATTTATAAAATTTCTTCTCTAACTACTATTTATAATGAAAATTATTTCCAGAGTCCAAATAAAAGAATAAAAAGTGAAAAACATTACAGAAGATCGGTAATCTGTTTAGCTTGTTAGCATAAATAAACTTTCCTTTTGTACTTGCAAAGCAATCAATTTCTTAACAAAGCTTCGACATAATGTGGATTCTTTATGTAATTAAACCTATTTCATAGTCTAGGATTTCAGTTTCAAAGCTGGATTTCAGTACAATGTAAGGCAGTCCAGTTTTAGTATATGTGCTCCCAAAGTGAGCACAAGGCAGTCCACATTTTAGTAAAAATAAAGGGCATAGGAAATCCGATTAAAGGAGGCTTTTAAAACATCTATTTTAAAATTTTTAGCACATGAAGCAAATGTCAAAAGAAAATTAGTGCTGTGAGTATAAGCCTTGGATAAAAGGATTATGACTTACATATCATGTGTATTTCTGCTTTGGTAAGTGTTTATGAATATGAAAGAACATTATTTCTTTGCAAAGAATATGCATTACAAAGAGATCTGCATTCTTTCAAAAGGCCCAGTGAGTATCTGCATGAAATGACTGAGGTTCCAGATCAATGTCTTTATTGTGAATGGAAGAAAACCTAATTCAGGAGGCTAAAGAAGAGGCAGGGGCCACAGAGACAAGCTGAGAATGTATGTGTGATGGAGGGCCTGACCATCCAGAAGGAGACAGACTAAATCCATGGTGGGCCTGGACAGTCCACGAGGAAACAGACTAAATCCACAAGCCCAACTCTCCAAACATTTGAAGTCTGAAAGGTTTAGATTATTTAATTCTCAATGTGCACATTCTTTTAATTGAAATATTTGAAATCTTATACAGTAGATTTGAAAGTAAAATAAAGAAATATATGAAAGTATAACATTATCATTATTGTATTAGTTAAATTACATAATACTATCAAGTGGAATCTAGTTTATACAAAATATACGTATAACTTATCAAAATCAAATCTATTATCTAATTAATAGCTGCTATTGTTCAGCAATTCATACTTAAAAGATAGTGTTTTAAAGCCACAAGAGGCATTAAGTCAGATACTCATCACTCTCACAAATGGGTACTGTTGTTTTTTCAGTTACAAATGTAAATGTAGTCACAGTAAGATTGAATAACTGGACCAAATATTCAGCTCCTAACTGCTTGGAGTGAGCTTTGAACTCAAGCATGCTCAAGATCTTTTTTATTTCAGTAATGTGGTTTCAGCCACAACACTGAACTGCCTCATTCCTAAGTAATTAAATATATTTATGCATTTTTATATACATATTTATATTTATATATATACATATATATATATAGAGAGAGTTTCATCCATCTACCTGATATTTTCTATGACAGAAACTTGTCACAGTTACTCTTGCAGAGTTTAAGGAAATTTAACATCGTTGAGAGATGACTATGACAGCATTTGTCATTAGAAGATTTACAAATAAAATCAAAATTGAGGCAGTAAATTTCAGACAAACTGTAGACATCTACAGAAACATTTCTGATTAATCATAGAATATTTTGTGTTGTAAATAATCATCATAGATATTTATTTCCTTAAGTAAAATCTTTATCTCAAAATAATATACATGAGTTACCTATAAAACTTTCTGATATATTGTGGGTTCTTCATTCCCATCATATGATAATGTACAATAATAAAAGAAATGCATCTTTGAAGATTTTTGAAAGATGATGGGACTTTAGAACATTTTTCAAATGTTACTTGTGACACTCAAAAACAATACTTGCTGAGAGTTTCATTTGAAAAACATTATCAGCTGATGAATGGACAGAAATTATAAGTTATCCATACTACAGAATGCTACTTAAAAACAAAACGGAATGAACTAACAATATGGATGAATTTCAGAAGCATCACATTAAGAGAAAGAAGCTAGGCACAAAAGGCCACATACTGTATGACAGCATTATATGGAAGTCTAAAAATACCAAGTCTAAAGTAGTCACTACAGACTGACAATTGCCCGTACGTAGTTATATATGTGTGTGTGAATAAATGTATATATGTCACATATATGTACAAATATATACTCTGAAATTTTCACTTGCTTTAGTGGTTTTACTTTATTTAAACAATACCATAAAAAAACTTATTTTTAAAAATCCAAATTTCACCCTGGCCAACCACTTATTTAGGGAATGGACTAGTATTTAGATGCAAAATCAAGAATAGTATCTCAACTGATTAATTTAATATGAACAATTTTTATGTATAAGATGTCACTACAGTGTCTTAGTCACTTTATTCCTTCCTGAGAACAAAACATCAGATACTCACAGCTTACAAAAAGAGGAGTTTGCTTTGCATCACATTTCAGAAGTTTCAGTTTTGCATGATATACACCAAGACAGTAAAGCACAGTAGAAGGTCCTGGTGTAGGTGAGCTGCTCACCCCATGGCAGATAGAAAGCTGAGAGAGAATCAAGGGAGGGTGCAGAAAGGGAGATCTACCATTCAGAATCACACCCACAGTGACTCTGCCCTTTCCATCAAACCCTGCTCCTGATACCAAGTCAGCAGAAAGCCCACATAGTTCATCACAGGCCTCTGAACAGATGAGGTATTGTGGGAATATCCAGATATAAACCATAAAACTATGGGTTGAGTTATCATTGTCAAAAGTCTGAAATGCTATGTATCATTATACACAGAAACACATTTTTCTCAAATTTGTATTGACAATTATTATAACTTTTTTTTTATTTTAAGGGTGACTATATTGTTCAGAGTAAAGAATATTTACCAAAAATACCTAAAGACCATAAAATTTGTCATTCTACTTTTGTATGGGTATTTTTCATTGTGATAGTTTCAGGATATATCTATTGGGCCCATCTTGTAAGAGAAGACAAGTAATAGTTTTAAAGTGAGACATAGGTTGCAAAATATAATGTCTATTCTGAAATAAAGTTTTTGTTAAAAACAGTGTCTTTACAATAATAAAAAATAGTCTCTTTAGCCACTGAATTGCATACTTGCTGATATGAACATGTTAGATTAAATATTTCAGTTAAAAACCTTTGCTTTCTAACTTTATCAACTATTTAATAATCACTAAATATATAGAAAGTTCTTTTATTTGAAATTAGTTGACCTTAATCTAGGCTCTTTTCAATATTAATAAAAGTAAGTTTTCCAATTATGAGTAAGAAGATAGCAAGCTTAATATTTTATTTCCCCCTTTTAAAATAATAGGAAGTTTTTTATTGCCTTATCCTTAAAGTTAAGTAAATTACAGTTCTTTTAATTCAGTTTGCTAGAAGTAGATATTTTGTTTTTACATTTACCCTTATGGCCATTTGCTATGGTTTGTGTCTAGATGTCGTCCCCCCCAGCCACCCACTCCAAGCCTCATGCAGTCATGGAGCAGGCTTCTAGAGTTTTTGATTGATTAATGATCCAGTGCTGGGATTATGAATGTGACTGTTACACCCACTCTGGGGTAGGTAGCCTGCATACAATATAAAGTAGGGAAGGAGGCTTGCTCTTCCCACTTCTCCCATTTTGCTCTTGCTGTTTTTACTGTCTTCTGCCACCTTGAACTGTTGGCCCTGTGCCATGCTACCCTGCCTTGGAGCCAGCTGATTATGGACTGAAACCTCTACAAACCATAAGTTAAATAAACCTTTCTTTCCTTAATTTTTGGTGTTGGGAATTTCACCTCAGCAATGAGAGAAAAGTAACCATGATATCATTTCTGAGCTTATGTTCAAATTATGATTTTTTTCTGTTTTCATCAGGAACATTACAAGATAACACTTAAAAGGGAACCTAAAAGGGAAATAAATTAGTGGTTGTCATAGCTGAAGGATGGTAGAGGAGAGTGCATGATGTGACTGCTGAATGATAGGACCAGGACGATGTTTGTGGTGAAGAAATTGTTTTATATTTGGCTATTGTGGTAGTTAAAATAAATTAGACATGTCACAAAATGCTATAGACCTATACAAACACAATGTCAAATTCCTGGCTTTAATATTGAAGTATGACTGTATCCGGCATAACCACTGGGGGAAATGGAAAAAACATACATACACTGGACTTGACTGTGCTATATTTCAACTTTAAATGTCTAGAGTTTTTCAAATGAAAAGGTGTTTGAAAATAATTAGAATATATAAGTAGATGAAAAATGCTGAAACACTTAAAATACAAGATAAAAGGACTTGTAGGTTTGCTAAAGGAACATGTTACTATGATTCACAATCCCCATAATAAGAAAATCTGTGATTTTTTTTAGTCAAAGAAATAAAATGTTGCTTTTTCCAAAATTGTGGTTGTGGCATTCCATTCCCTCCTAAGAGAGGTGTTTGGATATAAATTCAATTCTTTTGGAATGTGTGCTTCATTTTAATAAATTCAAAAGGCCTGTGCTTTCTACCTAATATTTGACTTTTAATAGATGTTTACTCAAACTCTTAAAGTAATACTTAAAATATTTAGTAACACAACATTATTAAATTCCAAACTTATAAGACATATTTTAGTTTGTTGAGAACCATGTTATGGCTAATAAGTAGCACGAAATTTTGCTTAAAAAATAACAATGTGATAGAATAGGACAAATTAGGTGGCTATCAGATGAATAAAATTAAATTAAAATCTATTGTACCGGAAAGTAGTTCAATTAATATCCACTTCTATACTATATTTTTTTACTTCCATGTAAATTTCCAGCAATCTGGAGCAAATCTTTTCAGACATCATTTTTCTAGTTCAGTAATTTTTCATCTAATTTTAGCTTCAATATATAACTTGTACCAAATATTTCCTGGAAGTTTAAAATATGAGTTTTCTCCAATCAATATTCACTAATCAATCTTTAAACTTTATTAGTGCAAGATATCATTAATTCCCTCAAAAAAAGTTTAGTGTTGTTTGCAGGGACTGGGGACAACATAAGTAAGAAGCAATTGTGCTCAAGGGACCCTGAAACAATAGGACGAAGGTAGGGAGATAAAAAAAGCAATTACAATATACAGTGCGGCCAGAATTAGAATAGGGAAATACAGGTTAGCATAGGAGCACGTGAGAGGTCACTTAATATGTTTTTAAGTAGAGGAGGAAAGGAAATGAAACCTGGGCTGATATCAAAAGATAAGAGCAGCTTTCTGTCTGCAGACAACAGGAGAATATGTTTTAGGCTGTTAAAAGAACATGTATGATAGTCCATGGACCAAAAGTTTGAGCATCAGTGGAGACTTGAAGAGTATTCTGAAACGAGAGTCATGATAGGACTGGTTGTGCACTTAGAAAAACACAGTATACCTGGAACTGTGGCTGGAGAAGGAAAGCGAGGCATTATGGAGTCCAGTCAAAAGGCTGTCATGGTAGCAGAGACTACAAAGAATGGGTATGACTGGAATGGAAAGAAATAAATGGTTTTGAGAAATGGTTAGAGTAGAATAACAGGGCATTGGGTATGATTTGATGAGAATGAATATGCATAAAATGATCTGAGTATAATGTGTTGGTTTTTGTTATGGCATCTGTTATGTTCACTGATAAGATGGTCAAACTGAGATTGTTCAAGAAGGAAAAAATAACATTCAACACATTTGGAAACAAGCAAATTATTGTGAGTGTGAGTGTATGTGTGTGTACATATATACATATTACAGAGACAGAGTCACAGAGAATTTCATTACTAAAGCGACAGCAAGTAGAAAATACGAGGTGGAAATAAGGCTATGGGCACATCTACAAGACTTTTTGTCCCTGGACTATGCTTGTTTTTCTTTTTAAACGCATTTGTTTCCTCAGTAGAAAATGGCAGCAAGGATAAATCTTTCCAGACAAAAAGTTCCACTGGTGCAGAAATGTGTGCTTATAGCAGGCCTGAATTGTTAGGGGCTTTACAGCCTGGGAGTGATCTTCAATCAGTGAGGAACAAAATTGATGGAAAAATAAACCAACTCCAGCGTCTGTGCTGGGAGTTATAAAGTATGTTATATGCAGTCTTTCAGAGGGTCCCCAGCACCTCTGAGCTGCTCCTTGCTGCAAGGATCCCACTAATTAATACACCTTTCATTGACTTTCCCTCCTCCTGGGCCTATTTTCCCTTGCTCTTATCATATTCCCTTGGATCCCATCACAAACAAATTCTTTACAAGTATGATCTGTTTTCCTTTGACTGTAACTTTGTGCAGTGTTTTCTGTTACTTTTTAAATAACATAAAACAAACGTATGTAGATAAGAAACAAAAGTTAGGCTAATCCACCAAGTTTTGTATTTCAGAAGGGCCTCACTGTTCAGTACGATAAAGTACACTGTCTTTAGGAGGCAGTACTTTGCTTGGTTGAGGACATAAAGTATTTCATTTGATTGTGTAATTCTCTCTTATTCCATGGGTGCTTTAATTCTCACTATTTAATTTATTCATCCTCTTTACCTCCAAGCTTCCAAGATATACCTGGGTGTCCTGTAGAAATAGCTTTCCCTCAAGACTGGCAACTCCTGTTCTGAACAGTTTTCAGTCCCTTTCTGTATATTCCTTTCTAGCCAGTTCTGTGATCTCCCACAGGCTTAGACCCACTTGTTTTTTTTTTATCTCCTCACTGGAGTGTGTCTTCTCTTGTGGGGAAGGCTTTCACTTGTGTTCTACTATCACTGGATCCTCCTCAGTATGGGTCGGTCTTGATCATATTTTCCATTGCTGGGATAAAATACCCAATATTCGCAGTCAGGAGGCATCACGATCCCTGATTTGACATTATACTACAAAGCTACTGTGATAAAATCAGCATGGTACTGGCAAAAAGGTAGACCTAAATACATGTGGAACAGATTAGAAGATACAGACAGACACATTTACAAACACACCCAGCCACCTTATCTTTGATAAAGGGGCCAAACATATTTACTAGATGAAAGATAGCCTCTTTAATAAAGGGTGCTGGAAAAACTTGTTCTGTACATGCCAAAGACTAAAACTAGACCCATGTCTATCACCATGCACTAAACTAAAGTCAAAATAAATCAAAGGTCTAAATATTAAAGCAGAAACACTAAATCTACTGAAAGAGAAAGCAGATTGAACTCTTGAAGAAATTGGGGTAGGCACGGTCCTCATGAACAATACCCAAACTGCACAGGAAAACTTCAAAAGAATCAACAACTGGGATCTCACCCTATTAAAAAGCTTTTGTGCTTCAAAAGAAATCAGTAGTCGAGTGAAAAGACAACCCACAGAGTGGGAAAACACTTCAGCTCTTGCTCAGACAAAGGACTTATATCTAGAACATATAAAAAAATTGGAAAAGCTCAGACCCCCTTCCCAAATTCAAAAGCCCGATCCAAAAATGGGCAGCTGAGAGGCACATTTTTCTCAGATTTCACACTTTTCTCAGATGAAGAAGTACAAGTGGCAAATAAACACATGAACAAATGTTCAACATCACTGGTCATTCGAGAGATGCAAATTAAAACAACACAGATTTCATCTCACCTCAGTAAGAATGGCTACCATCAAGAAATCAACCAACAACAAATGTTGCACGGGCTGTGGGGAAAGAAGAACTCTTTTTCACTGTTGGTGGCAATGTAGACTGGTGCAACCACTTTGGAAATCAGTCTGGAGATTCCTCAGAAAATTAGGATTAAAAGTCTCATTTAACCCACCCATTCCCCTACTGGGTATTTTCCCAGAAGAATTAAAAACATCATACCACAGCAATATATATGCACCCATGTTCATAGCAGCACAATTTGTCATAGCAAAATTTTGGAAGCAACCCAAATGCCCATCAACTAAGGAATGGATAAGGAAGCTGTGATATTTTTATACAGTGGAACATTAATCAGCTATAAAGAAATACAAACTGGAGATTTTTATGGATAAATGAATGCAACTAGAGACCATATCATAAGTGAAATAAATCAGACCCACAGGTGTAAACACCATATTGTCTCCCTAGTGTGAGAACCTGAAAGGGTAAATAAAACTGAAAGGTACAATAGATATTGTGAAAGAGAAAGAAACCGCTTAATAGGAAAGAACAACTGGGATAAGAGGAAGAAGAAAAGAAAGAAAGAAGGAAGGGAATATATGTATACACACACACACACACAAACACACACAAGATAGCTAAGATAATTGTGCTACTAATTTGGTTTACTGAAAGGAACAGTTAATGTTTAATTGTTTGATCGATCTTGCATGCCTATATCTGGTAGAGCAACTACTTTGAAGATAACACTAAGTAATACAACAACAACCATTTTTTATTTCATATCATCTCGTTTTGAAATTCTGTGTCATGTTTATAGTTTTGATGTTTTGTTTTTGTTTTTTTCTCTTTAAAATAAAAAAACAAAATAAATATAATTCTTATAACTTTCTTATTAGATTGTAAGAGCTCAAATATAATAGTTTTCTACTGTCTGAAAATAAGAAATACAATTTACAATTATACTGGTATACAAATTTAGATAAATTGTTAATCATTTAATTGGGTTCCTCTGACAGTTATCACTTTTCTTGGCTATGATTCTTCTCGTAGCATCTCTAAGGGCTCTATAAAAACGAACTTAGTTCCTTGTTTGTGGAGGTAAGTGTGCTTGATGTAACATATTCTAACAAAGTAGTGTGGATGCTGAGATACATACAGAACAAACTCAAAATCTATAAACAATCCTAAAAAAACCCCTCCAAAACAAAAAAGCAAACAAGTCAAACTCTCCCCCAAAACACAACAAAAAGGCAAAACAGTACTGCTCCTTGGAGAGAGAAGACAGAAAGTGTGTATGTGTGTGTGTGTGTGTGAGTGCGTGTGTGTGTGGTTTTTTTTTAAAAGTTGTACGTAGCATTGTGTAAAAGACTAATTTCTTGGCTTGCGAGTTAAAGCCGGCCTGGCCAAACACTGTTAGAGCTCCCCCTAATGGAGGTAACTGACGAAAACCGACAGTTCGGCCAACATATTTCCTTCGCATCTGAAGGAGAAGCAAATAGCAGCAAATAGGTAAAATTTACGACTTTCAACATTTGCAGCTAGTGTAATGGTTCAGAGCAAAATAAACATTTCCTTTCTAATTAGAGAAAACAGTTGCACTTCTGACGATGAAAGCAGGTCCCGTTACTTCTCTGGATGTACAATCACAAAAGCTCTTCATAGAAAGAGAGGTGGCCTAGTTGAATGCTGCCTTAAGGTAATCATGGACACTTTTCTCAGCCACGTCATCCCAGCTCAATTGGTGCCTAATGTATTCCTCTGCAAAGTCTAAAGGAAAGAAATCTGTATTTGGAAAGCACTCAAATTCCATTTACACTATGAAATGATGTCCTGTTGAAATGAATGTGGACTGATGATAAAATCTTAGTGATTCCTGTCTAACGGGACTTGCCTGTCTTTGCTTGCTGCCTCTGGAGAATCAGCGTCCTGATATAAGCTGATGAGATATTTCCTTTCCATCTAATATCAGCGATATTGTTTACTCTGAGTGAAATGGCAATGTCAGAATTTGCATTTTTGTAGGTAATGATAATTTAACTCCATTGTTTACTTTTTGTTTGTCCTTTAGGATAAGAAAAATGAATTTGAAATACTTTCTAACACAAATTAATAGAAAGAAGTTTTAATTACATTTCTTGGAAATAGCCTTGCCTGGTTTCTACTGTCAAATAAATATGAAAGGACATTAAAAGAAAAGGTGATGGTTGACATGATGTATGATCACAGAGGGAGCATCTTATCCAAAGAATTAGACAGATTCCTGTGTTCTTTTTAATCTACTAAAAAAAAAGTGTTGCTTCAGTTTATAAACTCAAAAAGTATTGCAATTTAAGAGCAAAGACTTCATCTGAGGAACTCTATTGAATGCGTCCAATACTAACATAGGCACTTTTTTGTTGCACATATTGAAAAGGACTGATCTAATTGATACGGTTTCTTTTTTAGTAAGAAAAAGTCTACCCATACAAAATAATCAGGCAAACTATTTTCTCATTAACCAAAAATTATATCAATAAGTGTGAATAATTCTTAATTTTGCATCTAAGGCTAAATTATTGAGACTAAGTTTCCAAATGTCTTTTAACTCAAAAAAGCAATAATATCCTGGAAAGATGTTAGTAGACTTAGCTAAGCTCTTCCTTAGTGTTAGAGAACGTTGATTACCTACTGATATCAACCAGTAAATATTGTGAATATTACTGATTTAATTAAGTATATTAAATAAAGTGATCTTTTGAATTTTGGTATTAGAGAATAACAGAAACATAACCGTTTATTCTGGCCAGGGAACATTTCTTATTATTCTGTGAATTTCTGGGGTCTAGCATATATTTGACATATAACAAACACTACATAAATATTTGATGAATGGGTGAAGAGGTGGGTGGATAGATTCAAGTTAGCTGTGCTCATCCTTCTTTTCAATTTTTGAAGATTAAATGACAGAGAACGGCTACTGCAAGGTTCTTCCCTGATTATTAAAAAATAATGGTGTTACCTTTTATTATACTTTGCGAATTATTTTTATGTCTTTTCTTCAAACATAGACTAAAAATATATCTTTCTCCACTATATATGGGCAATCATTTTTCCAAGTGTTAGGCAAATTATACAGTAGTGATAGAATATAAAATATATGTATACATTTGAAATACACATGGCTTGCTAATTCAAACAGTTTATGCAATACATAACACAGTTACTCTTTTTTCACACTGAAAGGGAAACTCCAGGTTTGGCCTGTTTGCTGACATAAATTTCAAAAAAACATTATTAAAGCCATAAATCCATACATCATTTTGTGTTAACATGACGCAGCAGATGTTCAAAAATGCCCCATACACAGTAGGCATTCAATAAATATCCTGAAAGAATTACAAATTGAATTAAGGACAAGTTTATGAAGTTATAGTCACTGTTGGAGACTCTGTTACAGCTTTAATAACATTAATGTAAAATTCATCAGTGTTAAGATAAGATTTTTAGTAATTCACCTTATTATCCTCCATCACTTTTGGTTATTTTTCCTGCTGTACTAGACAACAAAATAAGTTCCAGACATCTTATTGCTGAAACCAGGAAAAGGTTCATTCTCCTGGAACACTCTTCTCATCAGGAATACTAGCTTTTGAAAAGAAATTCATGTTCTAAAAGCCTTAGCAACAGAGAGAGGGAGCTCTTTATTTTCACTGTAACTGAAATGAATGTCTGAACATCCAGAGTCCAAAATTTAATAGTAAGAAAAACAAAGATGCAGATAAATACTTAATGATCAATAGAGTTTGAAAATTATTACCATTCCACCAGCTATCTAGAAAGTCACACGATCAGCTTGCTCATTGAACATGTTCAGGTGTGCTTTAGAAAACAAACAAAACATTTACCTTTGAAGCTGAATCTCTGAGATTCTATGAAATCTTTTTAAATACTTAGAGAGCCTACCATTATGCAGGAAGCAGTGTAGATAACATAACAATGGACTTCTGATTAAGCATTATCATCTATCTCTACATTTCAGGTATTTTTACACATGTAGAAACTCACAGGAAGATGAAGAAAAGTTTAGAGTAACACAGGAAGTGGTGTTCAGATGCAAAAACTGACACTCAGCCCTTGGAATATTCAGAGCTACTTTCCTAGAGTTGTAGAAGAGAGAGGATGAAGTCTTGTGGATGAACTTCTAGCAATCTTGACGTTTTTGTCTTTTGCAGTCATTTTCTTCATTACTACCTGCCTGCAGTGTCAGTGTTTGCATTCCCTGTAACACATCTTCATTCCTTCCTTCAGCCTTTTCCCTCCCTTCCTCAACCCTTCCTCCATCTCTGGATCCCCTTCGCCTTTGAGAAAAATCCATCCCCTTACTTCCTATTAATTACCTTTTATTTTGCTCTTCATTTATACTTTGGGTTTCTCATATAAGAAAAGCCACACGCTATGTAAACTTGTGTGTCTGACTTCTTTCACTTAACAGTAGTCTCAAGGAGCATCGATTTTCCTACAGATGACTCAAGTTTATCTTTCTTTATGGCACAGTAGTACTCCATGGTACACATTTTATTTATATATTCATCAGCTGATGGACACATACTCTACTTCCAAGACTTAGCTAATAACTATTGTGCTGCTAAACATGAATATGCAAGAACTGAATTTGTCACTTGAAAGTAGAGATACTAATGCATTTCTTATGGCTTAATGGAGTGCTTGGATCATCCCTCAAGAACAGTGCTGTAGCCCTCACTACCTTCTATAGCACTCCGTGCTGACCCTGTCAGAATACTTTCCAGCCGACCGTATTTCAATTGATTTCCTGCTTGCTTGTCTGCTGCTTCCCCTCAGCTAAGCATATCTTATGAAATACTCCATTTCTCTGGCACCTACCACAGTTCCTGATGCAGCATTTTTTATGTGTTTTGAATAAATGGAATCTTTATTTTCCAGTCAAATAATAAGAGAGTCTACATGAGTGATTTCCAAAGCATGATGTACAAAAAAAGTATCTTGTCCATGGTGAAAAAAAATAATAAATGTGTCCAGTTTTCATAAGGAGAAATTTGTATGTTTAAAAAAATTCATTCCGAGGTAAGGTTTTCTAATTTTTAATAAAAAGTTTACCTTTTATTAAATAAATAAATTGAAAGTATTCTTTTTATCTAGAAAATAAAACAATGGAAATAAGTTTTATTAGGTTTTCTCTTTTAACTAGTCCATGAGATTCAAATTCCTGGTAGAAAAGGAAATAGGACATAGAACTAACAGCATACATGGATAATGTAGAAAAGTAACATTGTAAAGAAGCTTTGACAAGGATATATGTCATGTTTTATAAAATTTTGCTTATAATTGAAGAAAGTTTTATTGTCATAGATATAAATTTATATTATAATGATAGTGCATAATATTTGTATTTTTTACCTGTCCTAAAATATAGATTTTATTACCTTGAAGTCACTGAGTTTCTACATTCCTAGAAAACATTTGACAAAAGCCCAAGAAACATTCTTGGACCAAGTATAGAAAAATTTTATAGCTATAATAGAGATGGGTGTAATCATAGCCTACAAGTAATAGGTAACACATCTTCATTCCTTCCTTCAGCCCTTTCCCTCCCTTCCTCAACCCTTCTTCCATCTCTTGATCCTCTTCTCCTTTGAGAAAAATCCATCCCCTTACTTCCTATTAACTACCTTTTATTATAGGTGTCAGTGTCAATTTGTAGTATTTTTGGTATTTTCTCTGAATCTGGTGTATTCAAAATCTCTCTCAGTCACTCAGATAATTATACTACTAGCTTGTCTATCTAATTTTGAAGTGACAGATGCCATAAACATAAAATGATGGATTCTATCATATATAAAAACTCCTCAAGATAATTCTGTCATATATAAAAAATTCCTCAAGATAATTTTCTATCTTAAAAAGAAAAATAGTTAATAATACAAAGTGCTATGTCTGCTTTACAAAAATCTCAAGAACAATAAATTACCTATTAAGATGAAGGTAAAAAGTATCAGACTTTATATTAAATATAAGCTAATTTTATATGATACCTACAAGTCCTGTGATCTTTTTTATGTTTATTTATCTTTTTCTGAACTTAATTAATTTAATTTCTGAACTTAATTTAATTTCTTAATTAATTTAATTTCTGAACTTAATTAATTAAGTTCATTGGTACATTTTAGGTATACATAATGATTACATTAATTGTAAGGAATTTGTATCTGTACATGATATAATTTGGTTCTTTTATGCTGTGAAATATAAGTAATATCATAAGTGAATGTGAGCTGTACTTACAGGACAATAAGTCAGACTCAGTATATTTTATGGTTTTGACTTTAAAATGTATTTTGCTCATGATAAAGAAAGCAAATAGAAGCTGAGAAAATATGTCTTTATGAAGCATGTTCTCATTTAGGTAGACTCCATCAGAAATTCAGCCTGGAAAATAAAGGGGTATAGAGTTAGAAATGGAAATCCATCTACCACCCCAGATACAGTCTTTAAGTAAATCATCACTCTCCATCTTGTTCCTACTTACTGTATTAGGCCCATTAGGTAAAACTGATATGCCGGTAAATTTAGATATACTGTACAAGAGGTACCGACTTGAATATGTGGACTTCCTTTCCCCCTTTTTTCTTCTTTTAGTATAGATGTCACACTGTAATAATTTAGTGTAAGGAGAATGTCACCATGATTAATGTTACTACTTCCATAGATAATGTAGTCAAGTATAAGGTGGACTCCCTTGCAAACTGTAGTTCATCCTGATTTTAACAGATCGGTTGAGTGACCTTGAGTAAAGTAGGTCATGTCAGCAGATGGGAGGTTTTTGGATGAACCCTTGCCTTCCTTGTGTAAAATGAATGTATTTCGTATGGTAGCCTTTCATTGTGACTAATCAAACTTACCAATAATACAGCTACCATATTATAGCTAGCATTCATAGTTTCCTACCTTCATTTTGAAAGGGAAAAAACTGTACAACAAAAATTGTTCTTTTGAAAACTTTGTTCTTTTGAAGCCACTTAGCTCTGTAACTGCTTCATGGCTTTGTAATTACTTTCTCGACCTCTCTAACCATGAGAGCATAACTAAACATGCAGGATGCCTAATTGTACCATTGTATCAAGCTTCATGAAATGACAGGCATTAATCTACCCTTATAACTGATGATCTCATCCTGCTAATTAAACAGAAGAACTGCCATGCTATTCTGTCCTACCTTTGTACTTTCTTTACACCTCCTGCTTGTGCACTGTATAAAAGCCCTAGAACATGAGAGATTGAGGACTGATATTCCAGGAATGATCCTGATCAGTGTCCATTGATGTAAATAAATCTGCTTCCAAATTTTGGTGTTTCTGCTTGTCATTGCATGCACCCTGCTCAGCTAGCTCACATTGGGTCCCAAAGGGAGGACACAGTATGTCTGTCTGCCTGTCTGCCTGCCTGCCTGATTTTGATAAGACCCCCAGGGGCACGCCAGTTAATCAGCCTGTCAATCCTACCCAGTTCAAGCAGAAGACTTGTTTGATCAACTCTTGTTATTTAAGGTCACCTTCAAAAGAAGAGGGCCTGGAATGTTTAACCTCTGAGTGCCTGTTGAATGAATGTGTGAGTGAGTGGAATGGACAGCACAAGCAATAGGCTGCTCCATCTGTGCAAGACTGGGAAGCACCGGTCAAGGTGGATGATTGAGCCCTTACTTGTGTTTACATGGCAATCACCATATGGCAAAATGCAAGTCTTACATCCTCCTTAGCTAAGTCATGCTTAAATCCCTGCAAGGGAGGCTTCTAGGCATCTGAATGGTCTCTATTTGGGCATATTTACATCAGTTACATTTGATAACACTATAATTCCCCAAAAACTTAAGTTAGTTTTTAGGCAAAAAGCATATTCATCTCATGTATTAATAGGGTTGGGGATGTAGCTCAGTGGCACAGAACCTGCCTGGAAAGCACAAGACCCTGAGTTCAATTGACTGCACCAGAACAGAAAATAGAAAAAAATAAAAAACCCTCATGTACTGGTAAAAAATCAAGTTACAAATTCACACTAAGTGAAAAATAAATCTTCCACTCCACAACAACCAATTCTTCTTAGAAAAATTATTTTACCATCTATTAATCAATATTCAATGTCTCTATAAATGCATATGTACATTTATTAATTTCAATTGTATTTAACTCAATCAATACTATACAGTTTATTAATAAAATGTCTTTGAGATTATTTCACCTGAAAATCATATAGATTGTTCTCTTGATGGCAATATATATTTAATTATATTTCAGAACCATGATTTATTTACTCAATTATATATTAATAGACATTCAAACTTTTTTCTAATATTTTGTTATTATAAACTATTCTGAAAAGGCTATTCCTGCATTTAATTATTTTAGAAAAAATATTACAAGTGAAACTACCAGCTCAATATTTGAATATTAAATTGTAAAAGGCATTACAAATCATCCTTCATACAGTAAATTCATCCACCAGTAACTATGTTGAAAATACCTATTCTTTTACTGTCTGCAAAAGATATTAGAGATGCAAATTCAACCGAAATCATTTTGAAAAAATCTTACTGATTTATCATTTTATTTTACCATGAAAACAAATTTTATCTAAAAAATACATACAGAAAATATACAAAAAGATGAAAAGAGTACACAGCTATATTTTTAAATACTGAATTGAAGGCATGAATTTATTTTTTTAGCAAATAAGTCTTGAATCAAGAATTTGAAAATTATAAGTCAAATTTAGTATCAGCTTCTAATCTTATATACAACTTTTGCTAATTCATTTAACCCTCAGAATCTCTAACAACTTCTTTGTAAAACTGGTATGTAGAGAATTAAATAAAATAACATAAAATTGTTAATGCTCTTACTAAAGAACACTATTAATCAGTTTTACAATTTGGGAAGTGTAGGCTTAAAATTTGTTGATAGTCAGTCAAGTAGTTTAAAGTAGGCAGGGAAAATCAATCATACAATTACTGCAAAATAAAAAAAATAGAAATAGTATCAAAGTAATGCAGAAAATTATTTAAAATCAGAATATATTATACACTAGATATGACTATATATACCAATTTATAAAAGAATATATATGAGGATATGTATAAGGATATATATATACATATATATGTTGTTGTATATATATGTATAATCTTTTTGTCTTTTTGAGACAGGTCTCACTATGCAGTTTGGACAGTGTTTGAACTCACTTTGTAACCCAGGATGGCCTGGAACTTGCAGCGATCCTCCTGCCTCAGTCACCTAAGTGCTGCGATTATAGGTGTGTGCCACCATGCCTGGCCTGGTATTTATTCTTAAAACAACTCTACCTACTGTTCTGTATTTTCTAATGTACATTCAGTTGAATAATATGGACTAAAACTGAGGTCTATTTAACTCCTCATTCTATGCATTTGTTAATTGTGCTAAGCAGAGTGTACTCTGAAAAAAAGGGACATAAATTTTGCAAAACCAGGAGGAGAAATTGTTTGATAAGAAAACTGATTTTTCTTCAGCAATTTGAGATGAAATAAATGTGCTACAAAAGGAGAAAACTATCAATTTTCATGGAATAAAATACAAAAACGTAAGGCATATAAGAAACTTAAAACTTAAGAGTTAAGAGTGGAACTAATTGCAAGTCAGTGACATACACTAACATGCTTTCAATGAAATGGGTGTGCTATCCCCAAAAGATCTAAGCTCAGTGCGTAACGAATGACATGTAGCAAATGACAGCATTATTAGTTCTAGATATAATTCCAGAAAAATTTACATAACAACGACGCGGTGTTATAAACTTTTGAAAACATATGTTAAGTGTTTTAAAATTACATAGGTGTGTTGCATATTGAATATTTATTATTTTTGGTTTGTTTGTCATCAGCTCTCCTTCTATTTTGTGTTGTGATATAGGTCTGATCTTTAAAGCGGTTTTATGATTCAGTGCAAGGCACTGAACACATCTAGTTATAAGTCTCAAAACAAACTCCTGGCCCAAGAGAGCTAATTCTAGACTTTGTCTGCAAGAGTTACACAAAAGAGAGACTTTCTCATTTTTATCAACTTTAATTTGAAAATGTAGACACAAGCAGGCAACTCTCTTACTTCTATGGGGAAGTTGGAGACGAAGTAATCTTTTCAGAGCACCTGAATGAAAAATTCAAGAAATAATGCCTCCTCTTTTAAATGTACTTAAGCTATCTTCATCCTTTCTGTTTTTCTAAGAATTAGAGTTGCTTGTTTTTCAGTGTCTGGTTCAGATTTTACCAATTCTGTTCACCCAACTTCTACCTTGAATTGTTAAAGCACTTACAATGAGATATAGCAAATTTTGGGCTACTTCCTCCTTGTCTGCACTGGATTACTGCAGCTTAATATGTTTTGTGTCCAAAACAACTCTCCCCATTAAATGCTCACATGGGCATGCACTTTGCTTAAAAACAATAAAGTAGGGACTATACACATTTTATTCCCCATAGGACCTATCCCTATTGCTTGTTATTTTCACTATCAAGATTCCTAGAAAATACATTTGGCTTTTAATTACTTCTCAGATATTTCTTTAAAATATGAAACAAAACCCAAAACAAGCCAGTGAGCTTGATCTCATTGTGAATTTTGATATGCTCAAAAGTGTACAAGTTTTAGTAAAAGAAAATGAGTTCCGGTATCAAAGCTGGATCGATTCGAAGACATGAGGGTGTGTGCCAACCATAACTCTGAAATATTCTTCTAAATGTGTCTGGGAACAAGGAAACAATTTAGAATCAGAAATATTCTTTGGAACAACGGCACAATAGTAAACACAAAGGCAACAATATTGCTTAAATAGCTATATATAATACTTGGAATCAGGAAGAGATTTTTAGAGTGAGAAATTTAGAATCAATGACTCTGCAAGATGAAGAGGTTTTGAATGCTATGCTATGATTTGTGTCAACCAATATATGCAATGGCATTCTAAGAAAATAAAGTTAAAAATAAAAATGTTGGCAGTGTTTAAGGTATTTAGTCTTATGTGTCCTATATCCAGTAGCTATTTGCAAAAAGTACCTAGAAAAAAAGGTACAGTAGTACTTGTTACTTTTATGTTATCACTTTTTTTATTTCAGCCATGCAAGAGATCAGCTGATTATAGTTGTGCCTTGATGTTAAAGACATTTTTGATGAGATCTGTGCATGCTGCTGCTATCTTGTACAACTACTCAGTTTTAAAGGTTACACATGAAGATAACCCTGAAAAATCAACTTGATTCTTGAATGATAATCTGCCATGTTTTTCTTGCAGATAATCCTAATAGCAAGCCAAATGGAAACCAAATAGTAATTTTTCCTCCATCAAACTTCCATGAAAACCATGTACTTTAACAGAAATTGCTGATTAAAGTGCATTTTATCATTGTTGCTTCCCAAATCTAGTTGTTTTACAAGAGATTTCTGCCACATTTATTTAACACTATTTGTATTCTACTGCCTCTTTTCACTTGGTTTTGCCCAGTTTATTTTAAATTCCATAATACTACTGTCTTGGTTACAAGTGGTTAATTTTCTCTCATCCCTGAGACAAAATACCCAACACCCAAAATGAAGGAAGCAAAGGTTTATTTAGCTTACAGTTTGTGGAAGTTTCTGTCCATACTTGGCTGGCACATGGCAAAGGGCAAAAGTTCATGGTGGTAGAAAACAGCAAGCAACAAGAGCAAAAGGGAGGAGTGGAAGAGAAATCAGGCCTCTTTCCCTCCCTTATAGAATAAGCAGGCTACCCTCACCCAGAGGGGCATGTAGCACTCACACAATCTCCATGCCCTCCTCTTGAACAGGCTCAGGATGAATACAGATTAAGCACCCTGGTTCCCTGCTGAGTCACATGATTAACCTTCTAAACTTCTCACATTGACACCATGAAAAACATCCCAGAAGGGGAAGGGCATGTCCTTCTTACTCCAGGATGTAGAACTGCTGAGCCACTTAGTCAAACCTCCAGACTCCCTTAGTTGACACAATGTATCAAGCATAACGACCATTATCTGAGTGTACATATCCTGCATTTGGAAACCATTAAAATATCATTTTTCAATGGCTTTGACACATCTTTACATTTTTTTTTTGGATCAAGCTTATTCTTCAAAGTGAATCTGAGTAAACATAACCATGCTTAAGTGTAATTAGATTTAATTATTATAAAGAATGCGTAAAAATAAACAAGTAGCGTACAGGCACAAAGTTAGCATTCGCATATATTCATCCTATGTCTCTTTACTCGTCATGCACATGGCCATAGCAGTAATGAGTGTAAATAATTCCTTATGAAGTTTCCTGCCTGGTGAAAAGACAGTGCTGATGTTGGAGGCTGTATTTTATTCTAGGAGAGAAGCACTGTGTTTTTGAAGATATTTTTTCTGCCCTTCTATAATTGAAGTTAATTATTAAACACTTTCAAAATGTTCCAACATACAGCATGAATATTATTTCACCATTCTATGAATAATTCAATATTTGCCTGGTCATTTTATTTCTATAAATAAATGAATCTGATCTTGGGAAAAATAAAAGGTGGCAGAGGGAAGGGAAAAAAGAATTGAAATGTATTGTGTACATGTACCAATAAAAATTTAAAAATATGATTGTTGAATCAAGATTATATATATGTATATATCTTTAAATAGTCAACTCTTTGACTCTTCAGTCTGTACTTGAAAGATATCCCAAAGGCAGGGAATTATAATGAATTAGGCATTAATCCTAATTTTATTAAAGAATATAATGATAGTAACTCAAAATTCTTTACACATGTACCTTGTACCCAACATTGCACCATGAAGGATTAGGAACTGTTCCTAGTTTTATACAGCTGAACAGGGAATTTGCTAATATTCCTGTTTTATATTGAGGAAAATTCGAGCTATGAGGACTAGGTGACTTAAAATACATATCCTGCAACAGATAAATGGCAGAACCAGGTTTAAGGAAAGGTCTTTCAGGAGTCTGAGATGGCTCCTGAAAAGAGAAGAACAAAATATCAAAAGTATGTAGAGCTTTAGTGTGTAACAAGTTTAAGAATATAGCAGTGAAATAGTACACAATTTTAATTGCATTACCCTTTGATTCTTCTTTAAACTGTAAAGAATTTTTTTTAAATGTAAAATATGACAGTCTTTTAAATAAAAATTACACACTCTAAATTAACCATAAGCAGGGGCTGGGGATTTAGCTCAGTGGCACAGCGCCTGCCTGGCAAGCGCAAGGTTGTGAGTTCGATTCCTGGTACCAGAAAAAAACCAAAAAAATTAATTAATTAATTAAGTAAGTAACCATAAGCAGAGGCAAATATATTAGTGTATAATTATAATTAATGATTTTTAATTATTTATAATTTTGAAAGAAAATTGGAAGCTAAATGGAGTGTGTAACAGGCTTCTTTCAATATTGTACAAATGAGGAAAAAGAACATGTAGTTTTGATCCTACAATTTTTTCCTGTACTTTTGACCCAGAACCTAACTGGTAATTTATGAGAGACTATTTTAACCAAACTATATAAATATTGATGAATTTATATCCAAAAATGTATCTGATATAAACCCAATTACACCAATGTAGTCTTCTGATAAGTATTATGATGAGGGCAGTATAAATATTACTGTCAAGAGGAAGAGTCATGTTTGATACATTTTACAATGAATTGTAGAATGCTGAATTTTTGTTTAACTTTCTGAAATTTTGTTTATTTTGAATTTTGCTGATTGTAGTTGCTGTGGTTTTCTTTTCATTCGATTGTGTTAGAAATTGCAAGGGTGGAATTGATAAGACAATAATGACATAAGAAAGAAGAACAGAAAAATGAGTATCAAGATATATTTTTTCAGTAAGAATTGCCTCACATCATTTTAAGGGCAATGATATCTTTCTCAAGTAGTTTTAGAAACTGTAAATTCTAGTATTTGTTAATTATTTCTTCAAGTCAATTTTTGTGTCAATTGGTATAATTTTTAAATAGTATTATTTGGCTCATTTATACTGAATTTTACTGCCTATATTACTAATTATTGTCCATTTTGTTTTAGATTGATGTTTTTGAGCAGTGATATGGCTTATATGTTTAATAAAAAGTTTATTTCCTATATTTTACTTCCTGGATCATTTATATAAATTTTAAGCAAATAACCTCACGTGTTGCAATAATGAACCACAATTGAAGAAGGGTAAATATTCTCATTAAAGTATTTTTTTCTATATATTTATGACCCCTTTGAATTATGTAGTTGAAACTTCCATGCTGTTTTCTAGCAAGTGAATAAAAAGATCACCCTGTTTTTATGATCAACAAGTGGTTAGAACCAAATTAGTGTAGGCTGGAAGGCAAAGTCACAGCCTGGAGTTGCTGGAAAGATGCATACCCAAATATTTAAAGTAATTCACCTTGGGCTGAGCAGTACTATTAACATCAGTAATGTAACTTTCTTCTTTTTGGTTTTTCTATAATTTTCTGTAATGAGTATACATTACTTTTGAAACAATGAAAATAAGTGAAAGAGGAAAGCAAGGAAACAAGCAGAGACTAGCAATATATGAACTTAGAAAGGCCACCTACTTATTTTATCAATGGTAGCTGATAGATTACTGTTAAACATGCCGATTCAGATTTTAAATGAATCAGTATCAACAGTCTCCCAATTCTTCAGAAGTGGACGTTGAGGATGGCAGAAGACTGTACAAGTTAAGGAGTCTATCCTAACATTGTAAGTGATGGACAGTGAGTAACTAAACTGAGCAAAGGGGGACATGGGCAAAGGTCAGTACACTGGCAAGCAGAGGTGACAGGAAAAAGACTTATAGCCAGTAGGAGTGAAAGGCAGTAAGTACACAAAAGGAATGAGTTTCAGCCTCAGGGTTGTAGAAAAGGAAAAGAGTTTATAATCCACTGATAAATCTGAATATTTTCCTGGAAGTTTCAACATGTTACCACTAATTAATTAGCTAGTTAGCATTAAGGTTACCAACATTCTTCTACAAATTAATAAGAAATCATGGCAATCCACCGAATCGCTGTACCCATGGAAACATGGCTCATATGGTTTCTTATTTTTTATTTGTTGCTATAAACCACATTCTTAGAAGGTTACTGAAAGCCATGACCCATTGGTGGAAAGAACATTAACTCTGATAAAACGAATTCCCAGTTTTCACCCCAGGCCCATCACAGACAACTTGTTTAGCTATGAGATGTTGGATCATAATTGTGCTATAAATTGTAAAGTGAGTGTGGGCAAGTATTTATAGTAGAATGATTCCAGGTTTTTAGTTTTAAATGTCTGGGTTTACCTCCTCCTTAAATGTGCCTAGGTAAAATTTTTGAATGTAAGTTATGTGTTTACTAATAAAAGAAGAAATAAGAGAAAGCACTATTTATTTAGCAACTATTGCTATGCACTAGTTTACTATATGCTTTACATGGATTAATTTACTAATTCTTACACCAAATCGATGGAAGTAAGAACTTTTAAAAACCTCCCCTTATGAGATGAAAATATTGAGAAACACAGAAGCATAGTAATACATTCTAGACTATACAGCTGGGAAAGCTAGTACCCAGAAATTCATATTATAAACCCATATACTTAACCATGTGTTGTACAATTATAACTGGTTATATAATGTGATTATTCAGTAAAACAACTTATACCCATATATTGAACATGGAAGTTGTCTCTAGTCTGTGGACCCACTTTTAATGTATTTATTTTAACAACTACCTAGTTTCAGGAACTAGAATTGATCCCACTTGCTGGCTGTGCCATAACACTAAAATTTAATTATTGTTCTTAATTCTTTGCTTTTCTATGATATTAAATTTTAGGAAAATTATCCCAATGAAAGAAACACAAATATTTGAACATAGAGTTTAATATTTATAAACATCACCTATAAAGTCATTGGGAAAAGAATTACTTTAATTTTGGGGTAAAAAGTACTTTAAATAATTTCTTGGTAGTTAAAATTTACTTCATCTGACACTGTATTTTAGAAAATAAAAACAAACATTTTTATTTTATATCTGTCCAGAAAATATTTGTTTTTACTTCTTACTATAGCCACTGGATATTTTAGGGATGGATTTAAATGTTCTAAAACAGCTTCTTGGAAGAGTTGATACTACAGAAAGCATCTTTCCTGAGCACATATGTTATTAGCTCCATCCCTCTCATTCTTCCTCATGGAGCAACTTTCATTTTTTCTTTTAATTCACAGATCATTCAATCTGACAGCTTGATTTACCTTTAAGTAAAATATTGAAATTACATGATTTTGACTATGGATTTCTGGAAAAAATTACAGAAATCATTTATTATGCAATGATTAAAATGTTTTTAATCATTTTTAAAATGTTATAGCAATAATAGAATCTGGACTACTAGAATTAGAATAAAATGTATGGAAATTTGATGACAATAGAAATAATGAACAAAGTCAACTTTAAACTCATAAAAATGCAAATTATCTCATGCTTGAGTCAAAGCTACTAAATAGTATACCTGGCTAACATAGAAAGTAATTAAGCGATCAAGTGTACAAAACATAATAAAGATGAAATCTTAGTTTAAAAAATGATGCTAAACATGATTAAAGAATAAAATATATTATATTAATGTTAAATAATGCAAGTTCTGTTTACTGTGTTGTTATGGTTCGTGCCTCATGCAGTCACGGGGCAGGCTTCTAGAGTTTATGATTGATTCATGGTCCAGTGTTGGAATTATGGATGTGAGTGCTACACCTGCCCTGGGGTGGGTAGTTTGCATAGAATGCAAGGAAGGGAAAAAAGCTGCTTCCCACTGTTTCTCCCGTTTTGCTCTTGTTGCTTTGCTGTTCTACAGCCATGAACGGGAGCCCTCTGCCATGTGCCACCCTGTCTTGGAGCCAGCCAAGTATGGACTGAGACCTCCTCAAGCTGTAAGCTAAATACACTTTTCCTTCCTTAATTTTGGGCATCAGGTATTTTGTCTCAGCAACAAGAGAAAAGTAACCAAGACATATGCACATCTGGCAAAACTTCTAGAATATGTGTACAGATAGGTGAAGTAAATCTATTAGTGGGAATATACTTTAAACCTATATTGAAAACGTCTCATATTTTAGGAGTGGACAGTAAAAATAAGCCATACAAGAAGTAGCAAATAAACAAATAATTTAAGCCTAGTATAATAAAAAATAAAAAGTTCGTCAATCCCTTTATTACTTATTTTTATGTTTAAATACATGATATAAAAGTATGATTACAGGAGGTAGTGTTAAGCTATGTTAAACTTCTCAAAACTAATATTTGAGATGCCATACATCACAAAATTTAACATTATTTTATTTTCTTCAAGTATTATTTAAATAAGCAAAGATAAGTGCTTAAAAATTGGGATCTCCTTGTGACCTTCCCAAATCAATAGAGAAAATATTTTAGCATTTTAGATGTACAAGAGCTTATTTAAAAATGTAGAGTATACTTATCAATGTTCTTCAAAACAGTCCTCTTCACTTTGAACCCACTTATCATTTCATTCTTGGCACTTTCTAGAACAGTTCTGGAAGTCCTTTTACGTGGCAGCCTTGATGTCCTGAATCAATTCAAAATTTCTATAGCAGTTTCTTTCAAATAAAGCATAAAGATGTGTCCTCATTCATTGTAGTCACCAGATCTGGTGTCATGCAACTTCTGGCTTTTTCCTAAAGTCAACATGACCAGGAAATGTAAATTATTTGAATCAATTTAGGACATCAAGGCAGCCACAACTGGGCAACTAAAGACAAAAAAGAGGACCTCCAAAATTGCTTCAGAGTGGCAAGAATGATGGAATCAGTATGTTTTAAGAAAGGACAGTATTTCAAAGAGAATTAATGGCAGTATGTCTTGCACATGTAATTCCAGTATTCTTGGAGGGTGAGACTGAAAAGGATTACAAATTTGACTCCAATCTGGTACATTTGCAGATTAAGTGAGATTCTGCTTAAAAAAAAAAAAAATGCTAGTTATATAGTGCAGTGTGAAGGCCTTAGACTCAGTCCCCAGTGCCACAAACAAAACAAAGTAAAACAAGAAAGAAGAGAAAAGAAAAAGAAGATATAAAGCAAAATGGTATAATGAGTAAGGTTTGAACTCAGGTAGTCTGGTGACATTTAACCTTTGGTGTGTGGCTAATCAACATGAGTACATTCAAATTTTATGAAATACTTTCTATAGTTATTATATTGATTAACTTCCCCAGAAGCCCAGAATATCATCTCATTTTCCTAAATCCTAAATATTTGAGAATAATTTTATATACTTAATAGCTATATAATGTTTCTTGACTTTTACTATTACATTTTAATTAACCATAGAAAAGAATAATTTTCAAACAATAAAATGCCCAGAATTTAAAAGTGTAGTTTCTTTTAATTATGAAAACTATTTGCTAACCTCACTAGGGAGTCTTTCCTATCAATCTCCCAAATTTTTGGATCCAGGCAAACACTAATCTGCTTTCTATTATTACAAATTACATTTTTCTGTTTTAAAATCTTACAAACAAAATAATACAGTATCTACTAGTTTATTCCAGATAACACTTTTACCCACCATATTTTTGAGTTTTGTTTGAGACAACCAAGTATTTATTCCACGTATGTAAAACTGGCTCAGTATTTAAAAACCAATTAATGCAATCCATTGTATCGACTCACTAAGGAACAAAAGTTGTATAATTAATATCAATAGATGCAGAAAAAGCATTTAACAAAGTCCAACACCAATTCACACACACACAAAAATCTATGCATGTTAAAAATAAGAATACAGGAGAAATTACTCAACTTTATAAGGAACGTCTATAAAAAGGCTGGAGTTGCAAACGTATATGAGAGAAACGGGATGTTTTATCTCTACTATTTACATAATACTGGTAAATCCTAGGTAAAATAATGTGTTAAAAGATAGCATGCAGGTTAAGAAAGAAGAAATAAAAGTGTATTTCTTTAAGGATAACATGGTCATCTATGCAGAAAACCTCAAACAAATTAACAAAATTACTGCACCACTAAAGAAAAGAAGATTAGTATATAAAATATCATTGCTTTCTACCAAGAGCAATGAACAACTTGCATTTGAATTTTTAAAATTATAAAATTATATAAGATCTAATAATTACATAACTAGGAAGAAACCTAGCAAAATACAGGCAAGTTATACATGGGGACAATTACAAACTGACAATAGAAATCAAAGAAAATCTAAATATATGGGGTATTCCCTATGTATGGATCAGAAGACCCAAAACTGTTAAGATTTTAGATCTTCCCAATCTAATCCATAAGTCCAATGTAATTCAATGTACATATTGTAATGCTCAGTAAATCGCAGTATGTTAGTTTGTGCACATACACAAATTGCTTCTAAAATTTATAAGAATAGCCAGTATAGTTAACGCAATACTAAAAGTAATTTCACGGTTTGTGTGCTGTGCATCCTCCATTATTTCATGTGTTAGAAGCTTGATCTTCAGATGGGCAGTGAAGGGTGGTGCACTTTTTAAAGAGGCAGAGCCTGATGGCAGTTCCTTAGGTGAGCTAGAGACCTGCATTCCTGCTCTGGTTTCCTGTTTGGAAATGAGATCTCTCCACTGGCTTTGCTCCCAACTTTGCAGTACCATGAGGTACCACGTCCAAAGGAAGCCTTTACAAGACCAAATGAGGGCTGGGCTATAGCTCAGTGGCACAAGCACCTGCCTGGTAAGCACAAGGTTCTGAGTTTGATTCCTAGTAACTCAGAAAAAAAAGCATGTGAAACGCAGTATGAGTTTTGGGCTGCAAAAACGTGAACTAAATAAGCTTTTTTTATTTATAAAGTTAGCCTACCTCAGAGTTTTTGCTAAAGTATCAAAATGATCTAATAAAAAACAAAGTCAGATGATTGGCACTAGCTAAATTTAGAAGGAACATTTTTACATTAATCAAGGTAGTTTGGTGTTTATGAAAGAATATATGGAAAAGGAATGGGTAGTAAAATGGAGAACTTAGAAATAGACCTAAACAAAGATAATCAATTAATTTTTGACAAAAGAACAAAAACTATTCAATGAAAACAGAATTTTTTTCAATGAAACATCTTTTAAACAAAGAACTAAACATCTCAGGCCTCCTTGTCCTGGTTATTCCTCATCAAATCTAGAAATTGGTCTTAATTTCTTCAAAAAAAATGGAGTTATACCTAAATATGAAATACAAGACTAAAAAATATTTTAAGATAACAGGAGAAAGTCTAGTTGAACTTGGCTTGGCAATGAGGTTTTAGGTACAAAACTAGAAGTATCTAAAAGGATACAACTAGGGGCTGGGGATTTAGCTCAGCGGCAAAAGCACCTGCCTGGCAAGCGCAAGGTCGTGAGTTCGGTTCCTGGTACCGGAGAAAAACCAAAAAAAAAAAATAAAAATAAAAAATAAAAAATAAAAGGATACAACTAAAGATAAAACTTTCTCAATGTAAGATACTGCTAGGCCAATTAAAAGACAAGAATACAAGTGGAGAAAATCTTCTCCAAACATGTATCTAATACAAGACTGATATCCAAAATATATAAAAAAATTCAACAGTAAGAAATGACTTAATTAATAATTGAGCCAAAAAAATAATAATTGAGCCTAACAGAATCCTCTATCTAGGAAGACGGATGGAGTGAGGTAAAAATATAAAAGCATTCTTAAAACATGGTAAAATGTGAAGAAAAGCAAAATGTTGAAAAAAAAAAAGGAAACAGAAGTTCACTTTGTGAAATGATAGATATATTACTTGGCTTGGTTCTGATAATCATTTCAGTATGTGTATATGTATGAGAATCATGTTGTACACACATATATATGAGCACAAAAAATACTGTGATATTTTGTAAAAGAGATCAAAATTAGTAATGAGATTGATTAATGCATCCTCTATTTAATACGGTGAATATTTTTACAGAGTTTATGCAGCTGCATCAGAACAATTCCATCTAACACAGATTTCCCATTTTCTCTCCTTTTTTCAAAGTACCTGTGTTTTTGATGGCTATTTTCTTTCCCACTAGACTACCTTTTTAGTAAGTTTACATTTAGTAAGTTTGCTCTTAGTGGGTTTGCATTATCAGGGTTTAAATTGTTTAGTGTACTTGGCTTAAAGCATTTCTTATATTGTTTTTCTCTCCTATATAGATAAAGGGGATTTAGAGGGTAATAAGAGCACTCATTTAGATAATTGGTACTAATGAGAAATTTAGTTTTTTTATTTAAAAGCGTACACCTACATCTTAAATTACAGCAGAGATATCAGATAATTTGGGACATTTTTCTATTTAGCTGACTTTCAGATAATGCATATAATTTGCATTTTAATCATCAAAATAGAGTTATAGAATGGAAAGTAAATGTTTACTGAACGAGTAACAAAATAAGCTTCCTTAGAGCAAGCATTTCTAAAGTATTTCTTAAATCCAAGTGATGGGGCAGTTTTTTCAAACTACTTTCTGGGCAGTTTTAGGATTCCTTCCAATGGGATCAGAGAAAAAGTAATGGAGATCTTGTGCCAGGGGCTCAGAAAGCATCAATACCTACTCATACCCTTTGTAAGCCTTATCCACTTTTGTAAGAATGACCTCTGTTTTCTATTTTATATGTTGATATAATAAGCTTTGCTGGAATATGCTGGAAACATTCTTTATAAAACAAATGGAGAGGCATTGTCTTGTGTCATCAAAAAAAAAAAAAAAGAGTAAAATTTCTTTCAGACAGCTTGAATCAAATTCAGATTTATACATCCAGACTATCCATTTAATAGCTATGATATTTTGGGCAATTCATACCTCAATTTACCTCACTTTTGTTCTATAAAATGAAAACACTAATAGACCCTACCTTATAGACTTGTTAAAACAAAATCAATAAATTGATACAAAAAGGCTAGAGTGCATGGTTCATAAAAGCATTCATAAGCAAAAATAACAACCATCTTGATAGCCAATAGGTAAAACTGAAGTTAAGGAAGGAAAAGTCTAAACACCAGCTATTTTCTACATTAAGGTATCTTAAACCTTTCTGTGCAGGATGCAGATCATTGTTTTAGTTCTGTAATGCTTAGTATTTACAAGTTACTATCTCTGTGAGTACATGGGACACATAGAATTGTTACAATCCAGTTAGGTATTGTAATTGAAGAGCTGTGTTTTCTTCATCTGCGTAATTGCAGTAGTGCTTTGGAATGTGGTGCATCCTTCAATTCACTACTGGGAGGCTTGGTTTCAATCCATTATGAATCTTCCCTTTCTAAATTACTTTTCTAAATTTGAGTTTTGGCTCTTCTTATTGTTCAGAAAACCCAAAGAGGAGAGCAGAGAAGAGAAGGAAAGGAGAGAAGAGGACAGGAAAGGAGAGGAGAGAAGACAGAAAAACAGAAGAGAGGAGAGGTGAGCAGAGGAAAGGGGTGAGGGGAGGAGAGGGGAAGAGAGGAGAGGAGAGGAGAGGAGAGGAG
>NW_004955408.1:15608909-15680972 GCF_000276665.1 Chinchilla lanigera | reverse complement strand
GAAGACTGATCCACGATGTTCTTTCAAACTTGAAGAGTTCATTTGAATTGCAGCACTTTGCCCATTCTGCTCCCACAATCATATTTCCCTATTCAAGAGTGAGCTTCAGCTGTGGAAATAGATCGTTTTATTTTCCCTTCTGAGGTCAACTTCTTGCAGACGGAACATTCTGTCTCTGTGTTTATACTGAAACGGGTTTTTGAGCTGCACAGGAACATAGCTGGTAATACACCGCATGATTACATTTAATTTATATTTCATTTCGAGCTCTCTTGAGCCCTGGCTCTGCTTTCTCATTTCCCTTCCTTGTGCCAGTGGTGCACGGGTGATAACTGCAGATTTTCATCAGTCACTCCCAAGCCCCTATATGGGGTGGTATCCTGCAGCAACCTGTTTCTGGAGAATATTTTTCTTTTTGTTTTGCTTTGGAAACTTTGGTGATATTTTTCCTTGACATTTTATTGTGTTCCAAAAAGTAAATAAAATTGTGTGAAATCTGAGCCCCCATTGTACAAGCTTAACAAGTACAATGACTTTACTCCTTTATTCAGATTATATCAAACCTTATATTCATCTATATCTTCTACTTCATTACTGTCAAATTTCATATGCTTAGAAGATAATTTTTATTTTCTCAAAATAGGTAAAATTCACGACTGTATTTGTTTCAGTTGTAAAGCAATGAAGCTTAACTCAATTTTGTAAGAGCTTCTAGGATTAGTAAACCTAGCTTTTAAATATTTATCACTATTTCCACATGTCCTTTTACCAAAGTTTTCTACTTTCTTGCATCTTTAGGCAACATGAGCAAGTTTGGAACCACCACGTGTTACTTTTTCTTTTCAGAAGATTCTTCTTCACATGAAACAATTACTGTCTCATAATGAATGTTACTTATAACTAGACAATAAAACTATAAAATTGTGACATTAAAGTAAATTATTATAAATGGTGTGTAAGTAAAGAATATGTTGGAAAAATTCAGGTATTGTGATGCATAGAATGTCTAGAAATGTCAATATTTACTAAATACCTTCTAAACCATAGAGCTCTTAAGTCATATGAATAGGCATTTGCTGAGATGCTTCTTGGTTCCTGGACACTTGCTGGCTGCTCTGATCCACACAGCTTTTCCACTGCCATTCAATCTGTTAGATTACTATCTCTTAAACTAATCTCCTTCTCTCTATCCCTCCTACCAGATTTCCATTCTCCTGCCTCCCCTGTAAACCAGTAGGTTTCCAGGATGACCCACCACTAATCCATTCTTCATTGTTTCTCCTTAAGGTAGACCTGCTGATACTCTCCTCATGAACTGTGGAGGGACACACCACTACCCTCAGTTTAGCATCCATCTGTCTCATTATGCTATACTAGGCCTCTGTGTGGTGTGTGGTTTTACATCCATCTCTTGCTGCATTCTCTATATTTTTACATGAACATGGCATTCCTCCCATGCATGTTTATTTTGGGGAAAGGGACTCTTCCTGCCTCATAGTGTTGTAGTCTTCCCTTAGGATTGGCAACCACAATGTCTCTCCAGGGGAATATATAATCTAAACTAGACAGTCAATATCTTTCAACAATTAATTCAGAATAGAATACTAAAAAGGACCCAAGGTGTTTGCAGCTAAGACAATGCAATAATCGTGTCCCAGAGAAAGTGGCATGGATTCTTGCTACTGAGATCCCAGGATTCTCTTTGTTTCCATATCTCTTGCTGTCTGGATACATATCATTTTCTCTGATTATGTGACTTGGCCAATTCAAATTAGTTACATAAATTTCAAAAAAAAAAAATCTACAGTTGAATTTGGTAGCTTTGAAAGATGTTTATTGATACACCCCTTCATAGCTCTTCAGTGTCATCCCTTATCATCTCCTACCTTGTGCCTGAAATGTATTGAATTTTCTCTCTGTTGATTCACTACTTTTTCATTCGGGTCTACATAATTACTCCTTACTTCCCCCTCGACTTCTGAGACGGGGTCTCTCTGTGTAGGTCAGACCAGCCTTGAACACAGTGTGCATCCCAGGCTGGTCTGGAACTCACAGGAATCACCTCATTCTCCCAAGTTCTGGGATGGAAGGAATGCACCACTGTGCCTGGTTCTTCATGGCCCTATTTACATGGAAACCTCCAAACACCTATTTGTATTTCTCTAATTGCTACATATCTCCAAGAACACAATTTCTGTTTCCCAGGAAGACTTTCTTTATGTCCCAGGCAGTTCATTTGGATCACTTCTAATCGATTTATCAAACTTTCAGTTGTTGCTTATCTCCTGTGACAAAGGAACTTCAGTAAATGTAGAGTCTGTGGTTAGATTATTCATATTTTATTCATAGTGCTTAGCTCACTGCTTTATGCATAAAAATTTTATAAGTATTTGTTGAATAATGAAAAGTGGAAGAACAGAAGAAGAATTTATTTAACTGTATAATCATGCTCAAAACTGAATATAATCGAAGTCCAAGAAGTCAGGCCTGTGGTTAGTACAAAAAAACAGAAAAGAAAGACAGAGAGAAAAGGATCATTGCTAAGGCAGATTTCTAGGAGATTATCAAAAGAACATAGGGCTTGACTTGGTCTATGATAGAAAGACAGAACTGAAGAAATTGCCAGAAAAAGAGGAAAAATGATAAAAAAAAAAAAGAGGAGCAGGAGGAGGAGGAGAGTGTTTAAGAGAAAGAGGAAGGATGAGGCTGGGGATTTAGCTCAGCAGCACAGTGCCTGGCTGGCAAGCACAAAGTCATGAGTTCAATTCCCTCTACCAGAAAAAAAAAAAAAAAAAAAAAAGAGGAAAGAAAGGAAGAAGGAAAAGGAAGAGGAAGAGGAAGATGATGAGGAGGAAGAAGATGAAAACAAGAGGAGAGGGAAGGGAAGGGAAGGACAGGGTGTTGAGGGTGGAGGGGGAGAGGGGGAGGAGAAAAGTGTTTTGACTCCAGGACTACAGACTTTTACTTTCAAAATGGTGTTCATGAAGAGCATTTTTTCCCAAAGGAGCAACTCATCACTATGTAGATATGTTGAGAAATAAATTTTATCTCATATGTCAAATCCTGCATTTTGGTGGGATAATGAAGCCCCATCATCTAGCCTTGGCAGGAATGAAGCTGTTGATTGATTAGCAATGTCTGCCCTTGAAAAAAAATAGGGAAGTGTGAACAAGTGTGATAGCTATTTTTCATTTAGGTGCTGGTATAATGCATTATCCTGTAGTTGCCTTTTAAATTAAATTTTTCAAGGAAATTCCTAGAAAGCTACAGAAAATGCCAGTTTGACTGAAGATCTACAGAAAACCAAATGATAACTATGTGGAAAGCTGATATAAAAATTCTAGAAATATATGTGAAATTGTTAGGATGCCTTGAACATAGTTATACATTTTATACATGTATAGGTCAAGGGCTGGAGACAGTTAAAGGGTTTGTCCAACAATGCCTATCAGTTGATCAGCACTGAAGCTTAAGTTGTTTAATTTTCTGGTCTACAGTTTTAATTTCACATAATTCAATTTAATTGTCTTTTTAAGTGAAAGAGTGGATTTTAAGAAGCTACTTATTAGCTTTGATGAACTCTTTGGCCTATTTTAGCTCCTCCCTTCTGAGATCTGTAAAATATGGTTAAGACCTAGATCACATAATAACTATGTACAAGGCAAATAGTAAGAAATGAGTAAATGTGAACCAATGTTGTCATTGTGATATTTTTAATTCAGGAATAACTTTCAAGCCATTAAACGTCTAGTTTCCTTTGAAAGGGTATAGTGCTTGTTTTAACCCTGCCAAAAATAGCTGTTTTTAAGGGAGGAAGACCTTAAAATAGACCTCTGTTGCAAAGGGCCCCCCATTCCACTATGAGTTCTCTCACAAAGCCTTTTCAATATTTTATATAGTTCAGGGATGAAGACCGATTAGAATATGGTGGGTAACACTGGAATCAAGGAGAAGGCAAGGAGAAGTGAACAGTGGGATACTCACGGAAGCAGGAACTGTGGAGGGAAACTAACATGTCATTTGTGAAACTTTAGGCCAGGCTGTCATTATCTCCACGTCTTTCGTAATCTGGTGTTCCTTGTTCAAGCTAAACTTTTTCTCATTATGAATTTAACACATTATTGCACTTTATTTGCATAGACAAAAGTGGTGATGGCAGCAGGCATGGTACCTTAACTCTGAAAAACATCCTTAAATAAAAAGCGTTATTATAAATAAAATATCCAGTAAGAATCAGAAAGTACAGGTATTTGTTATATGCTGAACACTGAGGTAACAGCTTGATTCTTTCACCTTATTTAATCACACTTATGATGCTATGAGAAAATTATCGTTTTATGCATAAGGAAAGTGAGGCTTGCAACAGTCAATTTACCCAAATTCACGGAAGTAAGAACTAGGTATAAAAATCCAGAGCCTCGCTGTCTCCAAAGCCAATGACTTTTACCATTGCAACAAACTGTAGGAAGCCACACCCTCCTTTTCTTTTTTCCTCATGATTTTCACACAGAAGGTAATACCCTCCACAATCTCTACTTGAATCAGACTGGAACAAACGCAGATCCTTTGGAAATTCCCCAATTCCATCACCTGTCCTAGCTGGGTGGGCTCCAGGTGCACCATTTGGCTGGGCTTCTGTAGTTCTGACACCTTTGCACCTACTGTTCATTCTTCCTAAAAGATCCTCTCTCAGCTGCTATTTCCATATCTTTGAAACCTTACTGATCTCCCAGGCACCAACCAGGTGCTAATTCTCAGTTTCTCAAACTTTCAAGCCCAGAGCTGCTCACTCAATGCAGCAGTGCATGGCCTTTGCACTTGTTTTTGTCAAAGTGCAAGTTGATCAGGATTGAAACCTCTGGCAACTTCTCACTTCTATCACAGATAATATGCTGGGTACAGGACTCCAGTGTCATTCATCCTTCCAGTCCTGGGGCCTGGAACAGAAAACAAAAACTAACAGCTGCTCTAAAAAGGCATGGAATGGATTGAATAATTAACATTTCTAATTCCTTAGTGCTTCGATGTGTGAGGCACTGTATTTAGCTTTTCCGTGATTTACCTATCTTAATGTGTCCAATCTGTCTAGGAGCTAAGTAATAGTATTTCTAAACTAAAAGGTCAGGAAAATGAGGGCTATATATAGAGAATATAGGATTTAACCTTGTTCACACAGATAGTTAATGCTGAATGGAATTTGAATTTTGCTCACTTTAAAGTAGAATCCATCTTTATAAACACTGTAGTTGTTAGATCTGGATGGCAATAATGCAAACATTGAAATGAATAATCTTAGAGCACTGTCTTACAAAAAGGGCACCGTGCATGACTGCTCTCCTGTTCATAAGTAAAATGTTTAAAAATCCCTTTCCTCATTGTCCTACTGTAGGCACAAGTTGGCTCTAAGTTAGCACCTTTGTCCTTGTGCTTTGCCTCCTATGATGCTCACCACTCTGGTCTCCTTACTCAACACTTACCACTGTATTTTGGGTAGATACACTGACCTTCTCCCTTGGTTTCTGAGCTCATATTCTATACTCTGAACTCATAGTACATTCTCTTTCTTCACTGATTACTTTCTTGTGGTATTACTGAAATTTTGTTGTGGTTCAGAGTACAATTTTCACCTTCTTTTGGATTATTCCCTTTACGAGGATGTAGTGACCTTCTTTGTCTCTCTTACTTAGTCTTGACTTGAAATTCATTTTTTCTGCAAATAGAATAGCTACCCTTGGTTTTTAATGGCTTCCCAGAGTATGGAATATTATTTTCCATCCTTTGACTGTCAGTCTATGAATCCCTTTTTGAATTAAATGTGTTTCTTGTATGCAGTATATTGTTGGATCTTGCTTCTTGATCCATTCTGCCAGTCTGTGTCTTTTGATTGGTGAATTGAGGCCATTAACATTGATGGTTATAACTAATATGTATTGATTTATCCTTATCATGTTGTTTTCCTGTTGTTGGCTCCTCCTCCACCCCTGGTTTGTTAGCTTTGCCTGGTGGATTGCTTCGGTTGGGGTTCATGGAGTTGTTGTCCTTGTTATCTCTTTCTAGAATGTCCTTCAGAATATTTCAGAGTGTTGGTTTGGTTTTCATAAATTTCCCCAGGTGTTCTTTGCCATGGAAGTATCTTATTTCTCCATCAACTTTGAAAGATACTTTTGTGGGGTATATCAGTCTGAGCTGCAGGCTGTTTCCCTTTAGAGCTTGGAATATTTCACCCTAAGCTGTCCTTGACTTGAGGGTTTGTGCTGAGAAGTCAGCTGTGAAGTAACTTTTCTCCCTGCCAGGGAAGTTTTCTACCATGACATGCATGAGCAGGTTTTTTTTTTTTTTTGTGTGTGTGTGTATGTGTGTGTGTGTATCATTTGTGCTATCTCCTGCTTTTTCATTAACTCCAATCAATCTTAAGTTATTCTTCTTTGCCTCATCCAGCAGCTGCTTTCTCATGGTCCCTTGCTATTTTTAAGAAATCTTTTTTTTCATGATCACTAACCACAAGCCTGTTTTCTAAATCTGAGATTCTGTTCTCACATTGGCTCATTCTGCTGTGGGTACTTTCCATGGGAATTTTATTCTCCCAGATACCTGCTTGAATCTGTCTTATGGATTCTATTTCTTTCCTGTGATGGGCATTCATGACTTCCATACTTTTCTTGAGCTCCTCTATTTTTTTAATCTGTATCTGCTCTAAGGTCAGTACACTATTCAGAGACTGTTAGAACTCAGTTTTTAAGTGACTTGAAAGCATATTGTTTTGCTTTCAATGTAATGTTGACTTTGCAAGTTTTTCAGGTCTGGTGCCTCTATTGTGAGTTGCTTTGTCAGTCTGGGGAGCCAGAAATGGGTGTGAAAGGGGGAGATAATGCTTGTAACACTGCCCATAAATTCTATGCTGCCAGAGAAGACAATAAGGAGAATAAGGAAAGATGAACTTGTAATCAAATGGGAGAAGTCAAGAATCAGAAATTTACCTAAAATAAAAATTATCCTATAGAAGTTGAAGAAGACATCTGAATGGCTGAAACACACCTACAGAGACAGTTACTCAGGGGCAGCTAAGTTTTAGTAAAAACCAAGCTCATAAAAGAGACAATCTTCTGTATATGAGTAAAAGGCTGAAACTCCAGCTTCTATCTAAAATACCTCTAGAAATTTTAGGCCTTGTGGTTACTTCTGCCATTTTCTGTTTCTGAAAGACAGTTCTTTTTGGTTGATGTTTTTCGTTTAATTTTTCTGAGGGTTTTTTTTAACTGATTTTTTTGTTCCTATGGATATCTGACCTCTCCTGAAGAGCAGGTTCCCCTTTCTCTGCAGATCAGTTGTGTTCAATGCACAGGAGCCAATGGAACAGTTGGGAAGAGAATATTCACTCTCTTTCCCTGTGTTATGTGAAGGCACCCAATTCAAGCCACCTGGACCATTTAGCAGTGCTGATTAAAGAGCACAAGGCCTGGCAGGCTTAGAAGGCAGCTCCCTGGTGCTACCTGCACTGCCTTGGGCTGTGAGCAGCCTGATGGTCTCCAGACAATCTGTCATTTCTGCTCTGTCCCAATAACCTTTGGCAACAGCAAAAGCAAACAGGTGGCTAAAGGCTGAGGGATTCCAGTAGACGGGATTTGCCCTTTCCTTGTCTTAAAAAATATAGGAATGATTTGCACCAGAAGAATTCATTTAAGGTTTCATTTAGAATCAGTATCACCTTTGAGCTTGTTATAATTCGTATGGGAATTCAAACAATAGTTTATATAATTTTCCTGGTTACATCACTATATGAATCATGCAACCAGTGTTTTATAAAGTTTTCATTTAATCACACAGAACACTAAGAAGATACATTGACATTTGATAAAATTGATAATTTTCTTGCTTCATCAAGGACATTGCTAGGTGAAACTGTTTTTCCTCCATGATAAACGGTGCAATAACTACTGATGATTTTTTTTATCACCTTTATTGATTTTAAAGTGCAGTTTTACTTGCAATCACTATTACATCATTAGTGCAAATGTTAACCCAATAAAACAAGGAAAAAGACTTAGTATCATTATGTGTTTTACCACATGGGTACCCTAAAAAGATCACAAAAATCTCAGGGGTCCACATGGCACATTATATATTTATTAACAATTTGAACACCTATCAAAACAGATGGATTAATGTTTAGTTCATTTCAACTTCTTCAAACAAAGTTGATTCATGTTGACAAAAGTTAAATCAAATTTACTGTTCCTCGGTGAAATGACAAAATTTTAATATTACTGAAATTAGATTAATTACATCTAAATGGAGGTTACCTTTCAAAAAAGGTCCCTTCAAAAACTTAGGCCACTTTGAAGAAAGCTAATAAGTAGCTCTTAAAGACTAGCCACAAAGGGAACTCTCTAAAATTTGGAGGTAATAAAGCATCTTCATTCCGAAATAATGGCTCTGGAAGTTAATCCTTAATATTCTATGGGTAAATATATATTCTTGTCTATATTAGGAGGTAGAGAAAACTTGTTTTCACTCATTTTTGCAAAAAATGACTCATGTTCTACATAATCTAAACAAAAATATGTCCTGGAATCAAACTTTAATCATATTATGAAAGTTCATAATAATCTTTTGTCCTAATTTCTAATCTTGCAAATTAATGACTCAAAACATATTAGGTACAGGTTAAAGTGGTAGACACCTGTAATCCCAGCATTAGGGAGACTGAGGCAGGAATATCTCTGTGAGTTCAAAGTCAGCCTGGGCTCCATAGTGAGTTCAAGGCAAGCCTGAACTACATAGCAAGATCCTGTTTCAAAAAAGAAAACTGAACAGACAAAAAAATCACATCAGATTAGTGTAAGCTAAGACTGAATCTTGAAGTAGTAAAGGAGTTTTAAAAAAAATCTAGCGGACCAGGGATATAGCTCAGTGGCACAGCACCTGCCTGGCAAGCACAAGGTCCTGAGTTTGATTCCTGGTACCAAAAAACAAAACAAAACAAACAAACAAAAAATCCCTAGACTACTTGCAAATTACAATGGACATGATTTTCAAAAGTAGGTTCTACTATATTTCAGAATACATTTCTACAATACACATAAAAACCTAGCTTACAATACTTGCTCTATATACTAACTGGAGAAATGAATTTGACAAATAAATAAAAAGAAGGGCTTCAGAATTCTGAGAGTCTAAATTATTTTCACAATAAATTTTTCTGATTATTGTTATGCAAATATGTCTTTATACTTGCTTGAAAGATCACAGTCTAGGTAACATTCTGGTTTGTTTAATTAGAGGGGAGGAAATTACTTCTTTATAGAATTATTTTCTTTGAAGGATCACTTGCAGTCAACGATTTCCATCTCTTTATTTTCATTTATAAACATACCCTTCCCTCACTGACAACTCCAAGTTGTTGGAAATGAACAGAAGACTCTAAGCCTATGTACTGCAAGACACCTGAGAAATGTTGAGTATAAACTGGCAGAGTTAAAAAGCATTGATCATTGTAGGGCCAGGTTGCCCTTCAGATTGATTGTCCCAGTAGTCTGGTTCTGGGCATCTAATGCTTTACTGAAACAGGAAGCTCCAAGCTCAAAGTGGCCCAAATAATAAAGGCATCTGTTACTCACAGAACCAGAAACCCAGGGGTAACACAGGTGGGAGGTAAGTTAGTTCAGCATATCAACCATGTGGTGAAGGTATGCAGGTTCTTTTCATCTGTATCCTCCTCCATCTGCATTGTAAGATTCCTCCTGAGTGTAGTTCCCCTCAGCATCCCTTGGTAGCTACTGAGATTCTAGGAAACAAAGTCATAAATATCCACATCCAGATAAAAATGAACCCACCTCTTCCTACATGTTTCCTCAGGATAACAAGAAATCCTTTCTATTGCCCAATGGCAAACTTCACATCACATTTTCTTAGTCAAAATTGCGTCCTAAGCTCATGCCTAATGACCCGCTGGCAAATAGAATGGAGCAGTCATAAAGTGTAGGGTTTGTGGGGAGGGGAGCTTCATAGCATAAGGGATTTTTCAGCTTAAATTATTTTTTTAATTTTAAAGAGAATAATAAAAAAGAACAATAGCAAAATACCAACAACATAGACAAAAACACAACAAAGCAAAAACAGTAAAAATGATACAGGGTTTCAGAACAAAATGATAGTAGTTAACAGTGGTTGTTATGTTACATATTGTTATCTTCAGCAAAGTTGCTCACATTACCAGATGTAAGAATGCAAAATAGGTAAGTGTTATGTGTGAACCATATTCAATCAGTGTTTCAAATGTTTACTAACAAGCATCCTTTTTACTTACCTCGCTCAAGAAGGAATGTATTGAATTTACCTATTTTAACTTTATTGAGATACAATTAATATAAAAAAGTGCACACGTACCATATATATTGATATATACAGATATATATCTATACCGATTCACATATATACCCATGTATCTATCATCTATATATAGATAGATGATATAAATATAGCTATAGATAAGACATATGCACAGAACCATAATATCACTACAACTAGTGTACCAAATATACCCATTCTTCCTAAATAAGTCACTTTTTGTAAGCATATTTAACATACTTAACACAAGATCTATCCTATGAATAGAATCATACATTATCATATTTTTAGCTATGGGTACCATGTTGTACAGCAGGTCTGTGGAATTTATTTATCTTGCATGACCAAAACTTTATCTCCATTAAGAAAAACTCCATTTCCTCCTTCTACCAACCTCTGGCTACCATAATTCTATTCTCAGCTTCTATGAGTTTCAGTATTTTGGATATCACTCATAAGAGAAATAATGGAAGAGAATTTGTTTTATTATTCTGTCCATCTTATTTTCTGCTCAAGTAAATTGACCTTTCATGATGAAAGTCGCTAATAACAACCTTTTTTTATAACAACTATTTTTAATTTCCTATCATCTTATTTTGAAATCCTGTATTTTTTTTGTGCTGTTTTGTTTTTGTCTTTGTTTTTGTTATTTCCTCTTCTTTTCCCTTTAAAATAAAATTTAAAAATAAAAAATAACAGTTCCCATCGATCTGTGTAATATTTATATTCTAATGTATGTAGTTTAAATGTTTTTTATGCTAAAGGTATCACTAGGATTAGAACTTTTACTTTTTGAAGAATGTATAAGACAATTATAAATGTCTGTATGACTTGAAAAGGATGTATCATTGAAATGAATGATTCCATAACACTCTGAAATGCTTTAAAAGACCAGAGCTTCCTTGTGAGCACCTTTTGGTGGGCTATTAGTGGGGGAAAGGGGGATTTTTAGTAAAATCTTAATGCTGTCTATGGGAAAACGTTGCTTACTGGGTCATCACGTTATTTTTAGGTGAAGAAAGTGTAGGAACTTCATGATTACTAAATATTACTTTAACCAGTGTTTGCACAAAGAGCACCTGTCCAGGACATTTGTTAGCATTTGTTCCTGCATCCAATGTCTGTAGCAAACCTTCCATTTTCTTGGTGACTTTGATGCTGATACATTTTTCAAATAGAAACCTGCAAATACATATGTAATTGGCTGTGGAATTAAGATACCACCTTTTCCACAAATGGAGCAAATTGTGTAATTCACTTCCTTAAGCTGTAGTGGACTTATCTATGAGATGAAGCTATTGCCTTGCATGTATCTTTCTAAATCCATGATCCACATTTTCATTCCTAAAGGTAGTGTCCCTGATCCCTGATATTTAAATGTTTTGAAGTGATCCATTAAAAGTAAATGGTACTTCTATTATTGATATTTTTATTTAGTACCATCTGTGACCTAGGATTTTAGCAAATGAAGTTTTGGGGATGATGATTAGGAGGATGAGTAGGAGAATGCTACTTTGAACCAAAGGTGCCATTTTTTCTCCAGAGAGATGCAAAAAATATGCAGCCTTGTTAGATGTTTAAGCTTACTACATGTAAAGGTTGCTTGTGTAGCTTTGGAATTTATGAGAATAATGATTTGATTTCAAATGGTATCATGCAGAAGGGATATTAAGTGTCATTAAATAGATCATCAAACCATTATATACTACTGTGATAGAATCTTAAAAAATATAGCATGCATCACTGTCACACACTTCAGTTGTTCAGGTTTCAGGATCTTTTTTAGACAAGCTACCTAATAATTTTCTTAACTGGAAATTTTAAGTCTTAGCTGCTTTATATAGGTAAAATCTCTATTGCTCTTAGATCACTAATATGCTAGAAGAAGCTTAATGAAAGATATATTTCGAGGGCTGTTGCTTAGGAAAAGCACCTTTTCTTCTAGGACTAGGAAAACCTACTTGTGGTCTTGTATTAATTTTTAGAGTTGAAGTAACAAATTATCACAACCTGATGGCTTAAAACAACAGGAATTTATTCTCTCAAACTTCTGGAAGCCACACACTATAGATCAAGCTGTCATGGGGGTGGTACCCTCACCAAAGGCTCTGTGGAGTGAACCCTTTCTTGTCTCTTCCTGTTTCTGGTCACTGTGAAGTGACCCATAGTCATGTCACTGCAAATTCTGGCTCCATCTCCATGTGACTTCCCTGAGTCTTCTCCCTTTCTTTATATGTTCAATTTCCTTATTTTTTAGTAATGACTTCTAAGGACTTACCATTTAATGTAGGGCCAGATAATTCAGGAGTACCTAACCTTGAGATCCTTAACTTAATTATATCTTTAAATAACTTTTCTATCCAAACAGGTTCATAATCATAGATTATAGGAGTTTGGATAACACAGACATAATATTTTTAGGTCACTACTCAATCTATTATAATTATGTTCATAGGTATTCCAAAAACCGTTCATCAGTCTACTACAATCAACCCATAGGTAGTAAGAACACTACTTCTGTGTTCATAACAGAAGAGATACTTCTGGAGAAAGAGGTCATATTAGTCATCTTTCTATTCTGAAATAAAAATCAACTCATGACTGTATCTGCTCAATGTAATACACATAGCCTAAAAGCTATTTCTAAAATTTGTTTTGTGGTACAGGGGATTAAACCCAAGGCCTTTACACTGAGTTACATCTCCACCCTTTGTTTTATTTTTTATTTTGAGACAAGGTCTCACTAAATTGCTAAATGTCCCTTGCTGGGCTCTAACTTGTGATCCTCCTGCATCAGCCTCACAGAATGCTGAGATTATAGGCATGTGACACATGCTCAGCTCAAAACCCACATCTTGATTACTTTAATCATTCTTTTGGTATCATCAGGTTTATATACCTATCTTTACTGTAAAATGGAATAGTTAAAGGTTAAGACAGCACAGTGGAAAGTCCAATATAAAATAGTAAGTGTATGCATTCATTTCTGGTTAACATTTCAGGAATGTGTACCATAGCCCTCTACCTACCTTTACACAAGGTCTTCTACACCGTAGCTTTTGGTAGTTTTTATTTACAAAATAAAAGTGAATTTATGAGTCAAGTGGATTCCAACTATGTAGACTTAGCTATTATTTGTGAATTTACAAACCTCCAGTAGTAGTCTGTGAAAAAAAGAAAAACATGACTGACAAAGAACAGAGAATCACTAATATTATGTTTATGTTTTAGTGCTTACATAACTTGCTTACAGAGAAGTACTCAACAACATTATGAAAAGACTCTTTGTATCCGTCCCTCTGAAGTGTTGTGGTGCCAGAAATTCAAGTTGTATTTAACTATATGTTTTCACAACCTTCACTATTATAAATATCTATATAGGCAGCACTTTGTCAGTGCATGCACATTTTTCATCCTCTAAAACTGGACCAGATTAAAGCATAATCTATACTGCATCTTTCAAGATCGTAAAAAATTATAAGAGTTATATCTCCACAGACGTTTTCCTGCTCCTAATTCAGCTGAAAACTAGAACTAATGGTCAAGGTAGATATAGCCACAGATAGAAGGAGCAAGCGTTTCTGGGTGACCTATAAATTGCTGGGCTATGGTATGGAAAGGAGGGTAAAGTCTCACTAGTAGTGTCAAAAATTGAATTTCTTCTTTAACAAACAAAGCAACTGGATTTTCAAAAACATTTGAATTTTAGCACATAAGGGTAGAAACCTCTTTGAACAACTTTGGTGAATTGTATTCCTTCATCTGACTTGTGCTTACTTTTCCATGTGTGGGTGGAATTTATTAATCACAATTTTATATTGAATGAGATAAAATCAAGATCTGTTTTTTAAAAAATATTTTTAAATTCCTTGTCAACTGTGACATGTATACATTTTCTCTAATAAAGTCATACTGTACTGTTTCAATGTTCAATGTTCCCTCTCCCCTCCTTCATATGGATTGTTACCTTAAGTTCTTGGAAGTATAGCCTGTGGAATGTGGATATTTCATATAGATTTCTCAGAATGTGCACACTGATTGAGCAGCATCAGCAGTATCCAGGGACTGGATAAAAATGCAAATCTGGGCACCATCTCAGACTTGGTGGATTGGAAATGCTGAAGGTTAAGTCCTACAATCTGTGTTTTAACCAGCCCTTCTGTGCAACTTTAAAGCATGCTAAAATTGAGAAGCACTGGTCTATGGCTTTGCAGGATACTCCAGTGGTGAATTCTTTTCCCTGCAGATAATATCTTTGTTCAATCTCAGGACTATGCACACTGTGGAAGAAGAAAATGGCTAATCATTCCCCTGATGTTCTGGGTAAGTCACCTGAACTAGATTATTTATATACATTGGTCAGTGTGGACCCTTAGACTTACTTTCAGTTATAGAAAAGAAACCCCCACCTCTATTTTATTTTATGGTGTGGCTAACCTCCCCTTCCTTTTGTTTTCTGTCTGTAGACTTAATTTCAACTACAGTGATTCCTTGGTTGTTGAATGGGTCCAAGCTCAAACTTCCCACTACTTAAACAGGCAAGTTCAAAAAATCTGCTTGGTGTGCCTGTCTTTGCTTGGTGATTGAACCAAAAATCTGTCTGACTTGAACACACCTGAAAGCCCAAGAGTTGGTCATGGGTCGTGTCTGGCTGCAGATCCAAAGAAGTATTTTAGGGGACACTTCCACAACCTAGAACTGTCAGGTGGGCCTCAGCACCAGTTATTTGGTTTTCCATTACTTCGATTGTGGGAAAAATACCTTCAGTTCCCAAAATTTTTGGTGTTCAAACACAAATTTGGAGCGAATTGAGTTTGACTCCTGTGGCATCCCGGTACTTATTACCATATGGAAATAAGGGTGCTATCTTGAAAGAACCCAGTTTGGAGGATGTGGAGTGCTAGATACTGCTGCACATATTTGGTATTAGTGGAACGGCACAATAGTTCTTCCCATTAACTATCATTATCTTTTGTGGTTTTTAATGCAGCATAACTTACAAAGCATAGAAGTGACATATAAGCCATGTGAGGTAATTCTAGCTACTTGCAGTACTCAGCTGGGAAGATTCAAGTTCCAGGCCAGCCTGGACAACTTAGTGAGGCACTGGTGCAAATTTAAAAAATTTAAAATGGATTGGGGGTATCAGGCAGTAGTAAAATGTCCCTACGTTTGCTCTCTAGGGCTGCAAAAAAGATATATATTTTAAATATACCATTCTATACATTTTAGCAAAGTAATACAGTTGTGCAGCCATCACCAACATGCATTTTTTCCACATTTTCATTGTATTAAAACATCCCTCATGATCAACTCCAAACAGCCCTTACTTGCACTTCCAACTCGGATATAACGCTCTGTTTTAGCTGTTCAGGATGCTACGTGCAAAAGAAGTGATTCAGTGATTCAGTATGTGAGCTCCTGTGTCTGCCTTACTTACATAATATTTTTGAGATTCATCCACATAGTTTACACCAGCCTTTTGTTCTCTTCTAATGAATAATTTTTTCTCATCATCCGCTTATGGATATTTGGGATGTTTTCAGTTTTGAATGTTTCTAAATGATATAATTTCATTCACATAGAATTTTATATGAGGATTAATACTGTTTTTTCCTAGGGGTTAGTGGAACCCTTAATATTTACGATGCTTATGTTTACCTTTTTAAGAAACTTCCAAACTGATTTGAAAGGTAGTTTCACCATTTTGCTTTCTTGTTAGCAATGTGTGTGTGCATGGCTTCCAATTTCTCCACATTCTTAATTCATGTGATGTCCTATATTTGATTATAACCTTTCTGTGGGTTAATTTGCTATATCATTGTAGCTTAAATTGGATTTTTTTGCTAAAAACTAATGATTTTAAACATTATTTAATGATTTTTGACCATTTTTAGATATCCAAGTATTAGGACTATTTTAAAATGAGTTGTCATTTATCATGTGTAATTCTGTGACTTCTTGATATATTCTAATATGCATGTCCATTATTTGATATAATTTCCATAAACATTTTCTCCTAGATTGTGAATATGAGTTTTTAATTTCTCTTCATTGTTTTAATGTTGTCTTTTAAAGCATAAGAGTTTTTAATTTTGATGAATGCTCATTATCATGACCATTCTTTCACTGATCTTTATTTGGGGTATTCCAGAGCTGTTGGCTTAACCCCAAATCATCAAGGTTTTTACCATATGATTTTCTTTAATATTTTACATTTTAACTGATGATTTAACTTATCTGTGCATGTGGTATGAGGCCAGTAATCTTCATTTTCTATTTTCCTTGTGCTTTTTTCTTTTTCTATTTTTGTTTTATTATTTCTTACAAGCTATATATTTTAGTGTGTCATTTTAATTCATTTGATATCTTACTTTTTATTTGGAATTTAATATTTTGTTCTATTAGTATAGTAACTTATTTTTAATTGGCAAAACATATATCTATATATCTCCTGTATAACATGTAGTTTTGAAGTACATATACATTCTAGAATAACAAAATGGAGCCTATTTTTATATGTATTGCCTTATATATTTGTCCTCTATGTAGTGATAGCACAAAATCTACTCTTAAAAATTTTCATGACTACCTTGTTATCAACTAGAGTCACCACGCTGTATACTAGATCTCTTAAATTATTCCTTTTATCTAATTTAAATTTTGTATTCACTTGGCCAACATGTCCCCAACCCCCAGTATTCACCTCTAAATGTCTACAAATTCAATATTTTTAGATTGTACATATGAATGAGATCATGTGGTATTTATTTTCCTATTTCTGGCTTCTTTTACTTATTTTTTCCAGGATCATATATTTTGTCATAAATAACATAATTTCATCTATTTATTTATTTGGTTTAAGGCTGTAATCCTAGCACATGGGAGACTGAAGCAAGAGGATTGCCATGAGGCCAGCCTGGGTTAGATAGTGAGTTTAAAGCCAGCCTGAACTACACTGTAAGACTTTGTCTCAAAAAAATATTTCACCATATCCAACAATTTTTATTCATGTATATCCTAATGTACATTGATTAATGTGTTCTTACCTTTGAATGAAAGGTCTGTCTCTGTCCTAACAATCACAGTCTTCAACAAAATCCCTGAAAAATGTCTAATCATCTTTCAAAACCTTGCTCAGCTAACATTTCCATATGACTTTTATCATACACTTGCCAAATATACATTCTCTGTACCTATACATTTATCAGAAATCATCAACATTATAGGGAGTATTATATTTATTTGCTGTAAAATTGTAAACTTCCCTAGAGTATATAATCATCTAAAAGAAATGAGATCATGAAATATTTATCTCATCCTCACCCTCTACCAGAAAATGCTAGTAGAATTTCATGTAATTAAACAAATCAACATTTAAAATTAACTTATTTAAATAAATTATGAGTATAATGTAATCAAATGAGATACTATCTCTTGTTGGCTATAAGAGCAGAACAGATTTTAGAAAACTCAAAGAAGTACTGGTACAGTGTGTTTCAAACAGATGGTTGGCAATAATGTCAAGCTCCTTTTTAATCTGATTCCTTTGATAATTATTTGGTGATCCTTGACATAGATTTGGTTTGATATGCAAGTAATCCTCATTTACTACATTCTTTTTTAGGATTACCCAGAAATCATTGAATATATAGGTTTAGCTTGATCACATGGGCAATTTTATTTGGATTGAATGATTCATTTTGTTAAAGGACTTAACACTGTTAACTCTTCTGATTCTGATCTTTATTTTAGAACGTTGCATGTCAAATAGGTTAAAATATCATTTACTTTGTTTTGGTGTGCACTGACAGAAAGATTTGCCACAGGAGATCTTGCCTGCAGAAACTGGATATAGTTTTATGTTTCTTATTGAAATGATGCTTCTCTTATATATCATTAGAGTATAAACATTTCGATCCAACTGAGTACAGAAATGGTGAGCAATTTAATACACAATCCTAGTTATAAACAATGCCAGGTAATGAATCTCCACCTTAACTACACATGGACACCTGGAGAGCTTTTAAAACTACAATGTTCAAGTTCCTCTCACAGAACAATTGAACCAGCGTCTCTGATTGGGTTTGAAAATTTTTGAAGTGCCGTTCACAATACCTAACACCAGGTGTTTAATAAGCTTCTGTTGTTTAAACATTTCTTTTAAAATTAAAGTTTAGGATCAAACTTTTAACATATCCTTAAAAATCTTCTGAGTGGCTTAGACTCTTGCTAGTACTCAGTAATTTCTCGTGCTCTGAAACTGGGAGAGATGTTAAAACAGACTTCTTGATAATGTGAAAAGACAGTCAGATATTCTTAGTATTGAATAACATTAGCTTTATTATTGTAATAGAATACAGAATGACATAAAATTAAGAGCTTTTGCTAAACTCTGTAAAGCAATACATGCATCTGCCATAAACAACCTTGACTCGTGTTAAGTTTTATTGCCACTTCACTGCACTAAAGTGCAATAAACATTCAGTGTCATCTTTTTTAAAAAATTCCTGGGAGTAAACAGGACCTGTCCTCTATAAGAGTGTACCTTTATTTTCAAGGAAGACTTAACTAGTATTACATGGTTTAGCAAAGCACTGTAGAAAAGCTACATAGATTAATTTGTCTTCAATAACTGTGCAATCAATTTATACAATAGAATATTACCCACATATACTAACAAACTAAGAAATGATAAGAATACAGTCCTTGCATAGCAGAAAGCAGACTAGTAAGAAATAGTCACATCTAATGAGCAAAATACAGACCAAAATTTGCCATGAGGAATCTGGAAGATAAAATGCTGTCAATAAACACATTAGATTAACGTCGAAAAACAACAAGGTAAACAAACAACAAAGAAGTTAGAGCCATAATTTATTTTATTTCTATACATGTATCTACACACGATACCAGCGGATGAAATGTCCTTGGTAGAGCCTTTATGAGCCTACCTGAGGAAATTTAGGGAGGACCAAATCAAACAATGAAGCACACTTAAAATGAAAACCGGAGTTGGTTTAGGAAAACACAGTGTATTTTCCTATATCATTGGATAGCAGCTTTTTAAGAAAAACATTGCTTAAGACTCAGTTATGTATCCCAACTGTCTTATTTGGCAATTATGTTAAAAGTTGATGTCATAGTACTGTAAATGTGTTTAGACCATGACATGTTGATTCTGAACACTAAGTTTAAATATTTGTGAAACTCTATCAGACAAAAGACTTCAAAAATACCTTCTTCATAAATATTTATCTCTAAAACATCTGGGCAATAATGAAACAGACTAGAATTTTATAGGGAGTATTAATGGACCTCTTTGATTGAAAGCCCTTACATAGATTACCTACAAATATATTGCTACATTATAAATGAAATGTAATAATATTACTCAATAAAAGCTATTTTCTGTACATTCTTTCATGTATTTTATATTGAATGCTACATATGGTACAGCACTTATTGAAATAGTTGGTATCAGCAAATATAGCAATATTATACAGTTGACTTGCTAGTTTCAACTAATGCTTCTCATTTTCTTGCTATATTACATTAGCCTAAAATATGAAAGTGTGGTACAGCAGGACTTGAGCAGATAGCAACTGATGTGCTACTGAACATCAGACAATTTAAAATTGTGGGCTTTCTGTATATAAGTGGACTTCGTATCCCTAAGTTTCAAGTTCCATCTGCTTCCTACAGGCTGTTCTGTTCTTAAATGCAGACTTGAAGTGTATTTCGGTAGCATTTAACAACATTCTAACAGCTAAGAGTGGTGATTCCTACACGATATTTTAAGAACATAACTTTAAAAAAAGTAAAAAATGTACAATCTCATGCTTAATATTTACATATATAATTTATATGTTCTATTTTTGTTTGCTAGTCGTAAATTTCAGTCTAAAGCTTTTAATGTAGTTATATAAAAGAATACATTCAGCAATTCTAAAGCTTGCAAAATATTTTTGCCCCTCTAAAACATCTTCATAATGAGAATCAAATGATTAGTTGACCAATGTGCCATCTGGAAATGGGGTAGAAAAGGGAATAATTTTTAAAATTATTTAATTAATTGATTGATTGATTTTTAGCTTCTATTGATGAACATCTCCGTTAAGATGATTGTTCATAAAATCTAGTGGTAAAAGCTTAGATGATAGCAAAGTAGCCTATTTAAAGCATTTCTCTCCATTGGATCAAATGTGCTCTGCAGTGAGCAACTGCATCTTTGCTTATGAAATTTCCATGAATTTTAAAATCATTTAACCACAAAGTAATGCTTTGGGAATTTTTTAAGAAGGAAAGAATAAGAATGGGAATGTTTTAGATTTGGAAGCAACATTAAAGCTATACAGTCAGTCTAAAAAACAAAGCAAAAACATAAACACACCATAGTCTGTGCAATAAAGACATAGATTTTTATAAATTTTCTTCATTAAACATTTATAATTTATTCTTTTAAACACTTTCACACAAAAATATTTTGACATATACAGTATCTTTTTTAGAGTATTTGGAAATATATATCTACAAATGACTAGGGGTTATATTAAACTCTATTTATCTTCTACATTTCCTCACATCTTTGGGTCTTCTTTTCCCTCCTTTCCTCCCTTGTCTGTCTGTCTGTCTCCTTCTGACATCATTCTGCTCTCTTGTTTCCTCTCTCAGAATCCTGTCTGCAAGCTGCATACTCTGCTGTGCTCTGGACTGCCAGACAGGGGTTTCTTCTTATATGGATTATGGAAATAAGGAAACCTTCAGATTCTTTAAGACAGAGGCTATAAAGAAGATGGGAATTACTGCGTTGAGAACAGCAAGCAACTCCCAGTGCAGAGGACTGAACAACAGAACGTGACTAAAAGAACCTATTGATGTGGTGTGGGGGCTTTTAGCTGAGGCTCTCTGTTTAAATACGTTGCCCAGTAGACTAAGTTAAAGATTCCAAATAGCAGAGGGAAGGCTATTCTTGACAGTCGGTCAATTTTGCTGACACTGTTAAAGGTTTTCTTGGGCTCTGGTGGTTTTGTTTCAGGCTTGACTTCTTTTGGTTCTATCGTTGCACTTTTAGCAATGGTGGCTAAACCGGGGTCACCCCTGGCCAAATTAGGGGTATAGCTGGTGGCTGTTGGAGCATAGGTGTTGTTTTTCTTAATGAGAGGATCTTTGACTTTCTTTGGCTGCAGAAGAAAATAGTAAAGCAATTTGTTTAGTAAGCTATGAGAAGCAAAATTATAAGATGCTGAGCAAAATGGCCCTTGCTTTGGAACCCAAGTGAGTGCTTCATTTCAAAAGCTGAGACGTGTGACTTATGACCATCTTATGGGGATAAATTAAAAATATAAACAATATCTTACACTCTTCATGATCAAAAGCTGGAGTCTAGTTCCTCACTAAAATATACACTAGAATGTGACTCTGGCAGAATGATAGTTTGTGGAAACATGCCCTTGCCAAGAGAAGAAGCCGGACAAGACTCCCAAATGGACTGAGCCCACTTATATAGAGAGGTCCCAGATATGGGAAAGAAGCCACCATGGGTCCTCCAGCTCCGGTTAACTGCAATCATGCGGGCAAGCCCAGGGCATGCCTGGTTGAAAGCTACCGACTGTTCCTAGCCCCTAATTCAGACTCATAGCAAATATTTGTTGTTTGAAGCCACTACGTTTCAAGGGGTCTGTTTTACTGCTTCTTCTTACATTTTAAATGGACAATTAATAAAGCAGGGTTACTCAGGGTTTCATGATTTCTACCCTCTTCAGTGTCAGCTACTCAGCAGCGTAGTCTGTGTAATGATTGACAACTACAGTTCTTCTGAGATTCTTTCATATACACAATTCAAAAAAATGATCTCATTTAGAGCTATGTGGGTCAAGACAGCTGCTGCTGACAGCATGTGAATACTGAGCGTGTGAAATGTGGCAGGTCTGATATGTGATGTATTATATGTAGCTAAAGTGTGCAAGAGATTTTAAAATCTTACTGTGAAGAAATACAATCTAATATTCTTCCTTAATAATGTTTTGCATGAGCGACATATTATAAGGTGAATGTTTTCATGCATTGGCAAAATATACATCATTAGACTTAATTTCATGTAGTTGTTTACACTTTTTGCATGATACTACTAGAAAATTTTAAATTGCATATGTGGCTCATATTTGCAGCTTATACTATAATTCTGAAGGACAGTACAATTCTATGAGAGTAGTTCTTATTCTTTTGAGCATATTGAATTGTGCAGATGTCTACTGGGGGATAGAAATCCTTTGACTTTGTAGAAAATTAGGCATAGGTCATTTTGCAACTCAATTCAATTAAAGTATTAAGAAAAATTTATGATAAAAATGATCAGGATCAGAAAACAGTCAAAGGATAATGGTTTTCAAGTTAAAAGCCTTGTAATGCACTTGGAAAACAATGGAATCAAGTAAATTTTTTGGCTTCTAATTTAGATTTGTTAAACTGTTCTTATGTCAATAGAGACCACGTCTCTTTTAACTCCTTCACTCTATCTGCGTATCTATTTACCCAAATAACCTACTCTTTCAACAATAATGCACTTAGTCATTTACAGTATAAGAACAAAAGAAAGAGTTCTCATCACTCCCCTCTCTTCGTCTAATCTAATGCTTTATCTAATTCCCTAGACCCCAAGTATTCCATCTCAAAGGTTTAAAGAGACCTGTTGTGATATGTCATGGACGCTATTCAAGCATTTACCTTTTCTGGAACCACGCTTTTGCCATCCCATGCATAACCTCTCTTGGTGAAATAGTTTACTGTGGCAAACTCAATCAGAGCAGAGAACACAAAGGCATAGCACACTGCAATGAACCAATCCATCGCTGTCGCATAAGCCACCTTAGGAAGTGAATTTCTGGCACTTATACTTAAAGTTGTCATGGTCAGCACAGTTGTCACTCCTGTAGGTAAAGAGAGTAAGTACATAAGTGGTTCCTACTGTGAGGAACCAGAGATCAGCCTACTTGAGCAAAGGCAAATGAACAGCACCATGCACAAAACGTGGTTTTTCATTATCTCATTTTGGTTCGGTATGAATCCTAATTTAGCCCCCCTGTACTTTGTCATTCATGGTATAGCAGTACTAAAGGGACATCTTGGAGAGATAAACTTCTCTACTTTTGAGAAGATGTTAATAAGATCATGAGCTCTTTTAAACGGGTATCTTGGGTGACATAGGAAGTGACCTTCTTTTTTGTATCCAACTCTTGCAATATAAATCATAAATTGCCAGTGTGTCTGGTCTACAAGAAATGTCTAGATCCTCAGTCTTGTGTAATATTCTGTGTTCCAAATGAATAAATCAGAAACTCAAAGACTTCTAGATAATTGATAAGTAAATAAACAATTTTAGGATGATAATTTGCCATGTCATTAATTCTTTCATAGTGTTTTGTCCTAATTCTAAAATAGCCACCCACTTGAAATGATGGAAGTGATGTGTGTGGGGGACAGTTTGTCAGATTCAAATATCCACAATCTTATCGTGTCTACAAATCCTTCTTCATCTTCCCTGCTCTGCAACATCAACCCTACTGATTAAAATGACCTCTAATCAAAGTCACAACACTTTTCAAGTTGGTCCCTTTTGGTTAATTTAAGTAGTTAGATGAGCTGATAAGTAAAAAAGGATATTTACAAATCAATACCACTAATGTTAACCTACAACTTGTGTTATAGGAGAATAGAGATGCTGTGGTCAGTATACTGCTTAAGATTCCTTTTTTGTCACTTGAAAATGTGTACAAAACAGTTGACAGTTACCTACCCAAAGAGGATTAGGATGCGTGCCATGAAAATAATCTTGGTCTCCACACTTACCGCTTATTAACTTTGTGGCCAGAGTTAAGTTAGTTTATTGACAAGGACCTCAATCTCAGCCCAATCTCTTATATGATTATGTAGAGGGTGACTTGTAAAAATATGCAAAAGTATTTCAACAATTACAAATTATTTATTACTGTGGGAGGTATTCTCATTCCATAAGTCTAAAGCTCTAATCTGTAGTTCTTCTTTCTAGTTAATTTTAAGAAATCAGTAGAATACCACAGTTGATGGTGGTTAATTTTTGTAAGGTGCTTTAAACCAACCCTGTTGTTTTTCATGAACCGACCTTGTTTTCTATGAATTTCAAGGGAGGTGTTCTCTGCAACAATATTAGGAAGTGATATGATTAAGAATAAACATGATGAGATGTTTTATTAAATTTCATATATATATATATATATATATATATATATATATAATTCCTCCCCCCCAGGGTTGAAGGAAATAAATCCACTTAGAAGCTTTGGCAAGGGTACAGAAATTCTGGGTCAATATCCATAGTAATTAGCAAACAGTTTAAGGAATATTGGTTGGAAAAGTGCCTCCAAATTTACATATCAATATTAACTAGAGCAAGTAGCAAAGTAATTAAAAGTCAGTATTTGGAGAACAGAGCAACCCAGCTTAAATCCCAGTTCTATAATTGCTGAATGACCTTGGGAAAACTGTCTCCCAATTGTGACCTTCTAGTTTTTTTGTTATTTGTTTAACAGTTTTCCTTGCTGACAGATTTTATTAATGCTAACTCAGAGAGAGATTGTATTAAATAAGAATATAATGATGTGCTTAGTACATGAGTGTCCATCCCTTTGCTTGCTTTGACTGCATTAAGTGAAGAGGACGTATTTGGGGCTACATTGAAATTCATAATATAGTTAGTATGTATTTTACCTTATTTGAAAATCATGCATTTTTTACAGAATCACGTAAGTTCGTTTAATAATTAATAAGAAAACTTCAGTGTGTGCTTAATAAAAATAAACAGCTGTCTTCACAGGCCCACCTGCCTCGGTAGGTTGAAATATTATTACTGGGAATGGCTCACGACATTTACTTGGGGAATTGCATAACACCTGTCATGTCTGTTACACTTGGGTTTGAAGTCATTTCCCAGGCTCAGGCAGCACAGTACTGCAACCTCCCCTACTCAGCCTTCTGTTGTTGCCTACAGTCTCTGCCGAAGCACCCTGCAATCCAGCCACGAAACCATTACTAAAATCACTTAAGGATCTTAAGAGTTTGTCATCTTGCGTGGCTGCATCACCGGCTTTACAGGGCTGCGAGTGGTCCCTAGGCAGCAGGCCGGATGTGCCTGATTTCCCACTTAGCCTGAGAGTTACACAGGGCGAGGTTAATATCTGCTCTTGAAAAATTCATTGTCGTTTTTGACAGACAGTGAACTCTACTTTTTAAATATTTTGGTTTCTGTAGCCAGAGGTCAGAAGTCATTTGACAGTGGGTATCCTCAGACTAAATACATCCGTGAGTTAAGCGCAGTTGAGATGAATACATTGCTGGGGGGTGTTACACGTACATAGCAAATGAGAAAGGAATAGAATGTGCTGTACACCAATTAATTTCCAAGTAATAAGCCTGATGTCATATATACATATACATATATATATTCTTTTTTTCATTTCACTCTTTAAACAATACTACTTCATTTTCCTTGTACTCTCACTTAAAGGCAACTGAAGATCAGAGAGAGGGAATAAACTGGCCAAAGGGATGAAGCCAGTCCATGGTAACACTGACCCTAAAGCTTTAGTAGCAGTTGCATGACAACACAGCCTGTAAATAAGACAGAGCATGGGAAACTAAGAATATGATATTTTAAATCATAAAATAGATTTCAGTGTTGTTGTACTCTGTCTTCCTTTTAATAAACTATTACGGAATATAGCTTCTGTTTGATCATGTTTTCTTTATCTTTTGGTGTTTCTTAAATACCACTGATCCTCTCAGGGATCTATAGAGCTCGGGCAAATATGCTGAGTTCAGACTACAATAGAAACATGTGTACTAAATAAATGTTGGAAGGTTGAAGGTCTAGGAGAATTGTATTTGCAATTTTATTGAACTTAAACATTAGAAACATATAACTTGATATACAGAAACTGTTGCAACCGCTGTTTACAGATATATAGTTATGTTCACCAAAAGGGCATAAGTAGATTGAGATTTGAGGTGGTTGAAATGTTAAGAGCAGTGTTTTTTGACTTCTAAAGCCTTCTGAAATGTTTTGGAGACTTTCCAAACAGAAAGGGTAAGGAGTGTTAGAGGGAGAAGGAAAAAATGAACTTTAAAAAATTGTTTTACACTATAGTGCTGCACCCTTCCAAAATGAAGAACAGCAAAATACATATAATAATACACTCTATGTTCTTATCTGCTTTTTATTTCCTGGTGAGTAAAGAGTACATTGCAATATACGTCCTCCCAAGGGGTCAGTCTTTAGTGGTTTCCATGCTTGTTAATATTGACAAACGGTCATAAAGAAAAATGAGCTTCAAATGAATTCTTTTGCTCTGCAACTGAAAATCATTTTGCATCTTAGTTTAGCTGTGTTCTTAGGCTATTGTCAGAGCACAGATTTAGTGGTTTCCAACCTGGGATCATTTGCTAAATCCAGGGAAGATAAACAAATCTCCCCCACCCCACAAAAAAACACATTTCTGAACACTTGCAGCAAAATTCTGATTTTTTTTCCCCTAAGACAACTGATTTTTTATACTTTGCACATTAGAGAAAGATATCATAGGCATTTCTACACCTAAAAAAACTTCATTTTTGATTGTAAACTTCCTCGGGCTTTTTATTTAGTAGCATAGGGTCTTAACCATAACAAGTGCCTACCTGACATTTCCAAAATGAACCTTGATAATTGTATCTTTTACAAATAAATAAGTGATTATTATTTCTAAATGAATGACACTGGCCATTAACAAGTCTGTTCCATATCTTGTTGCTGAAGAAGGAAAGCACAGAGGCGATAATACAGCACCAACATGACGGGTACAGACTCTAGATCTAAGTGCTTGCGCCTCACACCTCAGTCCTTCACCCACTACCTTTGCCCTTGGACAGTTTTCTTCATCTTATATTCATTTGCTTTCTTATTTACACAATGGTGCTAATGGCAATATGTAAGATGTTTTAATGTTAAGTCAGGTAGCATAGGCTAATTACACTAAACAGTGCCTGGTACAAAAAGAATCAATAAATATTCTTTATGACAGATATGACTATTTAAATTTGAAGCTCCAAAATATAACCTTCATGAAGGGAGTGGCCCATGTGCAATTAACTACCACATTCTGTTCCTAGAATACGGTAGTGGCTCACAGTAGGTCTCAATAAAAATTCATTGATTGAATAAGGATATAAGTTTATTGTAGTGAAATTCTGTGTATTTGTAGATCTGAAAAGTACAATGGATAGGTTATACTGGGACACAGTCAGACACAGCCCTCTTTATGAAATGTAAACTCTAAAGTAATACATGAGGAGGTCGGTTTTTCCATTAGAAAAGATTGTTTCCTTTTAAATAGCTCTCCATTAGGTTGCCTTAACTTGACTATTTAAGTCACTTAAAATATTTATATAAAAATGTAATATATAATTTATAATTCTTCAGAAGTATAGGTAAAAGGAGGTGTCCCTCTAGTGATGTGACCCTTGATAAGCCCTTCCTACTTATGGAAACTGCTTTGAGATATGTGAGGAATTCATTCTAATGATATTTTCTAAGATTCTCAAAAACATACTGCAATATGTTATGCGCTATGTGTCTATTTTAAGGTTTCTGTGTATGGGTTTTTAATCTGGCATGATACTTATTATGCTTGCTTTACTGGTGCTTTGCTGTCCCAAAAGATGAAACCAAATGTTCAATAATCCCCCCCATTCACCTGCATCAATGCAGCTTGCTTGTTATTTAAAGACAGTATTTTGTTTTACCATGTCCCGGTAGCAATGGCAATTCTCCGAGCCTTTCTATTACACTAACTTCAGATTTGAATATAGGGTGATGTTTCTCATCCTTTCTGCAGTGACACAGACCTTTGCATGAAGATCTTGAATGACACTCACCAAAGACAGTTCTCGCAGGTACAGACTCTCTGTTGAGCCAGAAGGAGACTTGTGAGAGAATAACGGTCATTATGCATGGCAGGTATGTTTGAATCACAAAATAGCCAATCTTTCTCTTCAAGTGGAAGTGAGTAGTCATAACAACATATTCGCCTGGAGGGTAAAGCAGACAGGAAGCTTGAGCAATTTGACCTTGAAAGGATGTTATTTCTGAGATTTTCTATTAGCAGCAAAATTCTGGAGGTTAGGCACATCCTTCTTTCTTCATGTGACATCTAGTCCCTACAAAGAAAAGCTCTGAACCAAGAAAGAAAAGCTTTGAACCAAGACAATTTTAACACACACAAAACGGCTGTAAGGATGACAAAGAGGTGCAAGAGTTCTTATGGATATTTTTACCACTTAATGTTGCTGCATCGTATACGTAAGTGCCAAATCTGACCATGTACTCATGTTTTCAGAATGGCTTTAACGATCATGATGGAAATGTGCCGGATTCTGTGACCTGCATGGATATATCACAGATAGACTAAACCTCCATCTGGTCTGGCCACCACAAAACAAATTCAGGATGTCTACTGAAGTCTCTGGTGTGCGAGGCAGGGCAGCTGGATTCCAGTTCTAACACTTCATTGAACTACCCATAAGAAATTCAGCTTGATCTATCTACAAAATAGTGAGCTAGAATCCATTATTTCTCATAATTTATTTCCCAGAACCACCTGAGAAACATGTGAAAGGTGCAATTTTTCAAATCCCACCTAGAATACAAACCATCCTTTGAATTGCCAAAGAAACTTGTATTCGTAGTCATTTTTTTTTTCTTTTTCTCCTTTAAATATTTTTTTTCCTGCAATTCTGGGGGTTGAACTTCCTGCATCACACAAGGTAGAAAAGTACTCTACCGTGATCACCAAGCTACATACCCCAGCCTTACAGGTACATCCCATGGTCTTTCCCTACTCCAAATCCTGACTTCATTTAGAGATCTGAAGCAATAGATACACAACCCAAAATGCAGAAGAAGGGCTTCATTTTTCTTCATGCTACATTTTTTCAATTATGAATTGTGTTGATTTGGGGTTTGTTGCAAGGAGAAATAATAACATATAGGACACATATTTTATAAGATTATTTATAATAGTCACCCAAGGAATCATATACAGAGAGTACAGGAAATCTGTCCACATAGTAGAGATCAAAGAATCCAGCTGAGGGCCTGGATCCCACGATAATATCCTGCATGAGTCCATCTGAAGACCTAGAGCTCATAACAATATCTCATGCAGGCATATTTCGTGGATCTGTTCTGGGAGGGCACAAAGGTCTGTGATGGAATCTAGAAAGTCTGTGGCAGTGGGATGAAGGATCTGTGCTAGCGGGCTGAGGGATCTGCACTGGAGCCAGGAAGCAATGCTCAAAGTAAAAACCAGAGCTGCCCCCAAAAGCACACAGCCATTCTCAGCAACAGCGAGGTCCCAAGCTCCTCCAATGATCAGGATAGCTGAGTTCCCATCCTGAAAGTCAATGCAGGGAGCTTCTCAGACCAGCAGTGCACCATGTTCCCCTCTGGAGCCAGGAAGCAATGCTCAGAGTGAGGACCAGAGCTCCCCCAAAGTGAACCAAAGCTATTCTCAGTGCCAGTAAGGTCCCAAGCTCCTCGGAGGATGAAAACAGCCAAGTTCATCAGGAAAGTCAGCATGACAACCTCCTCCAAAAGAACCAACAGCTCCTTATAGTTTCCACCAGCTCCAACAGCCTTACTTCTTCTCCAGTTCTGCCTCTTATGCTGCTGGCAACAGTCCCCAAGTGGGCCTCCCACTCCCAACACCACGCTTACTCAATTCATCTGGGGGTTATAAGTTGTCAACTCACTACACAAATCTTAGAGGTTTTTAGCCTGATTTACTCAGAAGATATACTTAGCTCTCTGTGAGTAGGTTGGGGAAAACTAGATGTGTTCTGGGTAAGAAAGGGTCACCCTGTTTAAAACATTTCTGTACCTTGTCCTTGTCCCCACCCAAAGAAACTGAAGCAACAACAGCAAAAAAACAAACCTTCACCACCCTTAACTTACCATTTTTATCTAAAGCCACAGGCATTGGACTTCAGTCCCTACAGTGTGACTACAGTAGCACACCAGGCCCCCTTCATCACCATAACTGCAGCCTGGGTCTCAGTCTGGCTGCTCACCTTCATGGCATTAAATGAATGGTGATTACCCCTATGTTTTGTTTGTTTGCTTGTTTGCAGTATTAGATATGAAGCCAGGTCTTCACCCCATCACGTTTCATCCCTATTTGTTTTAATGTTTTTTAATTTTTATTTTCAGAGAAGTTCTTATTAAGTTGCTCCAGCTAGACACATTTTTTATCCTACCATTTACACTTGATCTTAGTCAAAGCCTGAGATGTGATGATCCTCCTGCTTTAATCTCCCTTGATGCTGAGCTTTAAGAGATGTGTACCACTGCTCCAAGACCCTACCCTCCTTTTTTTTTGTTGTTGTCCTGATCATTGAACCCTGGGTCTTTTCACTGAGTTACACTCCCAATCAACCTTCCTTCCTTCCTTCTTCCTTCCTTCCTTCTTCCCTTCCTTCCTTCCTTCCTTCTTTCCTTTCTTCCTTCCTCCCTCTTTCCCTCCTTCCTTCCTTCTTCTCTCTCTCTCTCTTTCTCTCTCTCTCTCTCTGTCTCTCTCTGTCCTTCTTTTGAGACAGAGTTTTGCAAAGTCCCTAAATTGCCCAGACTGGGCTCGAATTTGAGATCCTCCTGCCTCAGTCTCCCAGAGCAATGGAATGATAGGTCGGCACATCCAGCTCTGGCCTCTATCTTCTCAATAACATACTGTTCACTCTCACATTCACTTTATCTGTTATCTTCCATTTCTTTTGCCATCTCAATGATTATTTCAGTGGGGGATTATTCACTGACATCTTTGTTCAACACTTCTTCTTCTCTTTCTTTAACTAAGTGTAAGATTTCCAAAGTCAATCAGTGGTGGTTCTGCCCACAGCTCTCTTCCTTACTGTGTCTTCACTCATAAGTTCTGTCTGTCACTGCTGTCCCTACTGTTACCTTTATGCAGCTGTATGGACAGCTGCCAAGTCCACATCATGAGTGACCTGGTCCTTAAAATAAAGATATATTTGTTAGACAGACCTAAGCTAGAATTTTAGTTTCACATATACAATACATGAAGCTGCCTCCTCCATCCCCTCCTCTTCCTTTTCCTGTTCTCTTCCTCTTCTTCCTGTTTTCCCTTTCTTTCCTCTCCTCCTCTCCCTTTTTCTTTTCCTTCTTCTTCTCCTCCTTCTCCTTCTTTTTCTCTCACAGTGTTCCTCAAGTTAATCTCAAACTTGTTTTGTGGCCTGAACTGGGTTCAAATTCACAAATGTCCTGCCTCAGCCTCCTTCTGAGTGTAGGGATGTCAGGCATGTGCTACCATACCTGTAAACTTTCTGCTTCCTCTTATCTCATGGTCTTATCTCTTTAAAGACTTATTAAAATAATCTTTTAAGTACTTCCAGTCATATCTTACTTCTAATTTTTCCCTAAATTTTAGTATAGAATGAACTTACACATATGAAATTGCCACTCATTTTCTTACTTAGAAATACATCAGTGGATTCCCATTGTGATGGAGAATCCTGATTGTCAACATCACTGGACCAAGACAGGCTAGAAAAGTGCTTAAGCAGCCTTCTGGTTTGTCTGTGAGCTTCCTCTAGAGAAGCTCCTGTGTGGATCAGGGCACTGAGAGGGATGGATGCTCCCTGAGGGTGAGTGGCACCTTCCACTGGGCCCAGATGGGACAAAGAGCAAAAGGGGCAGGCTTCTCCATGCTTGATTCTTCTCAAGGTCCACTCTCACTGTGCCATCTTCACAGACAAGCCTCCAAGTGCCTCAGCTTTTCACTACAGACTTCCATCAGCAGCTCTCCAGGGAGCGTCCAGGCCTCTGCCCTTGGAGAGAGACTGCATCCATGGTCCTTCTTGTTCTCAAGTTTCCAGCTTCTTGGACTGAAAGGCTTTGCTCTGTCACTGGCTGTGAACCATCATCTTCCGTCAGCTATGGGCCTCAAAGCAATAGAGCCAGCTGACCATGGAACTCCTAAAACCTGGACACAAAATAACTCCTTTCCTTTTAAGGGGTTTATCCCTTTTATGTATTTTGTCACAGCAACAAAAAGATGACCTGTACACCCATGATCTACGTCAAGTTTCTCAACCTCGGGACCATGAGCACACTGGGCTGGATAGTTGCTTGTCGAGGGCTGTCCTGTGCATTGCATCATATTTAACTATATCTTTGGCCTCTATCCACTAGATGCTGGTAGCAAATGATTTCCCCTTCTCTGGTGTGGCAATAAAAACTGTCCACAAATTAAACAAGATGGTACACACTTGTAATCCTGGCTTTCTAAGAGGCTGAGGCCAGAGGATCTCAAGTTCAAGGCTAGGCAATTTAGCAAGATTCTATCTCAGAATTAAAAAAAATTAGGAAAGAACTGCAGTTTAGCTCAGTGTGAAGGCCCTGGGTTCAACCCCTACTACCTCAAAGCAAACAACCACATGAACAAACAAGCAAGCAAGCACTGTCTACAGCTCCACAGGTGGACAATGATGAGCAAACTACCCAACTGGTGTTTGAGACTCACCACATGTTATTTCTAACATGTACTGCATTCCCATGTATCCACAGATATTCATGTCTTAATATCTTGTCCTAGAAAATTATTCTTGATGTCTATGGCTGAATACTTGGTTCATTTATAGGTTGGGCCCAGCTCAGATAGATTCAATATTCAATATTGGTGTTTGGTGAAAATGGAGGCTTATGGTAGCTCAATGAAAATAAAAACCATGGGCATCTCTATTTTGAAGGATAAACAAAATATTAAGTAATTAATTTATTGCTTTCTCTATATACCTTTGGGGATATCTCCAAGGTCATTTGGAAGAGAATGAAGCAATCCATAGTTGGGGGAAATGCTGAAAAGCCAATTATCCCCAAACTCTCCTAAATTATACCTGTGTGGACAAAGCCATGGTACATTTTTACCATCCCAGGGACACACATTATTATTCCTAACTATTCATTCAGCTGCAGCCTGCAAAATGTCATCAGCTCAAAGAAAAAATTTCTATCTTTTATATAATGTCAGGAAGATGTCTGTCTACATATATTCCATTATCTTTTGTTGTTGGCAATGTGACATTTTTGTAAAGACTCTGAAAAGAATAGGATTTTTTAGGTGTCTGAAGAGCTATTAGTTTACATTATATTTATTTTATGAGTAATTTCTTGCCCTAACATATTAGTGAAGAATAAGCGAACGTCCAATGTTTTGAAACCATCTTCTTAGATTAAATGAAATCTAGGAAGTTTGCCACAGAAGTTTTACATAAAGGAAGGAAAGGTCAGCAACATCAGAATCAAACTGGAATAATTTAAAAGTGAAAGAAAAACACAATAAAAAAGCTCCAGTTTCTTACGCTGGTTTGAAAGCAAGTCTAGACAGCAGGTACTTAGGCATTAAGTATATCAAATTCTTCTTCTCTAATTCAAGAGGATAGAAGAATTATAATTCAAATATCCACATGTATCATGTAGCCCCAAGTAAAGCTTGTAAATTAGATGTGACAATATTTCTGCTACTGCAATATAAAATTAAAGAGAATGGAAGAGAAGAAACAGGAATATAATTTTGCAAAACAACATTAGATGTTTGTTGGGTGGTGCTTCAAATCTCTGCTTTCTCAACTATTAATTACTGGGCGGTAAATACCTTGCTTCTTTCATTTTGCTTCAGGTTTCTGATTTGTCCAATTAATATGAGAGCATTCAACAGTTGTGGGATGCTTTGAAGATAAGATTAAATAATTAATGTGAAAATTATTTTTAAAAATCTGAATACCACTGCAAATATATAGTTTCACATTAGAACAGAGCAAGGTGTTGTGTCTCCTCTTTCCAGTTCAAGAAACTAAGTCTTCAGACAATCAATAAAATTCTATGAAACAGTGATTTTATGTGAAGCTATGATGTTCCCTCCCTTTTTTGTTTATTTGGTTTTTTTTTAGTACTAAGGATTAAACCCGGGGCTTCCTACTGAGCTATGTTCCTCCTAGCCCTTTTTAAAATTTTTACTATGATACAGGCTCTTGCAAAGTTGTTAAGTTGCTCAGGCTGGGCTTGAGCTTACTATCTTTTTGCATCATCTCCCAGAAGTACTGAAGTTACAAACACATGCTACTATACCCAGCTTTTTCCAAAACTTAAAAGAATTCAAAAATAAATGATATGTTAAAATGGTGGTAGCATTTTACTAACTGCTTCGTGAAATAAAGAACTAGTAATAATTACACTGGACTATATTACTACTTTGCCTTTCTGAACTTGTTCCTTCATTTGACATAAATAAGTTGATGAAACAACCACAAACTCTTTTTTCCCTCAGTTCCCCCCTTCTATGTTTGTAACTATTTCTCTAGAGACCATGTACTAGGGTTTATAAATGGGAGCCCTAAGTATCGTTAATGAATGCTGATCACTGCTGTTGTGGGGATTGAAGATTAAAATACTGCCAGTCATATCAGTTGGTTATCTCATGCAACCATGCAATTATTATTATTTTTTTTTTTAGTGTAAGGGTTGTTTGTCTTCAGTCTGTCTTATCTAGACCCAGCACAGTACTGGACTTGGTAAATGAACAAATGATTAAAGGAGGAAGTGGGAAAGTGAATGAGTAATGGACCCTTACACTGGATTTGAAATTGATGAGAATTTATCCTTCCCGTGTGCCTGTAATAGTTTTGCTCTGCTGGGTGAAAAAGTGCACTTCGAACTAAGGGCTATAACTAACTTTCTTTATCTAAATGTGACAACAGACTCCACAGAAGGGATTGTGCCTCTAAATGTGTCTGCACTGAATTAAAAATTTCAAACACTGTGTTAAGATTTCCATTGTTTTCTCTCTGATGGCACTGAAGTGACCTAGAGATATTTTGACCTGACACAGGTCACTGGGATTATGTGCTTGTGTTTTCACATGTGTGTGGATGGCAGGCAAGTAACATAACTGCTTTCAACCTTGTAAGAGGTGACTGGAATTGATGGTCTCCCCAATGAGGTCTGGCCATTCTTATTGTGTGTACACTCTCCACTCATCCTTCTCTGGTCTTCTGGCAGAAACAAGGAAATAATTGCCTTCAGGGTCATTTATCTTAATGTTTTCAGGGCTCCACAAAGAGATGTGAGGATGAAGATGTTACTCAAGATCTTATAGTGACGTGGTCAAAGTTATTTGGGCCAGAACTAACTTATTTCTTCCTTCTCTAAACTACCTTCCAGAATTGAATATACTGCTGCATACATAATACTGCATTTGAATCATTTTCTGGACCCCCTGCAAGTTCCATGCTAGCAATAATAGATGGACAGCTCCTTGTGGAAACAGGATGTGTCTGTTATTCTGAATGTCCTGGGCCTTGAACAGTGATTAGTTGTCCTCTAACAGATGTAGACTATAAAAGAAAAGAAAAGACACCTCCTGAGGCGATCCTTCCTCAGTTATCCTAAGCTATATTCATTTATTTATTGTATTAAGTCAAAATATTTATGCAATGCCTCCTATGTCTCAGTTACTAAAGAAAATGATAGAGATACAGAAGATAGACGAGGTCTCTACCCTCACAAAAATGTTAATCACAGCACTTATGATCCATTTGGATAATTACAGTTTATGTATTCATCTGTTCTTACTTCAATTCTAGGAGAGCAAGGTCTGTACCTTATCTATCACTGAACCTCTAGAGCCTGTCATAATGTCTGGATTATAATAGCATTCCATTTTTAAGAAGTAAGCACAACTTATTTTAGTATCTCTTACAATAAAGAATGTTGTAAGAAAGAAAAATCTTCAGGATTTTTCGTGTTTAGGATGTTTTCAGGACTAACAGCAGCCACTCTGAAGACCTACTTATTTTTTACAACACTTAAGATTGTTCATTTTTAATGAAAATTATAGCATTCCCACTCTTTAGATGAGACCAACATTTCCACTTGAATAAATGACGTCTCCAAAATCATGACATCACTAAGCAAGAGAGCTCGCATTGGAGGGTACAACTTTCTCACTAGAAAACTATGTCACTTGCATTTCTGATAAGAGGAAAGATAAAGATAAGTCTTCTCCATTGTTTAGGACAAGGTACACAAGTTTTTAAGCTTTTAAGATCAAGACTGATATTGTTAAGGACAACTAACCCTAACCTGACATTGATAGTAAAAATATTGACTGCTTACTTAAAGGGCCTAAAATTATAAGGGTCCCAAGATGAACTTTGAAATCTAATAAAAATAGTTTTTCACAGCAAAAGAGTGCTCTTATATAGCACTAAAATATCTTATATAGCACTAAAATATCTTTCTTTAGAAATCACAAATCAAAGTGAATTAAACAAATTTTATAAGACATCTATAAAAATAAGTGTTGATATTAAATATTTCAGTCACTGAACAAATTTTACAGTATTGGCCTTTGAGGGGATCATCAGTTTTCCTAATTGTTAAGTCCACATTTATTTGACTTGATTCTGATATTTCAGTTAGTACAAAATGTTTATTTGCATAAATGAAACATTATTATTTGAAACAACTTTGAAATCTCAGGTCCATAATTTTAACAGTGTCTAATGTGGCTCTGAGAATGCCATTAGTGAACCAGTTACAACATCAAAATTTTGACAGCCCACCTACTTTTAGTTCCAAACTGGAGTCACCAGTCATGTGGCTACATCTCCACTGGCGTTAGATGGGGAAGATGCTTGGCTAGAGGTTTGTAGAAACTGATATGCAGAATAAATTGGCTTTTTGGTGCCCCGTGTGTAATGAGCACTGTCACAAATGCACCAAGATTATTACGTTAACGTCTATGGAAGCCTTTATGTACTAAGAAATGTGATATGTAATCTTCATGGATTTAATTTGATTCCTTCCAACAACACTGCAGGTTGATGGCGATCTCCTGGCAAAGTGTAGGAGTAAAAAATTCACCCAGATATTCATCCCCAAGGATTCGCATGCCTGCCTTCTGTGCCACAATGATCACACAGAACTAGATCGTTACTTGCAAAGAAACAAAAGCCAAAAGGCACTAAATGACAGGTCCAGCCTCACAGGTCTACACAGTTGACATTACTTCAGAGCTTAACAGATCCCAAGTCCGGTACAATTTTCTCTGTCCTGTGTTTGTGTCATTGAAAGAGTCATTGAGGTCTTACATTGTCCCAGTATATTTTTCTATTCTTTTTCCCACATTTGGATGGATCCAGTGAGGCTTACCTGTACTGGACTGAACAATCCCAGAGTCTACTGTTTGTCCCAGAAGATCATACTGGTTTAAGCGTGACCCATCTTCCGCTACAACCACTGAGCGCGCTGGCTCTCTGGTCCACTCGTAAACAACTTCTGCTCTTGTGTAAGCATCTAAAATGGAAGTGGAGAATTAACTGTGTATTTTGCCTCTTCAATTCTCCTAGTTTGTTGATGTGCTCGATTAGCTTCATATTTCTTGCCTCACGATTTCAGAGAGCAAGGTAGGAAAGAAAAGCTCATATTACCCGGTTTTAGAATACCAAAACATATTTTTTCTGATTCTTTCAACCATTCATTCACTCTTCCAGCACATGATTATTAGAGATCTACAAAGCAAAGTACTGTGCTGGTCTACGGTAATGAACATAGCAGAAAAGGTGCTGATTTTAAGGGTTGTACATTGTGGTGGTGGGGACAAAAGCAGATAAGCCAGTAAATGTATAATTTCAAGTAATATTAAGTGCAATGAAATCATACATAAATCTCTAAAGAGAGAATTAAGGATGAAGGGGATCACTTCAGGTAAGAAAAGGGACCCAGAGTGCCCCTGAGAAGATGACATTTATGCAAATGCATATCAAAAAAGGAGTGATCTAAGTGGAAGTCATGGAGAAGAACTTGCTTAACAGACAAACTAGCAAACTTTTTCTTTTATTGTGTGTAAAAAATCAATATGACAGCCAGGCTTGATGGTGCACACCTGTAATCCCAGAACTTGGGAGGCTGAGGCAGGATGATTGCTGTGGGCTTGAGGCCAACCTGAGCCGCACAGTGAGTTCAAGGCCAGCCTGGGCTGTATAGTGAGACCCTGTCTCAAAATTAAAAAAAAAAAAAACTAATTAATTTGAGAAAAATTAGTGTGTCTCCAGTGAAGATTATGAGAGATAAAGTGGGATTAAAGTTAATACCTGTTGTGAAACGAAGGGAAAATGCTCAAAAGTAAAGGGCAAGGGGGGTGTGGGAAAAGAGAAAAAAAAAAAGGGGAAATTATGTATGTATATATATATATACAGGATAGCTAACATAGTTGAACTACTGTCTCCTATTGCTTTACTGAAAGAAACAGTTAATGATTCCTTGACTGATCAATAGTGTATGTCTCTATTCGTTTTCCTGAGAAACCACTTTGAAGATATCAATACGTAACACAGCAACCATGTTAATTTCCTACCACTTTGTTTGTAACTCTGTACTGTTTGTATTGGTCTTTTGCTATTTTGTAAATGATTGTCTGTTTGTTAATGTGTTTCCTTCTTTTATTTTTTCTAAATAAAAAAAAATAAAGTTAATAGCCTGGGTCCATATTATGTTAAGCAGAGAGAAGTTTATGACACATAGGAAAAGTAACCAGAGAAATTTTACTGCACAACAACTTACAAAGAAATTCTAATTTTACTCCCTTTATAGTTATTATATTTTATACTTCTTCACCACCCTTATGATGATGATGGTGCATTACATTATGTAGCTCTTCTTCACAATCATTTTCATTTGCCATGTTTCTTTTAACCTAGCCATCTGCTATGCGAGAAGTTTGATCATAAATGTTTAGTATATGGAGGAGGAGATTACAGGGTGAGAGAAAAAGGGAAGAAGAAGAAAAAGAAGGAGAAGGAGTAGGAGAAGAAGGAGAAGAAAAGGAAGGGGAAAGAGAAAGTGTAGGGGGAGAGCAGGAAGGGAAGGGGAAGGAGAAGAAGAAGAAGAAGAAGAAGAAGGAGAAGAAGAAGAAGAAGAAGAAGAAGAAGAAGAAGAAGAAGAAGAAGAAGAAGAAGAAGGAGAAGGAGGAAAAGGAGGGGGAGGGGAGGGGAAGAAGAAGAAAGAGAAAGAGGAAGAGGAAGGAGGTGGAGGAAGAGAAGCAGGAGAAGGAGAAATAAAGGAAGAGGAGAAAGAGGAAAAGAAGGAAGAGGAGAGAGAGGCGGGGGAAAAAAGAGGAGGAGGAGAGGAAGAAGAGAAGAGAGAAGAGAAGGAGGAAGAAATAATTGCATAGCTTTTCTGGCTTCTGGTTCCAGGGTAGAAATGATGATACATACTCACCTCTATTTAGATATAAAGTAATGTTTAAAATTAAGGGGATATCATATTAGAGAAAGTAAATTGCTTCCAGGGTGTTTAGTGGGAAGGCATGATCGCAAAAGTTGGCCTAATTGCACAAACCAGACTTTCTGGCCAATGGCCAACTTCTCCATTAGACACAATGGGCACAGTGCCCAGGGCCCAAAATACTTTTGGAAGGCCAGGAAAATGTTTTAATTTTTTTTTAAATCAGGAGATAAAAGAAAAATAAACCAACTTGAATTACATGAATTTTCATACTGACCTAGTTATAAAATACAGTTATAATTTTGTTTTGAAGGAATGGTTCCTAAAGGTAAAAGCACATATGGCTTATAAAAGCTATAATGTGATCTTGCCTGACCCAGTTCTCACCTATACGGAGTTGTGCCAAATTTACATTAGTACAACCTAAAAGATTGTGAGATATACAATTATGGTTCTTACGTGAAAATGGGTTTGCCCAGAAATGATGCAAACCAAGACCCTCAGTCTCTGAATTAAGCTTGTTAAAGAGATCACTTTTCTCTGCCTTGACAGATACTGATAAATGCAGTCAGTGTTCTCTGGTTTTATGTGGGCAACCTGTCTTCAGGAGCATCATTTCTGGATCAATCTACAATCATAGATCTCTTTCAACAATTTTTTTCTAGAGATACTAGAGGAATTAATTGAGTGACTCACGAGACAGATGAAAGTGACAAACGGATAATTTGGAATTTGTCCTTTTTGACCTTTCCACTTTTCCTTCTTAATTGTAGTTGTCCTCAGTGACTTAAAAAAACAAAGTGTTCCAGAAATTTACATAGTAGGAAGATTGCATCTGCTAGAAGGGTAAAAGATTTGGTTTTAAAAAAAATCTCTTAGAAGATAGCAGAAAATACCAGTTTGCAAAGGACTATATTACTTAAAATTTGTAGACACTTACATTTAGTAAAAAGTTTTGCTGGTCATAAGATGTTCTTGCTTTACCTAGGAAGCCATACTGAATCACCGAATGCTAAATTTGAAAGGTGCCAAAAGTCACATAGTTTCATCATACTTTACAGATAGTAAAATACCCTTAAATGACTTAAGGGTGTGTCACCATTTAAAGCAAAACTGAGGTAACAATTTACGATGCTATTCATTCTACTTCAGTGCTGTTTGTATGGTTGTTTCTTAGGTGAAACTGTGTTTTATGCTCCTTTGCTGAGGATGGATAGTGTGTGGTCATGTAATTAGTGATGAAGCCAGTTCTAAATCTCATGTCTTTTCACAAAATAACTAAACCCCCTTCCATTATATTTCCACTGTTGTTAGCAATAGTGGCTGGGGCTCTGTCATCTCATACTTTGTCATGAGATGAGACTAAGTCACAAAGGGAAAACTGTGTCATGTTGATTCATCCCTTCGTATCACTTTGGGGTCTCATCTCTTGCAGTGTCTTAGAAACACCACTGCATACGAAAGCAAGCAGACCAGAGATCACAAACATGACATTATTATGAAGGCAGGGTTCACTTGCTATTCCTATCTCCCAGTGGAAATCTTCTAAAATGAGGAGTAAACTTGTAGGATGGAAGTTGATATTTTAACATAGAGAAGGTGATATATAGAGGGCTTGAAAATAGGTGATACTTCCTGCTGTTTCCTCAAATTCAGGTATCTAGAAAAGAATTTCTCTGAAAATTCAAAAATTTTAAGTTATGATTTCAAATAAATCATATTAACTAAGAAAAAAGTTTTAAAGACAAAACAAAGATTTTGGTTATGATTATGAAAGAACTTTGTGGTGGTGACACCAGGAGCATAAATTTAGCATTCAAAGAGCGCCTGATGACAGATACTATTGCTTCGCTTTTGTGGGCCTTTGTCTTTGTATGTGTATGACAGCCGCATGATTTCTATGGACTTGTGCCAAGCAGCTAGTTAAGAAACAAATATTTACTAAGCTCTTAATACTTCTAGCACTTGCCTAGACCTTAGTGGTAGAATCCACACCTTTTCTTAGAAGATTTTGTATTTTCCTCAAAAAACAATCTAAAGATGACAACTGTATCATGTGTATTGTCTTTGGGTTAACTGTTCCTAGGAGGAGGTCTTTATTCCTGACCAGCAGAAAGTATTATTTAGCACTGACAGTTAGAGCCTAATGGAGAATGATAAGGAAAACATCTGCTTTGCCAAATTCAATGTGTATCAACATATAGATGGGGTCATTTTGGAAGCTTTGTAAACATTTATTGCAGGATGTTCCACTCTATCTTGGGAAACCACTCTTGCTTATCCTCTTCTCATATATTCTAGCAAAATATTTACTCGCAATATGGGTCAAAGAATTTTTGCTCGCTTTTTCTTCACCTTCGGCACATGCTGATTAAGCCAGGTTAGAGACAAGACTAGAGGGTGAACAGCACTTCCACTGCTCCCGGAAGTGGCGTGGGAAACAGCTACTCTGTCTCTCAGTGAGTAGGACTAGCTAAGCCTATATTTCCATGTAAAGTCTTCTCCATTATTGCTTAATTCCCCACTGATCATATATGCTTATTTTTCTCAAGCATAAACCCTGGGAAACCATGCAAAACCTGATTACTATAATCTTCAGAAATGTAATAAATATTTTTCAAATGCATACTTGGTGTCCCCTTCGACACCAGGAAGGGACTAGTAAAATTTATCTTGGTCTCACCAAGGTTAGTTTTCAGACAAGAAAATGCTTCCACCAATAAATGAAGCTAATCATTCATGCCACAATAATTGATATAAAAAGGTGCACTGGGATGAAGGGAGGCTGATAGGGGAGCTAAGGATGCAGCTCTGTAGTCAGGCACTTGCCTGTTCTGGGAAAGGCCCTGGGTTCAATCTCCAGCACTGTGTTAAAAGAAGGAGAAGAAGGGAAAGGGAGAAAGGGAAAGGAAAAGGGACAAAAATTGTTGCTCTGTACAAATGCCTACACAGTCACCTGGAAGCCCTAGGACTTGTTATGTTTGGGAAGAAGAAGCCCTCAGACTCACTAAACTCCAACTGCAGTGTGATCCAGGCAGAGAAAAGAGCATGTGCAGAAGCACTGTGGTGGAAAAGGCTTATTTTGCTCGAATTCCAGTGTTTTTAGGTGCCAGATGATTAATTTTCCACTCAGAATCCATTTGCTTCTTCCCAAAATACCTCTAATAGTCTTCAGGTTGCAAAGAGAAAAATACCTTCTTCTCAATCTCTTTTGCTAATAGCATTGGGAGTGTGATATACATTTGATTCATAAAACATGAATAGATCCCTGTTAGGATTTTAGAACAACCTTTTTCTTTTTGATAGAAGGAGGACTCCCTTTTTTTTTCCCAAGTAGATGCAATGGCTAGAGTTTCATTAGCCATCTAGTGATGAGAAAAAACACCTAAAGGTTACAGCTAGGCTTAGGATATTTTAAGGTTTCAGTTTTGTTAAGGGTATCTTAAAACAGCAACTTTGTTAAGCTGCTTAACTATCCAGCACTTATCCAACAATCGCTTACTGTCATACATCTTATATGAAAGTATAAACCCTCTCTTTATCAACTGTCTGTATTAATGAAATAAATTCCAAATAATTATGAAAAATATGCAATCTCTGGTCTAGATTAGGGGATTTTTGAAGGTAAAGGAGAGCACTATTAATAATTATTCCAGGATATTAGGAATAAATCAGTGCTGTTTCAGGCAAAATATGATATATGATCTTCCTAACTATGAGGCTACACTACAGATGAGTATAAACTCATCTGTAGTGTAGCCTCATAGTTAGGTTTATAAGTACACAAAGATTTAGCATATTACCTCGCCTGCAAGTAAAACATACTGTGTACTACTGTTAAAGATGCAGCTGGCCTTCAGGAGAAAATATATAGTCCATCAAGTAAAATGTATATTAAAATGAGAAAGGGTGGGGGAAAGGAAGTTACCACTACAGGCCTAATTATTTGACAGTTTTTGAGATAGTTTACCCTGGAGTTTTGGGACAGAATGAGATTTATAAATAGAGAAGACTGCCTCTCCATGACTAGTGCGGGAAGAGCAGGAGGCCCTTTGCTATTTTCTTTGCTTGCTGTCTTCCTACACTACCACTATTTTTCTTCTATGAATCATATCTTCACCAAAATAGTTGCTCAGCCTGGCTGTCTAGTGAGAACAGAAAACTGCTTAGGCAGCCTGGGAGTTGACTCAGGCCTTATACGTAATGTCCTATGCGACAGATGCCCGGAATACATTATTTTCACTTGCTTCGTGCATGCACACTGGTCCGATGCAGGACAACGAGATCAGAGAACCTGGCTCTGAGGTCCATTGTTGTCATGGCTTCCCTAAGGGGCACCTGAATATTTTCAAGTAGAAGAAATCCAAAAATTTACCATAAAGGACATTTATTTAGGATATCATCAAAGGCAAAAATATGTTCACAAACTCTATGGGACCTCCCAACTGATGCAGAAATCTTTCATAAGTCCAAAGAGGAGAAAATCTTTCTAGAAACCTCCATAAAATGAAGACCTTATGCTTAAGAAACATCTACTTACTGTCTTTGGCCATCTACCAATGTTGAAATCTGGCAAACAAGTTGAATTATTCTTAAGATCAAATAATGTCAACAAAATAAGATAAACACTAATGTCCATTTATTTGCAGGGAAGGTTTTTTTTTTCTTATATTATGAAAAAATTAAACAAATTTTCCTAGCACAATACTAAGGGACTAACAATGTTATCCACGTGGTACAAACATCCATATTCCACTCATTTTTCTGTGGATACAACCTTAACAAAGATGAAATAGAATTCTTCCACTAAATAGTTTAACCTATGCTTTCTGTTCTAGTAGATAAATAATAACCCTTTCCCTGAAATAATATTAAAGAGTTAAATCAAGGATTACTATTTATAGGAAGCCTTGGCAATATATTGTATTTAAATTTTGTTGATGATTTTGTGTCTAACAGACTTCACGAACTGGAGGTCTCTTGTTCAATGTTTAGATCTCTCACAAGAATACAGAAAATATAGAAACAAGTAATAAAGAAAACCAACATTGTCAATCTTATATTCTTATGTCTGGTGGACTGAGTAACTTTGTTGAAGGTAAGAGTATGTAATGTAGCAACCATTGTAAATTCCTATCATTTTTTTTTTTGAGGTCATGTATCGTTTTTGTTGTTTTTGTTTTGTTTTGATTTTGTTTTCTTTTTTGTCAGTTTTTTAAATTTTTAAAATAAAAAAGATAAAAGGCAAAAGATAAAAAAAAAAAGAATACAAAAAATAAATTTACTCACAGCTTCCAAATTTTAGTGGGCAGGCATGGGCATCCATAGGGAAGTCCTCCAAGTGCATTGGGCATTCAGCTCTCACTGTCAGTCTTATTAATTAAGGGAAATATAGAATACAAACAAAAAGTAGAAATTAGACACTGATCATCAGGGTGGGATGCTATTAAATACAGCAAATATATTAATAAGGCAGGAGGGGTATAAGTTGCAGAGCCATGCTAAGTTGTTTATAATCAAGTGATGCAAGAGAATTATTTACAATGATAGAATTCTATCCATTTTGTGTGTTTGCTTTGAGAAAATAGGCAGCATTTTGTTTTGTCCAGTGGACAAATATTGCTAACATCTTCCAAAACAAACACCATCCACTATTTACCTCCTCACAGAAAACTTTTTGATGATTAAACTAGATTTAAGCAAGTAAATACTTCATGACGAGGGCAGGAATATGCTGACCGCCCAGATGTGGTCATGACACCATGTACACAAGCACTGAATCATCATACGAAATACCCTACATATGCAAAATAATCATGGGTCAAGGGAAAGAAAAAGGAACCAAGATGTGGTGTGTATATGTATCAATTCCCCCACAATAAATACATTTGCTATGAATCAGATATATGTATTAGTAACAAATGGAAAAAATGCAGAAAAAATACATGTATAAACACAATTTCATCTTTGTATTCAAAAGAAGTAAAGAAACTGTAGTGAGAGCAGTTCTGGCTCCTTCCCTAAACTAGCACCAAAGGCATAAAATGAAAAGTCGAAGAAGGAGGGTCCTCAAGCTTAATTAGACTTAGGCTAACAAAGTCTCCTTGAGAATTAGTATAGGATGTTATTATATTCCAACCATTTATTGCTGTTCACCAAGCCATGGCCCAGTTAAGCTAGGACTCTGTGGTGCTCCTCTTTCATGCCTAGGATATTCTGGGAATTTGAGTTCTGTTCATGTTTTTAAAAAAGAACTGTTAAGAAAGTAATCCACTGAAATATGTGTGCTCTCGGTTTGTGGAAGTGTGAGGAAATTTATATTCATTTCTTTTAAACAATATTTAGAAAGGTTCTTACTGCCCATGTTATTAAGTAGCTTAAAAACATGGTACAAGGGCTTTATTGCCAGTAAAATTAAGTGATTCTTATACCGTTTAAAAGAAACATAAAATCTATAGGTTAATGATTAAATCACATTCTTAAATCAAAGTCCTAAATAAAATAATAATACATCAACAAAAACGGTGAGAAATTTCAAAGATGGAAGATATAGGTTAATTATTAATGAAGAATTCTACTTGCATCAGAAAATTTCATTGGTAAACTATTCAGAATAAGCAAATCCCTTCACTAGAAAATCACCACTTGGGAGGAACAAACACTGGATTTAGGATAAAAGTAAAATATAAGACTTTTTTCTCTTTTCTAACCTGAGAAAAATATTTCAAATTTCAAATATATTTAGGTCATGCTTGAATTACCTGGTGAGGTCTCAATAAATGTATCTGATAATTCTCTTTTAGCTTAGATATTTTGTTTTCATATTCTTCAATTTTATTATACTTTGGACTAGTTGGGCCCAATCTCCAACGCAAATTTTGGATCGCTCTCTATCTCTCTTTATTTGGATGCTTGTGTTCAGAAAGATAGTCATGCTGGCAGCTTTTGTTCAAGCCAAAATACCACTCTATTTCCATACTAAATACAACCTACCAAATTGAGATTTTTGTCTTTATTACCTTTTCATACAAAGAGAGTAATTGGACAGTCTGAATTACGAAGTGTTGGCCAGAGTTACAAAAACAACACCCTAATAACAAGTCATCTGACAATGAAATATTGGTGCTTTCCAGAATGAAACTGGGATAATTCAAATTTTCTTATGAACTAAGAATATCTTTAAATAGCTCTTCTTGAAAATTTTTCACAATTCTTTTTTGCTGCCTGCTGCCCTCAATTAACCCAGTGTGGACTGAACACTTATTAGATGGTAGACAGTGCAGGTATCTTGAAAGGGAAGAAATGTTTATAAACGAAAAAGATACACATAGTTTTCAATGTAAGCAAAATTTAAAATATATGGCTAATAATACCATTACTGAATTCATGTACTTCTTTATATGCATATTTCCTCATGAGTCTGATTTCTTTCAAGAATTTTGTGGTCTCCCATATTTTGTGGTTTGTTTTACTTCAATTTTAGTAGAAATATTTGAGGTTATACAACTCCTGATAGCTTTTAGATACTTAACTTAGACTTTACTGGTTGATGGGAGTATATAAAGTTTATAGTGAGGAGAATAGGTTCCACATAATGAATTAGAGTGGGTTGGAAAGATATATTTTTCTATATTGTATTTGTATTTGTTAATATATGTAAATGCCTTTTCATTTTTATAGTCATTTTATTGAACATTTTAATGCTTGCATAATATGACAGTGTGTTATGATTTTTATAGTAAAATAATTTCTTATGATTGAAAAACAGCACACTCAATGTCTTACCATGGCTCATCAGCTTGATGACTGCCTACATATGGAGGAGAAATAGCGGAAAAAGATGGATGGGCGGAAATGCAGCTGTGCTTACCTCATGGTGTACAGTAAGGTGCCGTCCTCTGTGATCCGGAGCAGCTTATTGGGCATTGTCATGTTATGAGCCACAGACTTCTTTCCATTGTGAAAAAACGTATCTGGAGTCCAGATTTTACTTGCCATTAGATTGTTTAACCGGAGAACTGTCATGGGTCCTTTAAATTTTAATCTTTCATCCTTCCAACTTTGACGGAAAAAGACATCTATTGTATACTCCTAGGTAATTTTGGAAAATGGTAAAGAGTTCACTGTGATTTATTTTGTAATTCAAATATCTCACAAGCAATGCATAATTTCTCTAACTTTGGAAGTAAAATGGGAGCTAAGTGTGCTTCCAGAAGTACGTTAATGTCAGGTGAATCACTGGTTTGTGTACTTGTTTTTTTAAATCTATAATGCCAACATATTTCTTGGGTAGAAAAGTGTTTTATCCTTAGATATGTGAAAGGAGATAACAGCATTATATTCCCCTAGGGAAACATTCGAACAAGTAGACTATGTTACAATTAAAAAAACAAAACCCATGCCTGAAGGTGTTATGCATAGGAATATTTTAAATCAGATGATCCCAGCCATGAAGATAAACACAGTGTTTTGGAGAATCTCCCAGGGTCTCTGAAAAACTCCCCGCACAACCAAGGCAAACACGGGTCTCTATAGTATGAAACTCCCATCGTTTAGACAAAGTAAACATTTTTTTCAAGATAAGGTATGTAGACTTCCAATTCTAAATAATGAAAATTATTAATTTGAGGAATCCATTTTCACTGCTAATTTGGATTCCCCCATCCCCAAAAAGAGAAAAAATGTACAGTATATGGGAACGTGTGAGTGTGCTTGTGATTGTATATGTATAGAAGTCATACGAGAAATGTGTGAAGTTCACGATTGTTGACAGCCAAGGAATCTATTTATTTGAATAAACAGATGATTCCTTATGGCAATACCCAGAGACAGACAGCTGCTAATCTGAAAACAAGCAATATGACTTACCAGCTCCTAAAACTGAAAAGGGTAATATTCATCTTCATTGCAGTGATTGCTACTTTGGCACTAAATTTGGAAATCAGTGGTTTGAAATAAAAATTACCACATGGTCCATTAGTCTTAGCATGCTTGAAACTCGAAGGACTAACTTGAAAACATCATGCTACATTTTCCTAATCCTCTTAAGTCCCGCTGCATCTGGAAACATCCTTTTTTAAATCTTTAGGACACATAAAATAAACAACGTCTGCTTTCAGGCATTTTACACACAGATTTAACTACCTGTCTCTTTCCTAGGATTTAAGCAAGACTGATAAAGAGTCAAGGAAGATTTACCTTTGTGTCATGTGTTTGACATTTTTGAGACTTTGTTGAGCAAGTCAAGCATAACATTAGCTGATGGTTTATAGTCTAATTACTGACTGAGAAACAAGAAAGTTTGACATGAAGCCATCCAGTTGATATAAGCAAGACAAGTTACCTTCCTTGTTGGTCAGTGTGTTTTTGTTTTTGGAAGTGTCACATGAAAGCCATTGTGAGATAGGATGGGAATTCACTTACCAGCAAACATTTGTTAAGTGTCTATTAAATACAGCAGTGAAAGAAACTATATAGCTTTAATATTGTCAGAAAAACTCATAGAGGAATAAGATGAGGGTAGAATGGTATTTTCCATGCAGAGAGAAATGGAGAAAGAGGCTGAATTATATCAGAAAGTCCCACAGTGTGCTAGGAATTGTCAGGGCAACAAGGTGAATGGATCTAAAATGCATTGTGCATGTTCTGCTCCCCTGGACAATAGGCTTATAAGCATTTGATATACGATAATATTTATATTACTTACACCCTAGCTGCATGCGTTCTATTTCCTATCCAACTGAACTTCCTTAGATCTGTTGACAGGGGATGGTCATTTGTGAAATCAAGATTCCACAAATGTCCAAGCTGTCTATATTCATATGAATCTAAAATTTTGGTTCCCTTGTTTGTTTGCTCCAAGAGATTTTTTTGAAAACCAAATAAATATTAAAAATTAATTTAAATAGATTTGTTATCAAATCTTTAATGAAATATATCCCAAGGGCCACGAATCTCCCCCCAAAAAATGTCTGTCAAACTTGCCAGAGTCGTACTATTTACATGCTTATCAGTTTTGCAGCTTGCCTTGTTTACCTGTGCTAGACAGACAATGAAATAGCCAGATGAGTTTCAGACATCCTGCCTGGATATTTCTGGCTGACTGACTCCAAATAACTTTCCACACCTTCCTTAGACCCAAGCTTCATAATCTATAAAGTGGGGATAACTTACTTGGCTAGTGTAGGAAGTGAGTTAATGACTACGAGTAACTGTAAGGATTTCTAGAATATAGGAAGTCTTAGCACATATCACAAATGATTGTTAGTTTCTTATCTCAGTGTTTTCCCAACACAAATTTTTATTAGATTTCTAGGTGGCTGGGATTGAAAAAGTGCTATTTCTTTGGAAGTCTGATAGAGCAGAAAACCTGAAGGGAGTGAGAAGGCAATCATGATCAAGGCAAGCAAAGGCAGAATAAAACAGAGGAAACTCTGTGGAAAAGGACGGAATAAATAAGATCCGCTGAATACCGTGTTCAAATTCCAGCCCCCACCACACAAGTGCTGTCTTTCTGAGTTCTATTCCACAGAGCAGGTCTCTGAAGAAAGTGAGCCGCTTTCAGAGGATCTGGGACAGAACATGCACCGTGTTCTTAAATAAATACTGTGTTAAAACGTTATCATTTGCAGCATTTGTTGCCATCTGTGTGTGCTTTCTCTTAACACATTTTAAGCACTGCGGAAAACAAGGCCATATGATTGTGCTGCCTGGATATTTCTGTCAGAACCTAGTGCCCTGGGAATGTGCCGTTTGATGGCCAATTAATGGTTTTTAAAATAAAGTTAAGGAGCTGCCCTAAATTTGTTTTCTATTCCAGATGAAGTCAAATGCCTTGGGAGTGGTGGAGCTTATAGGAATGAGTGGCCTAGGTTCTGCCACTACAGTTAGGTAGTGGGTCAGTTTCCCTCTCTGGAAAATGTAGATAAGAATAACACGTATCTACAAGGTTTGCAGTGAGAATTTAATGAAATGTCATTGATAAAGCTTCCCATGATACCCAACACAGGTAGGCATTAAATAATGCTATTTTTATTAGTTCTTGCTTTAAAAAGAACACAGTATTTCCCATTTTGAAAAAGACTTGTCATTCCTGCTTTCTAGGTGTGATTGCCTCTAACTAATATTTCTTCTTTTTAAGTCTAATTCCCCTATTATATTGTTTAAGAGATTAATCTTGTAAACAAAATGATTAGATACCATTTCTAAGAGCCACATTGCAAATCATTTGGAGCATGATGACTAATTTGATTCTTTGATAAAACAATCAAACTCTGCCTGATTCAGAAGTTTCAGGCAATAGAAAAAAATCCTTACTTAGATAGTCTGTTATTACCGTGTGATAGTTGATCAGAGTTTATATATAAAAATAATTCAGGATAAAGACAGAGTTAATGGTGTATCAAAACTTCCTGTTTTGTAAGATTTTACAAAAACTAATTGTTTCTTTAAATCTCAATTAATCTGAACCAATAACTTAAGTATTTTCTAAGGAAGAGAAAAGAGTTTGATCACATGTGGCTTTATTTAAGCACTGTCCCTTAGCAATAATTTTTGAACTTCTGTGAGCCACCATCCCAGGTGCCAGAGACAAAGATAGAATTGTTGCTTTAAAAAGAGTCAGTTCAGTCTTCTTGCCCCTTACTCTATTGTTTTGTTTCTCAAAATGTTCAGAATTTAGGAAGGAGCATTGAATTTAATGGGGCCACGAGATCTTAATTTTTTAATGATAATATATATGCTTAAAACTATCATTAAGTAAATAATAATTCAATACTTACTCTAAACCAGCAACAAACTAATACTGTGAGGTTTGTGAAACAAGTATGTCTTTAGAATTTTTGGCATTATTTTACTAAAATAAGACATTAATTTATAAAAGGGAAATAATTTTACAAAATGGTAGTATATAGGTGACCAAAAACTAAATTATATTTCATAATCAATAAATGTGGATAATACAAAAAGGAAAGTAAATTTAGTATTGTGCTAATAAAAAATAGTTTCATTAAGCATTTGAGTCTTGATTTGGGCCTCTGTGGAAATACAGGATTTAGATGATTGAAAAGAAAAATTTCTATGAGGTCTACACGGCCTCTTAAAGGACTTAGAATCAAAAATTACAATGATTATTATTTTCTGAGCACCATAGATATGCATTTTATTTATGTGCCACATTTAAAATTTATTAACAATGTAACAGGTACATGAAACTCTGATAATATAAAAAGTTGAGGGATTTTAAGCCTTAGAAGCTTAATCAATATGCCCAAATTCATGCTGCTGGTGGTAGTAAGGGTTGAAATTTGCTACTCTGAAACCTGCAGTCTTTCCTGCTACTCCTCAAGCTGCTTGCCTAGCAGAAAGTAGGACTCATGTGAATACCTAAAGCCAGGGGTTAGGACCGTGAGCAGGTGAGGAAGAAGGCCAAATCATTTATGGATTACAGAGAATACAGGCATAAAAATGTTAAATTTGATTTTAAACCTGAATAATTCTGAAGCTTTTATTCTACAGCATTCTGAGTTCCTTTGAAATCAAAGGACTTATACTTAAATGCTAGTAAAGCAGCATTTCCAAAGATAATATTCAATTAATACATCTTTAAATTATTCATAGTGGTATGTCTTCAAAACCTATTTGTGACTTTGCTTATATTGAAGCTGGGCTGCTATGAATTTAGAAAAATTATATAACCTTGGCAAAGCTTTACTGATTTACCAACTCCCACCAAATTAGATAGAAATTCATGCTAATTTATGTTGGGAAAATAAAGTAGAGTTATATCTTCATCTTATTAACATTTTTGGTAATAAGTGGATGAATATGTTTTGTAACAACCCACAACAGTTCCCTCTTGTGTACTTTCTTTTAACCACTTCTCTAATCCTGATCAAGAATCTGCTCAACTGTTACACTCATTTCTCCTTTACAGGCAAAAATAGAAATCACAGTGTTGATGGCTGTTGTGTAGCAGTGCTGGCTGTTTGAAAATCAGAGACAGAAAAAGATAGCCAAACTTTTTCAGATTATCCCCTAAATACTTAGTCTCTATTTCTTTCAAAAGTTAAATTTAAAAAGATATTCCCAGAATCCAAAGATGCAGCGTCACTTACCATATCATGGTCTGAAACAGGTCCGAAACTCGTGACGAAGATGTCAGTCTTCACTTCGGTTACACGCTCTGATGAAGCAGGAAATTGGGCCAGTGAGTATCTATCAACAGCCCTTATTAGATCTCACCACCACATACTTACACCCAAATGGGAAATTTATTGGCTTTGATTAGCTATTTCTAAAATTGGTCCACTGTGTAGCCCTGATAATTTACTGCTTACACATAGAATTTCACAGTTAATATTTTGAATGGGAACAGAACCTAAATATGCCACTTTGGGAGGCAGACTTTATGGAGAACTCAGCTGCTTCTTAATGAATTTTTCAAGGAAGGACACACTTGCCTAAATTATGCTTAACCACTTCAAATTATAATAAAAATATGTTAGCACAGGAGTATGCCTTAAACTTTATTTTTACACAGCTAAAGAGATGCTGCAGGTGTACAGGTTATTCTCGGGGTATATGTAGTATGCGTTAGCAAGCTTTCTTAACTCTTTAAGATCTCAAGGGTATGTTAAAATAATTGTTATCTTTCAGTAAATCACAACTGACTCACCTAAATTACTCCACTACTCCTTGGGAAAAATACGGCACTTTCTGTAAGTATTTTCAATTTCAAGAATGAGGTGACTATGTTATAGAATATAACATTATATGGCATATATAATATGGCATAGAAAATGTTCATTTAATACATTTTGCTTCACATTCAATGTGATTTTATTATATTGGCTACCAGATATATAAATAGATAGATAGATCCTTTGATTTTTTCTGTGCTAATGTGACACCGATATTTTTCAAGAAACATAGCCACTCACCAAGAAACAGAAAAATGCTACTTGTAGAAAAGAAAATAATTTGATGATGGGTGAGAATAGGAAGGATAGCTATGTAATTTTCACCTTAGTTCTGAAAAATCACAGTCTGGTATCTTAAGCAGTTCATTTCATTTGTTTGTCTCTGGTGAAGGACATAAAGATACGATCCTGTATACACAATAATACATTCCTTTGAAAATGAACTACTGACCGGTCTCCTTCAGCAGTTCTCTTTAGTTAAGACATTCTGTATGATGTACATTCGATATAAACTTCTTGCGGGATGAAGTCACATGATACACATATATGTATCTCAGTTGATAAAATAATTTGGAGTTACCACACCCTTCAGTAGCCATAGTGACACTATTTTGTTTCTGTGAAAAAATTTGATTGACTCCCAAGTGTTTAAATGAGCCTTTTGACATAAGAATTACTTGGATTTACCTGTGAAGTAATCGAAATGAAGACTGAGATTGTGATGAACAAAGTAGAATTGTGGTTTTAGAACTCACTTGCGACGTCAGTTTTCTCAGGCTACAGCAACTGTGCGTAGCTCGAGAGCACGGCCGTCCGCGTGAGTCTCCGCCATCTTGCCCAGTCTCCTTTATGCTACCCTTGTTCCTGTCCCTTCCAGCATTTCTTCAACATGTGCACCTATCCTTCTGTCACACAACTGTCCACATACTATTTCTACTAGAATCTTTTCTTACTTAGGACATCCTTTATTCTCTAAGATACCGTACAAAGCTTAGATTTTATTAGAATATCAGAGATGCTTTCCAATTAAAAACTATCACAAGAAAATATTTTGTCCCTTCTCTCTCAACATTTCCCTTTCCAGACCAAGCAAAGGAAGGATCATTTGAATTTTCTTTTTTATAATATGATACATATGTATTGCCATGAAAAACAACAAAAAGAAAGACAAAAACTCACAGAGATTTGGTATATTTTTGCTCTAAATTCTTTCACATCACCTATCCCTATCATTGGAAATAAATTTGCAATAAATTTCTTGTAATTTATAGAATAATTTCTTACAACTAAATGCTCCTGAAATCATATGACAAGGAGAAATGATACCTGAATTATTTTCCAACATATGTCTTGATTCACTCTGATATTCCTTTTGTATTTTTATTAAATTAGTTAACTCAACTTTCTTTTGTTTCCATTGCTCAAGTTTAGTTTTCTCCTTATTTTGAAGTAGAGGGTTTACACTGGATATCTTATAGAAATCAGTGACATGCACGGAAACAATTATATCAGTTTTTGTTTATTTTTTAAATTTTGGAGATGCATGTTCATTTAAAGAATACCTAAGGTTTCTTTCCCTTTCACAATATAAACTGTTCAAAAGGAAAGAACAACTTGGATGAGGGAAAAGAGAAAAGAAAAAAAGAAGGGAAAATACATATATATGTAACACAAGATAGCTAACATAGTTGTACTACTCGTTTCTATTGCATTATTGAAAGGAACAGTTAATGCTTAAGTGTGTGATCCATCTTACATGCCTGTATTTATCTGAGTAACCAATTTGAAGACATCAATATGTAATACAACAATCATTGTTAATTTCCTATCACCTTGTCTGAAATTCTGTATTGCTTGTATTGTTTTTGTGGTATTTTGTTAATGTCTGTGTATTTGTTAATATGTTTTCATTCTTTTATCTTTAAAATAAAAAAATAAATAACAGCTACAAATCCTGTCTGAACATTTGCATGCGGTTGGCAACCTGGAGCAATGCTCCAGGAGACCGTGTGGCACTACTATCAGTCTCCTCAATATGAGGAAAGCATAGTTTCTGCACTTTAAGAATGAATTCCAAGAAACAAGTTTTAAAACCTTGGCCCATTAGATGTTTTAGGAATAACCAGTTTGAATTATCCTACATGAGAAAGTGCCCAAAAGAACTGAGAGATCCATTTACTGAATATCTAGGATATTTTTCTTCCATTGTTTATAGAGTAACAGATGATTGTGCTACTTAAGCAACAAATTAAAAGGCTTAAAAGCATATTTATAAGATTATTGTACCAATTAAATAGAACATGAAGCATGGTTAGGTTTAGACACATTTATTGTCATGCGTAATTGTTACTGTGCCATATAAGGATTAGACATAAATGGAAAGCAATTTACATAAATGACTGGAACTGCATTTTAGTCTATTTTTTTCTTTTATCTATCCTTAGCCTAACCTTTTCTACCATCCTAGTTCATCATCTTCAAACACTGCATATACTTTTCTACTGGCTTCTTGCCTCTGAGATTTCCCAAAACTCACCACTGCAGTAGGAAAAGGCAAGAACCCTGTCCTCTATCTAACCCAGGACCAGGTAGTCTCTAAAGTGACCTTCTGACCACACACTCCAGTCATAGCGATATCCCGGAAGTCTTTCTGATTATCGTTCTCTATCTTCTCGGTCTCCTCCAAACATAAAAAAAAATTTCCAAGTCCCCAAACGGAGGGATGCCAGTGCAGGATAGCTGTGGCCAAGCAACTACGAAGTGGAAAGGGCAAGCGATGATACAAGAAGGGGAAGAAGTGGAGGTCAGTGTAATTCTCCCAGCCATCGCCATTCTGCAGACCTCCTCACTCTAGTACGCCTCTCCTTTGAGGGCCTCTACTCTGTATCTATGAGTATGTAGTTTTGAAATTCTGTCAATAAATACCTCTATCCTTCTTAAAAATACAGAGAAACCCAGAAGGTTTATAATGCCAAATGCAAAGATTCAAGAGCACTGTGAATAAATGTCAGCAAAATAGCAAAGAGTAGCATGGTTAACTCCCTTTCTTGGCCAAGAAATGGTGGCTTGAAATTAAGACTTCCTTAGGTTCTGACCAGGCTTAAGGGGAAAATGTTCTTATACTCTTGTTTTTTGGCAAAGACTTAAGACAATTGCTGAGGATCCCTTCTTTCCCCAAGTGCTGAGAGGATGCAGTCCTTCCAGTTCCCTCACCTCAAGGAGACACCCACACAAAACCTCACTCCCTCCCTCCCTCCCTCTCTCTCTCTCATTAGAAATACCTGAAAGACATTTAAAGACTTTCTGTTGAGCACATGATGAAGAGTCAACATATTTTATGATTCCATGTATTCTCCTTAGGAGTATACAATGAGTCAGGAATTTGTGATAAAATTTAAGGACTGTAGACCAAGATAATACTGAGTATGACTGTCAAAAGGGTTGTAGACCAAGGTAATACTGAATATGACTGAACCATCTATGAAACTAGGAAATTGCCTGAACAAAGAAATTATTTAAAAATCACTTGACTCAGATATTTTTTGGTGGGTACTAGGAATTGAACTCAGGACCTCACACTTGCCAGGCAAGTGCTGTGCCACCGATCTATATCCCCAGACCATGACTTGGATGTATTTGAAGAGCTAATTATTCAAATAATTTTTCAATCTATTTCCTTTGCAATACTTTTCCATATCCAATATAAACTTGATAGATTCTTTAAACATAGCTATCCACACATGTTCCTTTTCATTTTTTTCATATGTTCATTTTCAAGGCAAAAATAATTGAATAGTTATATAAAATGGATAATAATGATGATTGTTACTACAATTGTTGAGGTTACCCTAAAATAAAATTCAGTGCAAAATATTTGATAATAAGTAAATCAAACTCATTTCTTAAACACATCCTCAGACACTATATGTTGTGTATATATACATACACACAACTATATGTAGAAACATGTTCAAATAGCATAGCCCCTGCTCTTGGTAGACAGCACATCTTTTGTACTGGGAACTTACTACAGTGCTGATAGCTTGCTGATAAGCCCTGAAATAACAGATGTTTTGACATGATAATTCAAAAAGATGATTAGTACTGAAGATAAAAATGAGATAAGCAGCAGAGTAAACTAGTAAGCACATTAGATTAAGTGTCTAAGTGCTCATATTTTAACTCTGATTTTTCTTAAGCACAAGCTGCATGATGTTTAGATACAATCCTTTAATCTCTCTGCATCTATTTTCTCACTTCTTAAATGCAGAAATAATATATGCCCAATGAATTATATAACGTTGGAGGGTTAAATATGATGGTAATGCCAAACACTCTTTGAGAGGCATTTGTTGGGTGCATTAATTTAGTCAATAAAAAAAAAAAAGTCTCTGTGTCAGATAGACATGAGTCCAGATAATAGTAATATAATGAAGTATAAAAGTGAAAAACACCTACTCCATAGCACACCTCTCTGATTTTGTCAGGAAAATATTTTAGATAGATGAGATAGCCACACAGATAGATATAAAATCAGAGAGGTACATAGATATAAATAGGTATAATTGCATAGCAGTTATGTACAGGCACATGCATACAAATTATCCTAATTAAATTCCAGCCATTATAAATGCTCTGAAAGAATGTCTTCTAAATAAAGTAAGACTTCAAAATTGAGAAAAATTCAGTTATAGCCACATCTAGGTAAAGATAATAAAAATAGGAAAAAAAAAAAACCAACAAATATAAGCTCAAGGTAAGTGTGTTTTAAAAAGAGAAATCCAGAATATTGAGAATTTGATGATTTCAACGATCAGACTATAAAATGATGCCCCAGAGACAAGCGGAGCCTGACATCTAAAGTCTTGTGCATTTCAGAAAGCAGTTGACCTTTGTTCTATTGCATTACATGTCGTTGGGTACTGAAGTCCCCGGATGTTACTTGTACTTTAGGAAGATAGCTGACACTAGGTGCATAGTAAATTGTAACACTGATTGCAATAAATGAAATGGAAGAAGGAGTGAACAGGGAAGAATTGTAGGTGATATTAACAATATCTATTACAATTCTTTGCTCAGTATGACACTGTCTATATTATCAATGGAAATGTTGTCTGTTGACAATATTCACTAGACCAGGTTCCATGGAGTCATGGCTTATGAAGGAGGAATTTCACCTTCTTTGAACTGTATTGTCTATTAATTCACAAAGGCAAACAGGACATGAGAACTAAATAGACTAATGCTAAGCATCACAATAAAATGTATCTAAAAATTCTACTTTAGAATGGCCCTGTTTATAAGTTAAAAATATTTTGGGCTTCCATATAAACATTAATATATATTCCTGAATTAGGCAGTGCTCCTTGCTGACCTGCCTGGAGCAACATTTTTGCTCCCTGTCCTTGACTTCTATTTTCTTACTACCTCAGAGAAATTGAAAGCCACTCTCTCTTAGTTGATGTGTAAAACTACTTCATTTTAAATGTAGTTTGCTACTAAATCTGGATATAGATAGAAAGTCGGGTTTCAAGATATATGATCAATTCCAGACACTTTTTTTATTTTCAGAGTCCCAGCATTCTAATGACACAAGTATTTCCAAGGAAAAAAGGTCAACTTAATTACAACAGACTTTTATCCTATTTCTACCGAGAAACTTCTCCCGCCTTTCCTTATTATATGAGATTTTTCTACACATCAGTGCTAACCTTATGGGAGGTGTGGTTGGAAGAATGATTTGGGGAGTCTGTATAAAATGGGATTTAAATTATGTAACTTATTGTAACTTTAAGACATCCTGTTTCCTATTAGATTATTTTAGTTATCTGAAAATAATGTAATATTTATTTAATATAGTATAAAGATCTAGAGGAATATTCCATTACATAAGATCTTGTTTTCTGTTACATTTTCTAGAAAACACAGTCTGTGTTGATTAACAATGAGACTGTTATCTCCAGAACACATCATTTTTTTTTAAACACAGAATACAGTTGCTGTCATAAAAAGCAATAATCTATAGAAAATGTTCTTTTAAAAATTCCAGATTCATACTAGGACCAGGATGGGAGATGAAAGAGTAGTTGCACAAAAAATAAACTGCAGCCACTTACTAAGATCGGCCTGTATAACTGGAGTGCAGTCTCCCCAGCCAAGTCTTATCTTATTCGGAGGATTCTGAGCACCGATCAGGAAGACCACTTCTACACAACAGGGCAGATGAGAGCAGGTGGTTTTGTAAACATGCTAGACCATGGTTTGGGGGATCGAGGCTGGATTCCTCAGACAAGTAGGATTCAAAATAGGACTGGACATCTTAGCAAGTGGAGGTTCAAAGGTGCTTTCTGTTCATTTAAAAAGTTCCTCCTGAGCTTTTGGTAGCTGTCTGTCTTTTCTCTAAAATTCGACTAGGTTATGGAATCTCAAAATATAGTATTTCTGTGGAAATGAGTTGAATTGCCCCAATTCTGTGCATTTGCTGCATACTTTGCATTAAAATAACCACATAAAATTTTGTAAATTAAAAGGAAGGATTCCAAAAGGAACATTTCAAAATACAAAACTGAGGAACATTTTCTGATAAAATAAATATAACAAGCTGGAAAATTTATTGGGTATCCCAAACCTTTTTCTTTATATTTTCAGTGGAACCTTTTTATTTTATCTAACATTATCACAGTATGACAGAATAACCTGTCCTCTCTCTTTTGAAATTCTGTTTTGTCAGTATTAATATGATGTGTTATATTTAAACATTGGTTAAACATGAAGACAGTTTTTGTCTCTAATCTTATCACACAGAATTCAAAATAATAATAAAGTTTTCATGAATAATAGGCATCTAATAGCAACACAAATTTAAATTTTAAAAGGTATATACAGTGGTGGTGAACCTATGGCCCACATGCCGCAGGGAGCATGCAAAGCCTTCTCTCTATCAGCGTGCAAGCCAAGTCAGTCACCCCAGCAGTCCAGCATCACATAAAAGTTGTTTTTTCTAGACTGAAACCTCAGTATTCAGGTTTAATTGCAGTGCTGGCACTTTGCGATGAATAAATAGGTTTTGGGTTGCACTCCCAGCAACCCAAAAAGTTTAGTTTAGAAGGTTTAGAGACTGTACTGTACTCTCTCATGAATATGCTTTACTAAATGGCACAAAATTTCACAAAATCAATATACTTTTTTATCACACTTTCAATGTTTTACTGTTTTCTTATTTTTACATTAAGAAACACAACCGCAGAAGCAAGCTAACTCCCTTATATGCCAATGTCATTTTGCCAGGAGTAGAGAATTTTAGAAGAGTTTTGGTTTCTTCTGTCTTAAAGATGAGATCTCTTGGAATCATGGGGTTAACAGTTAGTCCAGTGGTTTGATGAGGACATGAATAATCAGAGATTAGGCAAATTACAGTTAGATCCCAATTTAGGAACATTCAAGTTTCAAACTTTTACAGATACTAATAGGCCTCGCATCAGGAGCATTCCTAGATTCGAACAAGTTGCAGAAGTAGCTCACACATCTGCTGGATGCTATCACAGTTGTGCTGCTGTTGCTTACAGTACAGTGTGACAGTGTACAGTAGTGCAGTGCTCAGTCAGGGCCCAGGGTGTCTGGGAGGAAGAGGAAATGCAGTGGTGACGTGGAGGGGGCTGCTAAGAAGTGCAAAACCATGGAAACAGAGAGACTGCACTGAGGGAAAAGATGGTAGACATCGCTTATCGTTCAACCATTGGCACAATTCTAAAGAACAAGATCATGGAGCATATGAATTTTTTATGTTTTACATCGTACATTTCTGTCCAAAGCATATAAGGCTCACTCTGTTGGACCTATGAACAAATCTGACTCACAAACAATCTCTCAAAACCTAACCCAGAGCTTACTATATATTAAAGCATAAGTCAACTTACAGGTATAAGTTATTTTTTAAATAATGTGTTAGTGATTAAAAAAAAACTTGAAGGGAAACTCCAGTTGCAAATGTTCTCACTGATGTTTCTTTTTTTTCTGGTACCAGGAATCGAACTCATGACCTTGTGCTTGCCAGGAAGGTGCTGTGCCACTGAGCTAAATCCCCAGCCCCACTGATGTTTCTTATTAATTGCTTAGATTTCAGCTCTCAATTTTACAGATTTCCTTAAATAAAACCAGAACAAAACTCCCAAAACCAAATCATTTAAATCTACAACACTTATATTTCAAAAAAAAAGCTTTATCTAAATATTGTTAAGTACATAGCGGGGATAAAGTCCTCTCGCTATGGACTCTCCTGTCTATGTGTCTTTACCTCTACTTCTTCACCCATCTGTCCGGAGTGGTCTTATCAGGGGTATGTATGTTTCTTTCCTTGGCCATCTTTATTTATGTGGTTTGGTAAAATCTTTGAGAGGCATCCATCATCCAATGCATTATTTATTGGGACTAAATTTTAAACTGAATGTAGAAATTATAACCATATTTCCAATAACTAACAAGAACAGGAAACTGTGCCTCAGTCAGGATTTTATTCCTTCAAATCCATCCTATTTTTGTTCCGGTTAAAAATGGATGTGCCCTAATTTGTTTCCAAAGAAGTGAGATGAATTTATCTATGAATCTGTCCTTTGAAAGCTACATGGTTAAGAAATCTTGTGGACAGAGGGCAGGAGAAGCCTTTAGTTTAATGATGTTACCTGCACAGTAAACTTCATCACGCTGGCTCACCTGGGAATTTTAGGCCATTGTGAAGTGTAGCTGGTAAACACGGGCCAGAAAAGAAGGAAAGAAGGCCACTGGAAGGGTTTTATTCTTCCTTAAAAACCTGAACTCTTCCTTCAGGACTAACCTTTGATCTCAGCTATGGATTTTGTTTTCCTCTTCACAGACTGTTGGGAGGACTCAATACGAAATTGAATCAGATTTCACCCAGGTAGGTGTAGCTCAGCAGGAGTGTTATTTAGTGTTTTAGAAAGCTAGAGAACATCCAAGTGTTCATCGTTTATTCTCTCCACAAGTAATTAGCAGAAAACTGGAAAAATGAATGTTCTCAGGTGCCTTTTAATTTGGTCTTGATTGAAAACGAAAGGAGGATTTTTGCTTTTATCCGAAGAAGCATTGCCTCTTCCCCCTCTCAGGGATCTGTTCCTCTCCTTTGCCGTGAATTCTGCTCCTCTGTGTCACCTTGGCCACGCCTCCCCCCTCACTGTTTATCTTCTGTCCTTCTTTTTCCCTCTCCTTTGCTCTTAAACCTTATTTTTTCATTTTCCTGTTTTACTGACTTTTACATTTCTTTTCCCCAACTACATTTTTTTTGTACTGAAGGTGCATTAAACAAGCATTTTTAGACAAACATTTTTCAGCTCCTAGCTGCAAGAAGAAGCAACCCTCCCTATCTTGTCAGCAAAGAAAGAGATTGTAAATAAGAAGGAATTAAACAATTATCCACAATTTGGATTTGTGTTTTCTGTCTCCTGATAATTTTAATTCAAGTGTATTTGAAGGTTTTTTTCATTTACTTTGTACTTCAGCTATGAACGTGGCTTATTTTTCTCTTCATATTTTTGAGTTGAGCATATTAAACTTCTAAAGTTCTACATGTTCTAATATATTTTTATTCTTCTGTCCTTGAAAACGCCCTTTTAGAGTATCTCTTGTCGTTATCCTTTTGTTCTCATTTTCTCAGGATGCCTCTTGGCCTTGAGAATGTAACCTCTTCAAATAGTGTAGCAACACTTGCAAACTGGTTTCTATCATCTGGATCAACTGCATTATATGTTTTGTTTCCTATTATTGAACGCAAGGCTCATACCCTGTTAAATAAGTACTGTACCTTCTGAGGCAATGTGTGTTTCTAAAAACAGAGTCGTGATAAATTTGCAAATAGCAGAAATTCTTATCTTAGTCTGAAGACTCAGCATATCATTATTTTCTATTTTCTGAGTATTTTCAGAAAAAATTCCTACTTTATACAGAATGTTGTTTTTATGAAGTCAGACTTTCATTACAATAAAGAAGACAGTGGGCCACTTTCTTTTGTAGGAGGAAGTTAGTGGAGCTGTGATCATGAACTTACTCGGAGGAAACTTTTCCTCCCTATGAGCAAATGAATCTTTAGAACATTTCCTCCAAATATACTTTTTTTATCTGAAAGTAAATGGTTTGTATCTCAAAAAAAAAAAAGGATTTACTGGAATTCATGTCATAGTTAAGTTACCAAAACTTTGTGGTAAGAGCAAGGAAATTAAATAATCCTGAAGAAAAAATGTAAGATAATTTTAACATATCAGTCAACAATCAATGGCGTTAACATTTTTCTGTAATTCTGTGGTTGATTGTATTTTTAGCAATGTCTTAGTATAATATTTAGGGTTTAAACTGTAGTTCTTTAGTGACAGATGTATTCTGAAAACATAAAAATATTGATGATATCTCTAGGAAGCAAATGCCACACTTAAAGATTAAAAATGTACTCCAAAAATATAAATACTAAGTTTAGTAATAATAAAACATTATGAAATTCTCAAACTTAACACATTTAATTCTATTATAATCCTGGAAAATATTTAACATAGAAATATAGGAAACATTTGAGGAGCTACTTTTTACTTTGTTTTAATATTCATCATATCCTGTAAGTCAATGTTTCCAGGAATAAGAAATATAAAAATAAATCAAAAAACCTTTAATAAAGACTAAAGTACATCCATTTTTAAAAGTAGTTTTCTCAAGTTCTGGAATTCTCTATTAGTACAGCATATCATATTCATTTCAGTGTAAAAGGATATACCTAATCTATTTTTTGGACAATGACTACTTCTGCTCTGTTGTTTACTTGTTATTTTCATAGATTAAATGGATAAATAATAGATTCAAAAATAATAATGTTGAAGATAAATAAGTACAGTCATTCCTGTAATCCAATTTTCCACCATCATATGTATTGAAAATGAAGTTTTTAGCCTATTTTTAAGCTACAAATACATCTACAATGTCCATAGATCTCTAGTTTCTAGTATCCACAGAAGGACTAGTTCAAATACTTCCTGCTTAGAGTGCATTCAAATAATGAGTTACTATATATATGTCTTGTCAAAGAGTTTTATGCAATTAGACAAAAATTAGCAGTTAAATCTTGTTATTTCTACCCCAAATAACAATATGACAACACAGCTGATGCTAGGGAAATTGTGTGTGTTTGTAAAATTCTTCAACACACTGAAAGCTACACACAAATCTTTCAGGGGATATTTATATACTCACATTAAAATGGTAAATAGGGTTTACCACTAAATTAGGATGAAGATAAAGGTTTTAGATACATTTTATAATTTTTCTTTGTATAAAAATTGTTGTTATAAGCAAGAAAGACATTAAATAAGGAATCATTCATTTTTATCAGTCCTTCCACGAGTATTGATTTTTGAAAGCTTACATCAATAACCTGTTTCTTCTTTTTGGACATCCCTCCCCTATCAACAGCCTTTGTAATTTATTTCAAATTTTGTGAGTTGAGACTACTTCCCTGGAGCCAAACCAGATGTTTATATATACACAGACATTATATTAATACATTGTGGAAACAATTACGCTCTCCACTTTATGACCACTTCTCTTTGCGTAAAGAGTTCTGTTCCTCCCTTCCTTCCTCTCTCTCCCTTCCCTCCTTATGCCCTTCCTCTCCCTTCTTTTTTCTTTTCTTTCTGTTTTTTGCTGAGAGACAGAAAGAGAGAGAGAAAGACAGAGAGACAGAGACAGAGACAGACACAGAGACAGAGACAGAGACAGAGACAGAGACAGAGAGAGACAGAGAGAGGCTCCCTATGTTACTCATGCTGGCTTTGAACACCCGGGTTCAGAGGATCCTCTGGCCACAGATTCCAGAGTAACTGGTAATCTAGGCACCTGTCCCCACAGCTGGCAACTTCAAGATTCTTTTTATTAAGAACTCAAATAAAAGCTAAGTAGAAGTAGAACTTGAAGAAATTCGTATAGCTATCTTAAGATGATTGTTTGAAACTGGTAAGAAAGGACATGAGCCCAGATCTGTGGCATATATTCCAGTAGTGACTGTGACAGGGTTGTTCCTCTTGACAGCTTCAAAACAGACTCATGATGCCCATCCACGTGGCTACACTTTAGAAAGTATTTTTAAAATGACTCTAAATTCCTACAACCATTCAGTTGCAAAATCTGTTTGAATACTTAAGCTTCTTATTCTTTACTTATCTATGCTAAGTGAAGAAGAAGTGGTTTCCTTAATATTGGCATTCCATTCCTATTTAGATAATGCTATTAAGTAGTTTCTACAAGTGCGTTAGAAAAGGTGCAGTATTAGCTGTAGCTGAGAATCATAATCATAATGCTGGATCCTCCTGCAACTACGAACTATAATTTATTGGCTTGCCTCACTTGTTTTTCTCTAAGATCAATATTTTTATGTTGTTTCATTAAACTTTGTTTAAATAAAAGAGCTTTATAATTTTATTCAAGGATTATTCAAATGTGCGTGCCATTTCTAGAACTATGTAAATATTGTTATGTATGTTTATGTAATATTAAGTTTTATTTTCTTCATAAGTGGAAATGTATCAGTACAATTGATTAATTGATATGCCAAGAGAAATAAGATTTTCATACTGAAAACTAGAATGTAAACTCGAGCGTGGTTTAAAAAAACAGCTGTATCTATCTCATTTCCCATTGACCCTAGAGGCAGTGGTAATCTAGCTCAGAATAGAATATCCATGTGTAACACACCACAAGAAATGTTCATCTTCTGTTTTGTGAGACAGGGTCTCTTTATGTAGTTTGGCTGACCTTGAACTCACTACTTAACCCGGGCTGCATTGGATCTCCCTGTTATTTTTCCTGCCTCAGCTTTCTAAGCATTGGAATGACAAGTGTGCACCACCATGCTGAGCTTCAAAATAAATATTTAAGCAATAGAAATAGAAACGTTTTATTTGAACTCAGTGCAAGCGTAGCAGTGCCAGGTAAAGTTGATGCAGTCTGCAAAGGAGAATATTACCCCCACTTGTCCACATAGTATCAAATTTTAGACAGAAAGCACTGTGTCACGTTATGTGACTGTCTCCCAGTACACATAGTTATGTGCACAAAATTACTACGGTAAATTGAGCTGACATTGAGCAATCGATTAAAAATACATTTTAAAACTTCAGGCTCCCATTTTCATGTGATGATCACTGTTGGGGAAAGCAAGATTATAATGGTGAAGACTTCTTAATACTGTTCTCTAAAAGAAAAATATAATAAAGTCACTTGCCTCCCAATCCTGGCCTAAGGCGGTTGTCATAACCATCTAGGAGTCGATCCAAAATCCTGGTGAAGACAGTGGTATTGTCTTTAAGTTCATCTTGCACGGAAGGCTGTGCAGAGCTAGGGTAAGCATAACGAGAAGCACTGTAAAGGTTATATCCACTTCACCTAAAATCCTTCGCTAGTTAAAAACTTCTCTAAATGTTCCTACTTTCTATCAAGTCTTTGAAAATTCTGGCAATTTTTAAAAATCCCATATTTTAGCTCTTGCCATTTTCTCATATTTTTCTTCATCAGTGTGAGGCTCTTTATAATAATATTTCTAAATCTGAAAGGAAAATAATGCAAAATGAGTTTTGTGTCCTTACTTTTTGAATTTTTGAAGTGTATATTATATTTTAGTGTATACAGTATCTTCTCAGAGCAAGCAAGACTGTTAACACAAGCTAGGAAAAAAAGTCTAGAAAAGTTCTTCCCAAGTTAAAAAAAATATATATATATATATATATATGTGTGTGTGTGTGTGTGTGTATGTATATATACACACACACACATCTATGTGAGTTACAACTCAGCTCATACTTTTGGTTTTAAATTAACTTCTCAAAACACTCTGTTTTTACCCTTTTAACATCCTTTTCTCACCCACCTCCTACAGCTCTGCTTTGATTTCTTTGTTGTCCTTTTAAGATAATTCGTGAGAAACAGATGAAACATATTTCTTAAGTTAATTATGTTTTGAATCAAGGTGAAATTGTTTCCATCCTTATAAGATTTATTATCTGATTTTTAAATGTTTTTATTCAAATCTAAAAATTGAATTTCATCATTTCTTGTGTCAGACAGAGAGAAATCCTTGGAAAAGATCAGGTTCAATGCCTTTAATTTATAGCTCTCTAAACCATTACAGTTTCAGGATGTTACTTAAGATTATGCTGTAGTTTGTGAGCAAATCTGATCCAGAAATGAAGTTTTGTCAACTTTTAGGCTAAAACTTTTTTCAATTTTTCTATATAGGAAAAAGTATTCCTATTCAGATCTTACTGATTGAGAAAGTAGCTGATGTGTTTTACCATCATTATTAACTAGTCTTTGATTTTCAGCCTCTTAGTTCAAATACTATTTCCTGTCTAAGTCATATTAATATCTGTGTTCCATGAATAAGACTTTATGGAATGATTCTCAAGACACCTTCAAAATCCTTTGAGAAAAGCACTTTTAATCATAGAGAGGATCACACTCACTGACACACTTCACCAGAAGCTCTGACCTTGAGTACAATGAACAATAAACACAGGGCACAGACTGAGAAGCTGCCACAAATCTCTCATATTTTCTCCTTAATGGATGTTTTTGCTTCCTCTCATATATTTATATTATTGAGAAATGTAACAAAATTAGTAACTTTTTTAACCACAATTCACTTATCTGACAGGAAAAGAGCTATACTCAGATTTTCATTTCAAAAACAAACTTTTGCATGTAATTACTTTGCATTGACAACAGGCAGTGGATGCTTTTCTGGTAAAGTTTTAGTTTAATAAATTAGAATGCCTACAAGCTACCCATGACATTAAATATATAAAGTGTGTTCCTATGGAACAATGTTTTATTCTGCTACATTCAACATTAATGTCACACAGATTGAGGGTTTACTCTTCTTTGGTAAAATTAAACCTCTTGATATTTTTTTAAATCAAATTTTCAATGAGCTCTGCATCTTCCAGTATATATCAGTTGCAGATGACAGCAGTAATGCAAAAATAGTTTTCTTGATGCAGTTATGTGTAAAAACTCATTGTCACAAAAGCAACTGCCATGCTTGCATCTTTCAAGGATATTGGAAGGTCATTTTAATAAAAATGGAAAAGAACCGCTAGCACACCTTGCGTTGTGAAGAGCTCCTGCTAGAGAATTCTAAAGCAGAAAGCAATAATCAAAAAGGGAGAAGAAATGCAATGGGATGACATGGCACAGTGCAGCTAGATTGTTACCCAATCTATGGAATATGGGGTGTCTTTTACCTGTGTTCCCTATACTTTAAACACTTACGCAAATTACAGCAAATGCTTTTCTCTCAGGTTTTGTCTTATAAATTTTGCTTTTACCAATTGTTTGCATTGGGTTACATGTGTCAAAAGCGATTCCCCCTTCCCCAAGAAGACTAGTTCTGCTATCTCATTGGAATGGAAATCTTTCTTTTATGTGAGTTTTTAATCTGTTCACTTTTAATTTACTGTGTCAAATTGTAATTGCCAGAGAAGAAACCTAGGAAAATGAGCAAGATTATTTGTTTAGGAATACATACTTATAAATACATATACTACTTAGGCAATGTAGTGTTTCTTAAATCGAATACATATTTTGAAGAGAAATGTCAGTTATGTTACCTGATTTTGATTCCATATGAACCACTATGTAATAAAACACTGCGCACTACCTCCATCTACAGGTCATTGCAATAGTAACACTTGATATAATTTTTCAACAGCGGAAGAACTCAAATTAAGAGTACCTGAAAATAATTGTTCATATGGTAGTCAGTGTTAACTATGCACAATAGGAGAAAACAACACATAACTTCTTAATTTAAAAATCTGTCCTCATAAATTTATATATCTTTCCAGGCTAGTTCATCTCTTTTCCTTAACTCCTAAGAGTTGTTACACTTGACAAATCCTAGGTTTGTTTTTTCTTTTTAATATAGTTAATATTTTATGAGCCATAGGAACAGGTTATACAAAACAGTTTAAAGCACATAAAGAGGAATTTAAGTTATTTGGTCGTTCATATAGTTGCAACGATAACATCATGTATTCTTGATTGGATCATTAGGAAATATTTTGAATATGCTTAAACTTATTAAATTATTTCTAATAACTTGTCTGCATAATAATTATGCTTAATTAGAGAAGTTCAATTTAACCTAATATTTTAAATGTTTTTCTACTATGTTCTCCTCTCTTGGTTATACAAAAATGGCTTCAAAGCATAATATGCACAAGCATTTACAGATTTTAAGACTGTCAAATTGAAAATATTATTTTAGACTTTCCCCCTTCATATATTCCCAATTTACTGTATGATCTTTACAACTGGCTAGAAATTTTGTTTTAGAGAATCAACTTACATATAGTATGCAGACGTTATTTGGGGTAGCTTTTTCCATGAACTGAGAAACTGCGTGTTTTGTTCAGTTATAACTGAATAGTGAAAAGTTCAATTTACGACTTAAATGTTGAATTAATCCCAGTGGTTTAAGTGTGTAACTAACACTCAATAAGATGGTTAGTTTTTCATTCTATTCTTCTTTATTCTTAGCTGGAATTTTATAGCAGCTAAGGTGTTGGTTTTGTTTTTAAATTCCCTTAGTCATGAATTCATCTGTAGACAATTTTCTTCCCCCTGAAGGAATAAATGAAAAGTTACAGAAATTCCCATGCAGATTGAAAATAAAGTGCCCCCACCTTCTTCCAGTCAACGTGCTCAGAAGGAGGGTCCAGGCCCAAAGATAGTCAGAGAGACCCGGACTTTTCTTCATCGCGGGCTTGAGCAGCTGAAAAGTAGAATAAGTAGAGATCAATGTGTCTTGCAAGAAACATCAGGTTAGAATCACTAGGGCTGACTGAGGCAGTTCAGATGAATGCTTTGAAGTCAGGAAATGACCTCACTGGAATACGACACCTCATTGGAAGCAATGGAAACCTGGACCATCCATTCTCCACTTTTTCTTCCCATTCCTCCATTCAAAAGTGCATTAGCACCTTAATTTCTTCTGTCAAAGAGTACAAGTTGAAATGCTTTAGGTGACAGTACTGCTCTACATAAAAAATATGAGTTTATTTCTCTAGGTGTTATAATTTATTACAGTTTGCTTTATCCTCTTCTTGTTGTTTACTATCTAAAATTTTTCACCTTTCTGATTTGAACCCCCATCACTCAACTCTGCTTTGAAATATTTTAGCTAATGTCTGAAATGAAAAAGACATTTGGAGGTAGAATGTGGCAGCTTAACATGCCCTGTTGACTGAATTCGTCTCTGAATTCTGGATGGTACCTTGCCGTCAGAAGCAACTGCATTATCTCTTCATAAAGACCATTGGAAACACACTGTTGATTACCAAAGTCGTGTTTCTATTCTCTGCCTGTGATTGCCTTGTTAAATATGCTCACTAATGCTTCTGTGAGGCTAAGGGACATACTTTATAGTCAAGCCATGTGCTGATCTCTCTCTCGTACATACAAACCACACACACATAAATGCACATAAACATGCCCACACATATCTCTCAATCCCCCAGTTCTGCTAGGTTGCTGTTAGAAAATATTTCATCTCAAACACATGGAAGCAGGGATGCTTAGCTTTTGCATGAGAAAGGATTTCTTTTTCCTCTTAGGTAAAGTGCAATCAATCAGGACCCGATTGTTGGATTTAGACTTGATGCTGGGATCCTGGAGAAACGGAGAAGTGTAGAAGCCTTGTAGAATTAAATGTATGCTTAACCAATATGTGGAGCTGGTTTTGGATATGCAGTACCCTACCTGTCTAAGGAGCAGATATGGTAACATTTTCCTTCAATGTGCCGCAATTAATTCCATCATAGCATAGTTAAAGGTATTTGTTAGCACTTTCCTGAAGATACACACATATTTTAAATCATATTTTAACAAAAACTCTATAATTCAATGTGGTATGCCTTTAAATATATCTACCAAATGCTTTCCACACTCTCAGGGATCATTTCAAATCAGTGAAAGCCATTAAAAACAAGCTTGTAAGCAACGAAACATAATTAATGTGTTTGGAGAGCAATGGTGTACAGATAAGAACTGTGAGCCTCACATAGCTCTTATTTAATTTAGTGACTGGTTTTGACACAGATGAGTAGAATACAACAAGCAATCTCGGATAAATATCATTATGTTAAAATATTGCATCTAAATGTCACGATTATAACGTACCCTTCCATTAATCTTTAACGTCTGTTAGAAAAGGGAAAACCACTTCTCTTAGCCCTGCTAATTTGTGTTCCTCTTTATAAAAAGAGGAAACTCCTGAAGGGAGAAAGAAATCCAAACAAAAACCCCAAAGCAAGAAACCATAACGTTTTGCCCTCCTCTTATATTTTTAAAAAGAGAAAAATAAACCTAGCATGGCACTTCAATAGAGCAAGAAAGTTTCTTGCAAATACAAACATAATAGTTTAAGGAAACACGGAGCTGCCTCCTTACCCTTTTCCACCTTCAATCTCCCATCCAGACACACACACTCCAAACACCCAGACCCCCTGCCGTCCACATCAAATAATGAGTTGAGTTTTTCCTGTTCAGAATGGGAGAGACCCCCCCACAGCAGAGGGCATTTCAGCAGCGTCCACTAAAAAAAAA
>NW_004955408.1:15588575-15608278 GCF_000276665.1 Chinchilla lanigera | reverse complement strand
GGCGGCGGCGCGCGGGGCGGAGGGCGTCCTCGCTCGGCCTCGCTCACTCGCTCCGAGCCATCATGGACTCTGTGTGCTCCTTCGCTGAAGATTTCACACCCAAATTGGCTTCCCAATATCCCAATCTGCAGCTATACAACAAAAGATTTCTCTTTACCAAGACAGTAGTAATACGTCCCAGGGCAAACCGGATGTGAAATAGGCGGTGACTTCATGCCAGAGAGATTTTATTTTAGAAAGGAAGGTGGTACCAGCCTCTGGATGTGGAGACCAATCCGCCCATTTATTATATGCAGCACAATTTAACTTGCACCGCTCTGGCCCTAATCTCCTCTCTCTCTGCAGACTCAAATCCTTCCACAATCTGCTGCAAGCATTGCTTTTCTGGGGGGGCTGGGGGTGGGGGGAGGGCGAGTGGGGTTAGAGACACTTAAAATCTTTTCATACTTGCAGTGTGTGAACACCCTGTTTTAAAGCGTGCCCGTTAGAAATACAACTGGTGGGTGTAACTATCCCACCGTTGACCAAATCGTTAACCCCTGCACATATCTGAATGAACACAGGCTGTGCAAGCGGAGCTGCAGGGTCACACGTGTGGCGAGCGCGCGCTCGTCCTCTCCTCTCTCCGCGCTCACACTCCCACACGTCTGTCTCAGCCCCTGTGTCTTGCAGAGTCACGAATGCTGAACGACGGCAGGGAAGGATTCTGGCTGGTAAGGAACTGGTCCCTGGGCTTAGAGTCCTTCGCACTTTGTCAGGTTGCGAGCGCTTTCCACCCAGCGTTAATCTGTAGCTCAGAGGACGAGAAGAGCACGCTCCGGAACCGGGTTTTTATCTTTGGAGACAACTGTGTCAGTTATCACGAAGAAAACACAGGAGCCTTAACTCAGAATTGCGCGAGTTCCTAGCGAGAAATACTGAACTTTAAATAAACCATGCCCATCATTTCTAGACATGCGAAACATATCTCCATTTCCGGAATCATTCCTTGCCTTAAACTCCATCATTTCTGGGATTGGGAAAATGAGAGAGGAGAACGAAGAATTTTAGCGGCAGAACAAAGCCCGTCTCCACTTTTTCCACCCCTGTCTGGCCTCTTCTACTCCCCTCCCAGATGGCTCTCCACCCAGGAATAGTTATACAGTCAGGGAAGAGGTGTGTATTCGTACATCAGCTTTACTAAATTTTCAAGCAATCGGAGCCGACTGTGGTTCTCTCCTCGGATTTTGTGAGTTGGGAGTGGATGGGTGCTCTCTTCTGAGATCGCTACTTTCAGCCCGAGATCGCTGGGAGCTGTCCTTTCAGCACTGTGCTTCCGACTCGGTAGGAGGTGCTGAAAAATGGAAAGTCCCCTTCTGATAACTTGTGGTGGAGAAGGCTTGGCAAGCTCACTGGTCATTCTCCCAAGTAGACTTCTGCCAGAGAAGATGTTTGGGCTTGGGACTGAGTGTGGCTGAGAGAAAAGAAAACCTAAAGAGCCAGTCCACATCACTTCTGGGTTTTTGATTCTACAAGTGTTCTTTGGCCTTGTGCTGAAATGAAGCAGCTCTCACGGTTAAATTTTAAGTCAGACGCCTGCAAATACACAGAATACAAAACTGAAGGCTGCTTTTCAAAGTTGAGTTTAGTTACCTACCGTGTTTTACAGGCATAACAAGTGGATGACTGGAGATTTTGGAAGGGAGATGTGAGGATCATCTTAGGATGTTCTTGGTCTAGGTAGGAGCTAGTTGCCAATAAATGACAGAATAAGTGATAGTGTATTCCTAAAGACATGCATTGAAAGAACTTTGCAACTTCCCTGTATGGCATTACTCAGTTTTTGTTTACTTATCCATTAATCATTTCACTTTTTATTGGACAGTTTTGAGAAGAAACCTGACTGTAATAAGGTTTTGAAACCCCAAGTTAACAATTAAAAAACACTATTTAATTATCTCCCCACATATAACACAATTCCAGTTGTGGCTACATTGCTGCAGATCCTTTTACCTTCCCCTACAAAATGAGTAAAACTTGATGTCATGTATCTAGCCTCCCACAACCAAATTGCTTCACTGATTATGACGCTACAAACACAGTCCCTGAAACTTCATCAGAAAACAATCGACTCTGAAAGCAAAGGCAGTCACTTCCGACTTCAGACTGAAAATGTTACGTGGCTATGCAACAGGGTACAATTGGACAGTACTTTTATACCTTTAAAAATAAATATTTATGGATAATCTGGGGGCTGTAGTATTTACATGAAATGCAAATGCCTTTAAAACAATATTTATAGGTAAGATTTCTTAAATAATTCTTCCTGGATGTGATATTGGAGATCATATATGTATATGTTCTATTTACATATGTATAAAAATTTTGTTTCAGGCATCATGTTATAATAAATAAAATACAGTTGTTTAAAGCACTGATAATTAGACTACTCCAAAAACCATAATTACTACTGCAGACTATGAAGGTTTTATTATTTTCCATCTGAGATATCATCAACATATGCACATATTACCAGAGAATTAAATATAAGAGATTAATGACAAGGGAATTATTTGCTTTATATTGTTATATTGAATTTTCTAGATAATTTGTTGACATTGTTCTTATTTTTCTTTTACTGAAGATAAATTCTTTCAAGTGTTTGTGCATTTGTTGAAATGTTATTAAATAATAATAGCCAGGAGGTTTAATATTCTTGAAGTGCTTACTTAGGTCAAGTGATATCCTCACTATTCTGCATAACTCATTTAATTTAATTAGTAAAACAAGTCTATGTGTGAATCAGTCTTAATAACTCCATTTTACAAATAATTCAATAAATTATGCATTAGGGAGATCAGAAGACTTGCCCATGGTAACACAGCCAGCAAACATTCAAAGTACCATGCTAATCCAAATCTTCTAACTTCAAAGATTTTTTTTTTAACCACACTTTCACATTCCTGGGTTTCTTTACTAGGAGTTTCTAAGCTCATATTTTAGTCTTTTTTTCACTGTATATCTAAGTTTTATCATTTTTAAATCAGTCACCTAAGAGGTAGCTCTAGATATTTCTTTTATTATTTACTAATGGTAACAGACTTTCTTTTGATGATCGTGTGAATGCAATTGCCATCATCACAGGTTTAGCTTAGTTTTTCCAAGGTTTCTGCTGTTTTCCTTCTGTCTCGTGAAGTCTGCAGCCAAGATCTTTCTGAAAGTTGCTAGGTTTTGGCAGAAAGGATTTGAGGTCAAACCTAGGACCAGTGATCAGGGGGAGGTTTAGCAGCTCTATCTCCAGTGTTCCAGTCTGGTACATTTTGCCTTTTCTGACAATTTTAAATGGCAGGAAGCCCTGACCTAATTGAAGAAGTAGTGCAGATTCTATTCAATAGAAAAATGTTTTTACTTTTTCCAACTTAATGGGAACCAAATGCAGAAGAACTAGTGAGAGTGTTTCCATTTACTCAGTGTGCAATTTTATCATTTACAAAAAAATTTCAGAGGGAGAAAAAAATAAGTAAAAGTAACAAAATATCAAATAAGTTTCAACTGAAACCTAAAATAAAGTGATCTTTTAATAATATTGGCACTGAATCAGAAGTGGTGGCACACCCCTGTAACCCCAGCACTCAGGAGCATGAGGTAGGAGGATCAACACAAGTGCAAGGCCAGTTTGAGCTACACAGTGAGTTCAAGACCAGCCTAAATTATACAGTGAGACTCTGTTTCTCTTTCTCTTTCTCTCTCTCTCTCTCTCTCTCTCTCTCTCTGTCTCTCTGTCTCTGTCTCTGTGTCTCTCTCTGTGTCTCTCTCTCTGTCTCTATATATATACATACATATATACACACACATTGTCATAGCTCAGAAATGCACACTAAAATTGTATCTCAACATTGACATCACGTGAAATGTAGTTACCAATGTGTAACAGTAAATCTAAAGATAGTAGCTAAAATCCTACATATATTTATATATAAATTGTATATTGAAATGAAATATTTTACTATACTCACTAAATCCCACTTTTAAAATTTTACTATACTCAGTGTATCCCACTTTTAAAATTTGCCTGTCTATAATACAGATGATCCAAAGTGTTAGTCCTTCTTTTAAAATTGATACTGAAATAACAGCTCAGTTGGAAAAAGTATGAATTAATGAATAGAATTTTTAAATAACTTAATGTACACAATTCTGTCATTTGGGTTACTCAGATAAATTATTTTTCTAAGTCTGAAAGCTGGCTTGGCATTTCCATATACCGAGAGGAATGGCAAATGTTACACACAAACAAAATTTTAAAAGCACAATTTTTATATTTTAGTCATAAACGTTCATTGCTCTAGAAAGAAGTAGAGATTGCTGATCCTGACCACTGCGGCATATCACAAGGATTACATAATTTCCTTCCCTGATACTTACAGAAGCAAAACCCAGTTTAGCATGGCATGGTAAGTCATTATGCAAGGACATATGCCTGAAGTTATCAACACTTAATGGCTATGTGGCCCCCAGTCTATTCCTGAACTTTTCTGAACCTAATTTTCCAAAAATTTCTATAAGGAAATGAAATTTCATATGCTAGTTGTGGCATTATGTAAGAAAATAAGTGTTAGTCACTTAACCCTTCTGTGTGATGAATAAAGGGTATCATATGAGTACTCATTTCCTTTTTTTTCTAACTCCAAATTTATCATTTTCCCAGAATTTTAGTTTATTCCACACAGCATTTTTGTATGATTCTTTAGACTTATGCTATTATCTGTGTTTGGCATAAGATATAACTGAAACAGAAAATCATCGATTATCAGATGAGATATGGAGACTGCTAGGTCCTGTACTGCCCCAGTTAATCCTAAGCCTAGTTTCTTATTTACCAGGTGTTCTGAGAAAAAGACTGATTCTTCCAAAGACTGTCTTACATTGATGGTTTTTCAGGTACCCAAGCCAAGAAAATGTAAGAAGAGAGGGAATCCATACGAGGCAAACCACAGCAAATGCTCCATCCGGTGTGGTCTACAGTCAACAATAGACTCCCTGAGGGTACATCAACAACACTATTTTCTGCATGAGATTTAAGACATTTATAACAGATACCCATTAGGAGATATATATGCCAGAGTCTATTTAACCCTTATGTAAGTAGAGAACTATCCAGATTTTCTGTTAGCAATTTTCAGTCTATCAGCAACTCATCTATAGCTCAGATTTACCCATTTTCCTTCAAAGTCTTTTCATAGATACTAAATCCATCAATGCAAGCATTTTAACATAGATTTTTAGAATTGGGGAAATGACTAAAAGTGTTCATTTATTTTAAAAAGTAGATAAAAATAATCATGAAAACACATAAGGACTGTTTTTTACTTTGTAGATCCAACTTTTAACTTTAAGGTTAATTTAAATTAAGGGAAAGATAAGAAAATGAACAGGCTGTTACAGTGCTGCCAGCTGGTCATGGTGGTACACGCCTGTTATCTCAGCGTTTAGGAGGCTGAGGCAGGAGGATTGCCATGAATTCCAGGCCAGCCTGGGCTATATAGTGAGCTCAAGACCAGCCTGGACTACATAGTGAGACCCTGTCTCAAAAAAAGAAAGAAAGAAACAACAAAAAAAAACTTGCCAGATAAGATATTTTAAAATATGATAATCTATATGATCTGATAAAAAATGTTTTATATATTTTATAGTAAGAGTAAATCATGAACAATACTGTATACACATACTTTATTTGAGACATGCCTTCTTTGGTGAACTTAAAAGTGTACACTTGTAGGTATAGTTTATATAGACTCATTTAAAACTGTAGGAATGTAGTCATGCTTCTTTTTTTGTTGTTAAGTTAAAGAAGATGAACAGATAATTAATAATACAATCAGTGTCCACAAAGCAGGAATATAATCTGAGTTTGGGAGTCAAATTAGGAAGATTATTTATCAGAAACAATAAAATATAAACATGTTGGTACCAAGAAACTGCATTTAGTGTACATGGCATCTTCTGGCATAATTAGGATCTGCCTCGTTTAAAATACTTGGTGAAGGTAGTGTGGTCTCGTTATCCTGTTGGACGTCTGCATTGACATATTTGCTGGAAATCATAAAGTACAAAAAATGACTCTAAAAGTAAAGCAGTATTTAAAAGCAACATTCATCATGCCCTGAATGGCCACAGGATTTATGGAGAGGATATGAAGCGGAAGGATTTATTAGAACAAAGATCAAGAATTAAGACGCTAATGCCCCATCTGTTCACTACCTCCTGATTCTTGATATTTACAATAATTGTGTTTTGTGGAGTGAAATGGAAACGAGCTTGTGACTATGTGAGCGTTTTTATTATGGTTGCACATAAATATATCCAAATGTAACTGATGCCCTGTGTTAAACATAGAAAATAGAAACAGTGAGATTTTGCTTATTATAATCTGCAAGGACACAAAAGAACTTCCCTTAACCTCATTCATTTACAGTTGTTGAGAAAAACATATGCCATGTTTTTTTCTTTAGAGAAAAATTCAAAATATCTCTTTACACACACACACGTGTGTGCTCTCTTTTATGGAAAACACATGTGCAGGGAGAGGAGAAATTAAAATGTGTTAAAAATTCTTGCATAAATATTTATGAAACAATGATAAGCTCATGCTCATCTGAAAAAACATTCAGTATTCCCCATGAGAATGTGGGATTTGGCCCTGAAAACATTACTTTGTACGAGTTAAGAAATAAGCCAAGAACCATATAGCTCCACCAGGATTGTTGTGAGTGCCTGTAAACACAGAAGAGTGGAGGCTGAGGCAGGAGGACTGCAAGTCTGAGCCCAGCTTGGGCAACTTAGTGATTTAAGAAGGCTTTCTCTCAAATTAAAAAAAAATAAAAATGATTTGGAGATATTGTTCAGGGTAAAGGTCCTGGGTTCAGCCTCCAGTGTTGAAAAAAAAAAACAAAACAGAAAAATATACACACACATATAGTCATACACACACACACACACACACTCACACACAAAGGTACACACCATACACACATAGTGATCAAACTATACAGTGAATATTTATTTTTTTAAAAAAGATCATATAGTAAAACATGTTACCTACCATTAATCACTCTCAAAGTATTTCTCATCCTTTGAACACACTTATTCTGTGGCTTTTGTCACTTTCTGAAGAAGTTTTGGAAGTCCTCCTTCCTCAATATCTTTATGAAGTATGATTAAAAAGTGCAGGGAGTATTGCTATCTACTACCATCCAAAGGAAAGGCAGGCTCCTAAAAATATGACAGTGTGTTTGTCCACCTTATTCACTAGATCTGGCATGGTGTGATTTCTGGCTCTTCCCCAAAGTGAAAATGACCGTGAAAGGTAAATGTTTTCAATCGATTCAGGACTTCTAGGCAGCCATCACAACACAAGTAAAGACACAAAAAAGGTCAGCTTAACAAAAAGAATCAAGATGACAAATAAAGATATATTTCCTTGTCCTATATTTTAGTGCTTGAAAGATGCTGACACAAAATTTTCTTGAAAGACATAGGTGAGATTTTCAAAGCAAATGGGGGAACTTACCACTTGTCACATTCCATGTTAGATTTCAAAATAAAGTACACCAATATTTAATTGGGGATTATAGAATAAATTTAAAATAGCTATCCCTTCTCCCATAGAGGAGATTAGCCCTTATTTGGCAGATATAATATAGAAGACACTATGATAGTTTTTTTCCACGTAATCTTTCATTGCGTTCTCACAAATACACAACTGCTGTTAAAGAAATGAGGTGCTTTCCTAAAGACTCATAGCTTATACATCAAACTTGGATTTGAGTACAGCATAAGTTTTGTTGCCTCCAAAAATTCATAATTATAAGGCAGTGGAGATAAATCTCTGTCATATACTCTAGGGGTATACCTTTCATGGGAGATTACAGAAACCATTTTTTATCACACATACTTACAATAGCAAAGTGTATTTATTGTGAATTTTGAGAGTATTTATTTTAAGAAAATGACCCTGTGGTAATATTGAGAATGGTAGTTGGAGGCAGAACTTTCTTTCACTCTCTGTGAATTATTTGTTGTTTAATCCCCTACCCTAATCTGCAGTTTCTTTACTTGGGACAGGGGATGAATGCTTTCATCTTACATGAATTTTTTTAAATATCTACAGAGTAATTCACACAGTCAGAACTTCTCAACAATTGGTAACTCTGGTGATTGTTAACACAGTCTTTTCACTGTATCAGTCCGCAGTAGCTGGCAACTTTTCCTAGAATATTTCTTTACTTTTTAATATTGAAATTCAAGTTTTGAACGTGGCAATCAATTCAGTCGAGGCTTTGCAGATGAATCAATACCATTGGCCAAAATTTATCAAATACCAGATTCACCACTTAGGTTGTTTCATTGTACTGTTATAGCCCAAAGCAAGGAAGCGTTGGCTTTTGCCAGGAAAGTGAACTGAGTATTTCAGAAAAATTCAGCTCAGCAGGTGGTAAGACATAAGCCATAAAACTTTTAAGTCTGAAACCACTGAAAAACTCAACCATAACCCGCAATAGGATGTAAAAATTCCATCTGCATCCAACTTCTGCTCACCTATTTTTCCACTAAGCCAATGGAGGTTTCATGGGTGAAAAAAGGATACTTAATAATGACTTTTAAAATGGAATAGAAATAAATGGAATGAAAAATAATGAATCCACAAGATGCTAAGAGAAATAATGTGCTCTTGATTTATCTTACACTTTGACTGACAATTGGAATAGACACTGCTGAAGCAGGAAGCAATTCATAAAACTTCAGAAGGGAGTTTGAAAGGCAAGCAATTTAGTGTGAATTCAGCAAATTCTAAACTTGAAAGACAACTTGTAGCAGACAAAAGAAAATATCCAGGAAAACATCTATAGAGGTCCATTTGTATGCCTTCTTTTTTTGTTTTATTTGTCTAGAAATGTTATAGCAGGCAAGTTCACTCCATAATGAAGCAAAGGAATCATATCAATGTTCTGAAATACAAACTAAACACAAATGTCAACTATTATTGCATTGAAAATCAAACAAAACAGTTGGATTTGTTTTACATTTCTTTATATAGATCAGTTTGATTTAAAATGTGCTTGTAGTGAGCATGGTGGCATATGCTTATAATACCAGCATTCAGGAGGCTGAGGCATGAGGATTGCCAGAAGTTTGAGGCTGGCCTGGGCTAGATGGTGAGTTCAAGGCCAGCCTGAACTACATAGCGAGACCTGGTCTCAAACAAAACAAAACAAAACAAAACAGTACTTATATTTCTTCTATACTGTAAAAGTAGAACAAAGCCAGAAAATAGAAGCAGTGTCTGAAAAACAGCTTAACTAGATCATGTTCTGTTCTTTTTTTTTCATCTTCAGGACTGTGAATCATGTTAAAATGCTGTACTTATTCTTCTGCTGACCTTGACAGACTCCATACCTCTAGGAAAACTAGCTGTTTTATGGATTGAACTGTCCTAAGTTAGTCTGACAGCCATATGTTTAAATCATGATTTCAGTGCCTGAAGAAATTTTTGTCAGGCTCCCAAACAAGTCAGCAGCTTCCAGTAGCATTGCCCCATAGCTTGGAGGAATGTGACTGGGAAGGTCAGTCAAGGTTCAGAAAGCCTTGGTCAAAAGCTTAAGATGGGCTCCATGGCAAGCCCTGTTTTCAGATTGAATGGCATCTGATTGTCATACATATGCTCAAGGAAAGCATCATAAATTACCAAGAAAATCCATCATAACATATGATTACCTTGCCTCAGATTTCCTTATATCAGTATGCCATCTGAATTTGAGCAATGTATAAGAACCAAGGAAAAATAAAGATTAAAAATAGGAGCTAGGCTAATACATTCTATAATAAGAGCTTGTGAGACACAGGAGAATATGGTGGGGGAAATAATTAGGACCCAATTTGTTTAAACGTCAGCGGTTGCTCTGCTACAATACATGGGTGAAGTAGTGAATAAATGTATTTGTAAAATTTGAAATTGTGCTCCCAAATTTTCTTGTCATTTTTCCCTTGTGATCTGTCACTCTTACTGTCAAGTTTCTCCTTCTTCAAAATATAATTCAGATGTGAGAGAGGTACAGATCTCAGAGATCATGATGTCAAATATCACAGAAAAATTAAATTTCACATAAAATATAAAACCCCACAATTTCCAACACTCTAAATAATTTATTCATCACTTTTTATGTGAAGAAGCCTCACTAATTTTCTTTGTACAGATTGTTCCTTTTACCTATTTTACAATTCTAAAACCAAAGTTGAGATTTGGTCACTTATCACTGACCCATACGTGTCTCTTCAGGACTCTTAAGGTCAGTTTCTCACCTCTTTCCTCAGAATTGATATCTTATAAATGTGTTCCCTCCTTTGGAGTTTCCAAGATACTATTTCATACAGAAACATTTAAAATCCATTTGAATAATCTAATCAGTTTCTTTAACAGAACTAGTTAGGCTTATTCAAAAGTTCTCTGAAGTAGTTAATGTTAACAAAACTATCAAGATTGTTCTTCAGAAAAAATAAGATGAGGCATTAAATTTGTCTTACCGGTTATAAAATGTAATAGAATGATAGCAAGTAAAACTTAATGGTTATAACACCAAGAGATTTTTACAACTATAAACAGGACAATAATCCAGAAACAGACCTGTGCATATATGAAAAATTTTATATGAAAAGGTAAACTAGTGTAAAATAACTGTTTAAACTAATACATGGAATGGATTATAAAAAATGTGTTAAATGAATAAGCCAAACCAAACCAATCAATCCACAAACAAGATAATCCCCTGAAATTTCTCTCACACTTGGAAATAAAAATGAATCCCTGGTGAAGGAAAAAGTCTATGAATATTGTATACATCAATTAATAAAAAATACAAAGAACGAAACGGTAAGTTGGTAAGTTTCTGCTCACTGCCAATGGACACGAGCATGGACATTCAAGTACAACTGTTATCAGAGAAATGCAAACTACAAAAGTGTGATATGGCTGTCTAGCAACAAACTTTTAAAATCATCAGCATTCATTATTACCCTGAGATTCTGCTAATAGCATTGGCAATCAATCGTTTCTTTTGTATCAGATGACAAATACATATAAAACTGTAATCAGTGTACTATTTCTAGAAATGTATCTCATAGATACATAATGCAAGTTAAAAGCGTATACCTAGATGGAAGCCTAAAGTAAGACTATCTTTAAGTAACTCTAACATTAGGGGACCTTTTAGGTCTAAAAATAGGAAACTAGCTGAGTAAATTTTGATACTGCTTCATCATGAAGTTATGCATAGTTTTTTGAAAAGAAGTAAATTTTTACCCATTACCAAAAAAAAGAGTGAACACTGTATTGCTGGTTCAAAAAACAAAGATCTACCTTCCTATGAATGACTCAGGTTTATTTTTCTTTACGGCGGAGTAGTACCAACTCCACACAAGGAAGGTAAACATTATGTGTGGAAAATATGGAAGAAAAGGGAGGAGGGTAAAGAGATGGGTGGGAGAGGGAGAGAAGGAACAGAGAGGGAATGACTAAAGAAATTAAGATGTATTATGTAAAATACCAACTCCTCACAAGGAATTAAACATTTTGTACTTCACATCTATGCTAATAAAAAAGCAAAGAGCTAAGTACCAAAGTTTCTGTTCTTAAAAGCATATATGATATACAAGATAATACATAGGTCGGAAATGTTTCAGATAAGTGAAACTGTCAATTTAAATTCTCCCTTTTATTGTATCATATGATATTTTATCTATATGATATATCCTTTAATGAGTGCATATATCTTTTGTAACATCTTAATGATACAATGAAAAGATGAAAAAATAGAATATGATTTAGATTCCAGAAGATGGAATAAATAACTCAACAATACCTAGTTCATTTGAAATCCTAAATGTCTGAACATTTTTGCAAAGACAGGTTTGTTATAATTATCACTCAGGAAGAGTTGGAGTCTCAGCTCAAAATTGCTGAGATTTCATGCACCTCTAGCATTTGAAGAGGAAGTGGCAGCATAGTGCTAGAAACTCATACTCACTGTTTTTTCTTCCTAATTATATAGTCACCCAGGAGTAACACTTCCCCTCCGAAACAAGATAACTAGCTCTGAATCTTAGTCATTCCTGCAAATAATGTGCTTATACATTCACTGTAAATTCAACAACAAATGATTGAAAATAGAAACTGTCAATCAGTGGAACAGAGGGGTTAGAATAAGAAACACTCTCTGGTGCATGCTATGAATACCAGAGCATTTTTGCAGCATTTCCAGAATGGTGACTGGCAGCCATTTTTTTTTTTTTTTTTTGGTTTCAGGGAGAAATCATTTTATGGCTGTATGTACCCCGGGGAGCATATGTTTAAGTATGTTAGCATCATGTTGATGGGAGCCAAAGTGCTTTGCCTCCTCCTTATCTATGCACTCGGAAACTCCTCACTAGTCACGTAATTCTCCTAGTTGGAGAGTTAAATAAATCACCTCTTATCTCCTGTGTTTGAAGGACATAGAAGGTTGGCTTTTTAGTTTTGCACAACAGTTGTATACAAGTTATCAGCTCCAAAATCCCATCAAAGATGTGCTTTTCTCCCATTTACAAGTAGAATATTTTTCCTCTCAACCTCAGCAAGGGGATGATCTTAAAATAAAGAATAAATTCAAGTATTTTAAATTTATTTTCTCTTACAGATTGTATGGCAGTGACTCAGTGATTGATTATGCAGACAAAATGTTTAATAGCATAGTCAAGGCAAGGACGACAACAATTCTTCCATTTTTGGGTACACACTTTGGATGTCTGCTTCCTATGTGTTGAAAATATCATTTATGTGTGGAGAATGAAAACATCAGGCATAATTATTGAGCAATAACTTTTCAAGATTCTATTGAAATAATTCTGTTTCATACCACAATCATTATATTTAACTATTGAGACTTAGATGAAGGTAGTATTTCTTATTTGATGTTCAGCTTAAATAGATGTGAATTTCAGAAGGCACAAGTAAAGTTGAATTTGACAATTCTCTGGTAAGGTCCAGTGAAGTGTGATGTACATCAGTTTCTAGACAGCTATTAAGAGGATTTTTCTTCTGCTCCTGAGAGAAAGTGAGAGGATATGTTGACGGTGGGGCTCAATGTCCAGTCTTCGCTGGGTATACAGGTGGCAGAGAGGTTTTGTTCATGACAAATTCATGAAATAAATTTCCAAGTGCAAATGTATTAGAGAAATTTCAGCCAAACTAGGTTCAGGTCCTAGCTCAGCTAATTACTAAGTTGAGACCAGTATTAGGTATTTTAGCTCCTGACTTTTTCACCTAAAAATTAGTAACTATCACCACCACAAATATTTTCCTGTAAAGTCTAAAAAAATATAGTTTAGAGCTGAGCGTGGTGGTGCATGCTGTAATTCTAGCACTTGGGAGGCTGAGGCAGGAGGACTGTTGTGAGTTCAAGACCAGCCTGGGCTACAAAGTGAGCTCAAGGCCAGCCTGAACTGCATAGCTAGTCTCTGTCTATATACTAAGTATATATATATATAGCTAGTATATATATATATAAAGTGCTTAGGCTAATGTCTACTATATAAAAAATGCTTAGTGAAGATATTGTAAAATGCCACTGATAGTATATCTAATCTTATTACTATCATTACTGTTAAAATCATTGAATGTCTATTTCTAATTCTGTAGATTGAGGTAAAAGTAAAGATAACTCATCGGAAACTTTACTGTAGTTACCATTGCTGGAGGCACTCCCTTTCAGTGAATATATTACGCCAACGTCACTTTGAGAATTTACAGAATATCTGTGTAAATACTGTACAACAAAGGCATCATTTCTACTTGAAAACACTACTTACATCGATGATTGCAACAATTTCTATTATTAGTCATAATACAATTTAAGATTGAATGGATGAATTCAAGATGATCTTCTAGGAGAATAGATGCCTATTTACATTGGCATGAACAGTAATTACAGGCTACAAGTAGATCTATTTTCTAGACTACATTCTATAGTCACAAAGGCTTAGACAAATGCAAGTAATAGGATCATTTACATTTGGTCCATCAGAATCCATAACTACTCCTGGTTTCCATGAATCACTGTGTATGTAAAATATGCCAGTGTCACAGTTTGCAAAATGTATATGTCTCTCTCTTCTATTACTATGCTTTATAAGAGTAGTTGTATTTATTTTTGCAGAAATTAAGCAGAAATGCTTTACTATGCATCAGCCCCTACTTTCACTATGGGTAGAGCAAAACACCTTTCCATAAAGTGTGAAAACATGGAAGTTCAGGTATTGCTGCCTAAGTTTTTCTTGGACTGAAAACTCTCTTTCTTTGATTTGGACCCTATAAACTGACTGCATTCTAAACTATGATAGGCACATTTCCAGTTGCAAGGTATTGAAGCCATACTAAGTATGTTCTGATTGTTATAATTATCAGTAATAGTTATTCTCATGAGGAGGTTTTCTTTGTAATGCAATCATGCTTTAACTTCCCCTGCTGAGATTAGGATCTAAAGGTTTCAGAGGACAACCAAGCCTCCATTCTTATGGAAAAGGATTCACTGAGTACCTGCTTTCTGCTACACTTAAGGAAATATTCCTGGGAAGCAGTGGAAGCCAGCAAGAAATCACTTGATCCTTAGTGTTTATGAGGTTGGAGTACGGTAGGGAATTCTTGTTCTCGAGATGAAAAATAGTGGTATTGTAAACTCATAAAATACTCATAGACTGATATTCCATGAAGGCCAGAAGTAAGAAAAAAAAAAACTGCATTGAAAGAGCTGAAGCTAGAAAAGTAGTGTAGACATTGAGATATAGTGTAGGATTTAGAGGAACTACTGAGAGAAAATTCTGTATGTGAATCATTCTGCCATCTTGTGAACAAAAACATCCCTTATAATCTAGATTATCTTGTTATGGATGTTTCTCTGGTAAATAGCCTTGGAAGAGTGAAGTTGTGTCTCTCTCCAGGGCAAAGAATACATTTACATACCACCTTGAAAGGTAGAGGTAATGTTTTCCTGTGGAGCAAAGACCTGGAAACTTCTACTAATAAGTGAGGTATAGTCCTTAAGTTGAGGGTTCCCCTTTGTGGTGCACCCTTCTCCACCTATATGTATAATCTACTGTCTTCCTCATCCTGTTGGGTGAGGACAACTGACACAAACATAATGCCATGTCTTGAATGATAAATGCCCTTGTCTTTTACCCAGGAGTCTTAGGCTTTCTGCCAGTAGCCCTGACACTGCAGCAGGATAAAGTGTCGACCTGCAGGTGGGGTGAAGGATTAGATACTTCATTGTTCTTGACAGAACACAGATAAATAAAGTGATAGAAAATATAAAAGAACTCTGGAAAGGAGAAAGAGTGAAAATCAGCCCCAGGACCCCTTTCTTCACCTTTAATAAGAGCTCACTATTAGTTCATCTATTCAGGTATTAACCACCTCCCACACTGCAGGTACTGTCCCAAGAATCAGTGATACAGTGCTACCTATGGGTCACAACTTCTTTCCTTTTTCGCTGCATGCCTACTACTGAGCAGAAACAAATTCATGTATGTTAATAGATGTGTATTATAATTCCAGATGGTTGTAAAAGCTATGAAATTAATTTAAAAAGATAGTACCATGACAGCTTCTTTCATAGGTGTGATCACAGAAGGGCTTTATGAAGTGAAACCATTTGGTGTAAGTTCTTTGGTACAGAGTTTGGAGGAAAGAACATTCTAGACAAAAAGAGAGAGGGCCTGAAGAAGAATGAAAGACAGAGTGAGAAAGCAAAAATAAAGCTCTATCAAGTTGATGCTTTTCCATGAAGAGAATGTCAGGTAGAGTGGGTGAAACATAGAGAATGAAGCAGAAAGGTATACTCGATAAGTTCAGCTATTTCTGCAGATGTTAGGTCATACTGAGAATTCTAGATATGGTATGGCAATTAAATGGAAAGATACTGTCTTTTTTCCTTTACTAAGTTGCAGTGTCTCACTTTCCTCATTGTTTTTATTGTTTTTTGTTTTTCTTCCGGTACCAGGAATTGGACTCACGACCTTGAGCTTGCCAGGTAGGTGCTTTGCCATTGAGCTAAATCCCCAGTCCCTCCTCATTGTTTTTAAACAGACAAAAGCTTATTGACATCATGCCCATTTTGAAAGGAATACATTTGCACTGTGGAATGCAAGCATATGGATTTCTAGAACACAATAAGAAGTAACAAAAGTGTCTTTATGTACAAGCGTCTTGAGGACAGAACTAAGTACAATTACAAGTAACAAACACTATCATTGTTGTGAAAATTTGAGTAATTTCAAATTTAATATAAATGACAATATGAAGAGGAGGCAAAGGGTGCGTAAGAGGAGGGAGGGGGTGAAGAAGCAGGAGAGGACCAGATGGAAAACCAGAACAACTATGGAGAGACACAGAGATGACAAGAAGTATGATCAAATTTTACACTTTCTAAACTTCAAAGTTATTCTATAAAATGCTCTGATGTTTCTTTCAGACATGGAAATTCAGTATCTTAGAAGTAAAGTACTTTGCTTAAGATTTTGTAATTCAACAAATGCCTGGGCCAGGATTTGAACCTTAGAACTATCTGCTCCAGAGCCAGAAAATTTGTATGATACTCTGATCATATTCTGATGCAGTATCTTTATGTTGTAGATGTTCCTTCCTTTATGAAGCCAGCAACTTTGTCACCAGTTGAAAAAGAATTATAGTATTCCTAAAGATTGTTACATTCAGCCACGGGACAAAGTGACTCATAGTTTGTAAAGCCCAAATCTATGCAGTGGTTGCAATACAACACATAATATTTTTTTCAGTGGATGGATGCCATAACAGACAACAGATTTGTGGTGTCTACATAACATGATATGCATGTCTACATAATATGATATGCCTAAATTGACCATCTAGTATGAACATACAACTGACCCATGCCTTAGTCCCAGTGCTACTAGACTGAGAAAAAAAGTGATAAGTTTGTGGAAATTATGTCTAAAGAAAAAGGATAAGTATTATACTAGGAAATACTGGTAAATGCACAAATCTAAAGGACCATATAAAATTAAACGAAAAAGATAATGTGTGATCTAATACCAAATCCACAGGGATCTGAAATTCATTTCTTGAATGATTATTAACAAATAGAACATTGTCACTCTTGGAAAATAAGCTTTAAAATGATTGTGTAACAGCTGTTTCCCACCTATATTGCAAAGAATACATGTTGCAAGAGATGGTAATGTTTGATGAAAGCAATATATAACAGTTTGGAAAAACTCTATCAAAATGTATTTATCCATATTCTTTTTTTCTTAGTGATAGAACCTTATTCAGTTTTGTTTGGGGAAGGGGTGCCACCTAACTTATACTACTTATCTATCTGTCTGTATTTGTTGGTCTATATTTCATTAAGGAAGCCAATAAAATGTAGGTCTAATTTTGCATTGTACTATAAGGAGAGTTCTCTAAAGAACTAAAAATGAGCTTGGAGGCATACTCTTGTCCTTCATATTTTTTTTGCATGAAAATTGTGTGTGATGATGGAGTTCCAACTTGTGAGATTGGGTTCTTTTGGGGGTAAAATCCACAAGTTAGCCTAATAAGGCTTACACTTGAAATTTTCATTGATTTTGTGGCATTATCATACCATCTCTGGTGAACAATCTATCTGAATTCGATTTTGCTAAGAATATACAACCCAATGTGTTTCACCTATTTTAGCCAAGTCTTTTCTACTTATTACCAACTGGACACAATTCCTGATGCATTTTGTATATTCCACTCATTAGAAAGCGTTTTAGGCACATTTTATCATTAAAGATTTTGAAAAGTACTGTCATAAATAATATCCACATGAATAAGCCAGGTGGTAAAAAATTCTTATGTGCTACATACTGTGCTAAAGGATAAGGATATGGGCAGGTAAAAGAGACCGTTTGGCTTTGTACATAGCAATCAGAAAGGCTTTCCAGAAGGAAATCAGTTCAGTTTTGAGGGAAACATAGGGGTTTCTTAACAGAGAAAAGGTAGAAATACAGCACAGACAGAACCAGGCTTGGTGGTGCACGACTAATTTCAGCACTTGGGAGGTTGAGGCAGAAGGATCGTTGTGAGTTTAAGACTAGTCTGGACTACAAAGTGAGCTCAAGGCCAGCTTGAACTACATAGTGAGACCCTGTCTCAAAAACGAAACAAAACAAAACAAAAAACCACAGAAAATATAATAAATGAAGAGAAGTGTGATATTTCCCAAGAATTTCATCATCTCTGATGCAGCTGGAGAATAGGAGTGAATTGGTCTTCCGGGCAGTTAATGTGGTCCTAGGATATGGGATCTCCCACATATTTGGAGAGGAAGATGAAGGCCATAGTGTGAAAGGTTTTTCTATACCAATCTAAGAAATTTACATGGTGTGCTTTAGGCAACATTGCACCATTAAGGCAAAGACAAATGAGATTAAATTTGTGTTCTTGAATGATCTCTCTGGCAACAATCTGGACAATGAAGAAGAAAGGCTGTGAGAAGTAAGAAGAGTGCAAGATCAACAGGAAATCAGATAAAAGGAAGCCAGGCTGGAGTCTAGCAAAATTACACAGAACAGACATCACAAGGGCCCCATCACTACAGCAGCAGCTTTTAATGGATGGATGAAGGGACTCTAATGTTTATTGGAGGAACAGTCCCAATTCTATGAACCTAGTGGTCATAGGAAGAGGAAGAACATGGACTCACACCAAAAGAAAGCCCACATGTCAAGAAATTGATTCCATGAATTAAAATTTTTAAAAATCTCTGAGATGCTGAAGAACGAAGATCACAGATTCAAGGCCAACTTCGTCAATGTAGTGCACCTTTGTCTTAAACAGTAAATGACGAAAATCACACAAAAATGCAGATACAAATTTGACTTATTTTGATTTTCCCACTAACACAGTGGCTTTCATGTTGGAGACAGTTATGATTTCTTTGTCTTTTCGCAGACCACTCACTAAATATTCATGATTTCCTTTGAAATCGTCACATCCTTGGATACAGTAACATCCTTTGAATCCATCAAAGTATCTCTACAACAAGCAATCTTTGTCCATTTTCACTAGTTCTTTGAAACAACCTCCTATACCAGATTCTGAGTGATTTCAAACTTTGGGGCAATTTAACGCCTGCAAAATGGAGTGTTTACTTCATAACCCTTTAAGGAGGATGGCAAAAATTGTCTCACTGAAATTTCCAACTGGAAAATTACATTTTATCAGATTCATCCTGTAGGAATGGTCAGAGGTAATTGTTTTCTTTATTTTAATGTTGTTCTATTCACAATTCTTTTCTTCTAACTCTGCAAACTGGATTTCTGGGGAGAAATCAGTCACTGTGGAAATATTTCTTGAGTAAATCTATGCTGTTTTTGCTTATTGCATGTATTCTTCTGTAAAGGTATTTGCCTTTAATTTTATTCCTTTAGGAACATTTGCCTTTCAAGTCCATCAGAAATCACTTCATTCTTGACAACAGATCAAAGCGCTACTACTCAAGTCAGTTGCTGGCAGAAAGCACTGTCACCTCCATCAAAGTAACTATTGAGTAAACACCTGAGGAGGAAGATTGTGTGATGGTTTTGCATACCTGGTAACTTTAATAAATAAATATTTTAATTATAAATAA
>NW_004955408.1:15559960-15588159 GCF_000276665.1 Chinchilla lanigera | reverse complement strand
TGCTCTTTTACTTCAATTAAATTCAATGTACTATTTCCATAAAGACAATAGATTCAGTGAGACAAAAGGGCAGGATCAGATAATTTGAGTATTAGAGAGAATCATGCACTCAATCTTTGTTTTTCAAAAACACAGAAGAAAACACTGGGGTAAAAATCACGGATCTGAACCACTAAAACAGTTATAGACTAAAGCTTTTCTAGAAATATGAGCATCCTCCCTGGTCTAGGAAATATCCTGATAACAACTTTAGAAAATTAAAAAACCATAACATCTCACACATTTTGAAATGAAACTATTTAAGGAATGATGCTTATTAGAGAATATTTAATTTAGTATCTGCACTTCACAGATGAGCAAACACAAACCCAAGAGTCGTCAAATAGCTTTTCCAAAGTCACACAGTCGTAGAGGCTCACAGGGGCTGTCTGAATCTAACAGCAGAATTATTAGTAGATAATGTTCTGATAGACCACTTATTCTAGAGGAAAGTTCCATGAAGATCCCAGTTTTGTGCCTTCCACAAGACAGATGAGTAACTGTGTGAACTAAGCCACAATTATTTTCTGATTTTTTTGTATAGCATACAATTCCAGCTTAAAAATCGAGCAAAAACCTGCTAAAGAAACATTTGAGAAATATTTGAACCAGTGTCCAATATCAAAGACTGAAAGGTCATCTGTTTAGAAATTAAATGTGTATAATTCAAATCAGATTTTAAGACTAGATGAAATATTTTATGTAGTTATTTCTCTTCAAGAAGGAAGATATAAAAACACATCATTTGAAATAGTAAAAAAATGCCTTTATGATATTCAGTTAAGAATCCACTGGTTAAAAGATTAAAGCATCTTCCTTCGATTTCTAGAAATACTTCGTAACCCAGTTTCATAAGATCCTATTATATCACAGCAGGGTAGGAGTTTTAAGAGCTCTTGGATGTAAAAGTTTAGCCTTGGGGAAAAAGAAGAGCTAGTCTAACTGGAGAGAAAGTATTCACATTTTTTTCAAGTTTCACCTTTAGTAATTAAATTAATCAAATGGATTTTTTCATGCTAATTGGCTCTCTGGTAATTCCAGAGATACATTCTTGTTGAAGACGATAATGACAGACTCACAATGTACTATAAGGAAGTACAGTCTTACTCATGTTTTTAAGATACACACAAAGAAAAGCACTTTTGAATGTAGGCTTAAGAAGTGCTCCCTTACAGGCGCACTCATGCTGATAGTCCTTGTCTCTTATCCTCAGGGTAAAAAGGAAGGGTATTTGAACATAGCCTTATAAACTAAGTAAGAATGTCAAACTTACAGACGCTAAAGTTGTGCATCCTATTTTGCTCTTGCAGTTTTCTCAAACTGTAAAGATTTTGCAGTTGCTTATATTCCATTTGTCTATTTGGAATCAAAATGTTATTTTTTACTGTGTGCCACCAACAGAAAAAATTTATAGAGCAAAGAATTAGGTGCTGCAACCCATCAGTCTGGCCATCTCAGTTGCTTGCTTCACCTTCGTATGTCTTTACTACAGAACCTCACTGTGGATGTCTCTCCCCATGCACCGCAGAAAAGAAAAGACCAAGAGAATTATGATCCATCTTATACTCTGGCAGCCAGTGATTGGCTACAATATGTGTGATCCATCTCTGATCAGAAATGAAGCAGGAAAACCTGTTAACGTGACTTCATCAATGAACATGCCAAGAGTACAAATACATGTTGGTTTCAGCAGATGTAGGCAGCTATCTATGGCTTGTGTCCTCTGACGGTGGTTTGGGATCAAAGTCAAGGAGCCCAGGACTGTGCTGTTGGGAGATATTTGAGACTTTGGGAGGAGGGGCCTAGTGGAGGTACTTAGCACATTGGAAGCGTGTGTTCTGAGGGATTGTGGGTGCCCATTCCCTTGCTCTGTCTGACTTCCCTCTGGGCAGAGTGAACCATCCAGAGATGTGCACGTCTGCCATGATTGCAGCCATCCACTCCCCCCCAGAGCCCAAACCATCCAATCTTGGACTTTGAGCCTTCAATCTTGTGAGCTAAATAAGCCTTCTCTTTGTAAAAGTTGGTTGTCTTAGGTATTTTGTTGAATTAAACAAAAAGTTGGATAATATACAGCCATATACCAAAATTGCATCAAGAAGTTGTTGAAAATATCTTTCAGTGGTGAATGAAAACAGTGCCAAAATGCTAAGGAGAATGGGAGAGAAAAGTACTAAGCTTCTAGGCCCAGAGCAATACTGCTGATTTGCTCGTCCAACTCTGCAATCAACCTGTAGCTGGCTGTCAGTTTTCTAGGTCTGTCAGATTCCTATAAATCTTTGAGACATCTGTATGCATCCATATAGAAACACATACATTTTGAAGCTCCACTGACAAAAGGAGCTGGAAATAATGATACCTCTGAAGTAAAAATGCAACAGGTGACATGATTTTGATTTCTAAATGCTATCCCCACTATAAGGAAATAGAACTCCAAAATGATTGGTTTTAGGCCTAAAGCAGGGAAAGTACAATATGAGCCTTGCATACTATATTATACCTGATGTTAATGCAGTGTTCACTGAATTCTAGGTACATGACAAAGTACATACAAGAGCTAATTTGAATGGGATGTTGACATCAAAGCTGCAATAATAATAATAATAATAACAATAATAATAAACAACAATGGACTGCAATCTTATTGAATGAAGTGGTAACCAATGGTCTCATGCTGATATAATAAAAGAATTAATTCAGTCATGATTTCCATTATACATAAATTTATTATAATACAGATAAATAAAGAAATGCTGCTAAGTAAGTACAAAAATACAATTCTTCGTTACAAATAAACTGCTAGTGAATTTTGAGGGAATAATGCAAATGATAAAATTGCCATTTAGTAGCCATCAGAGGAAATAGTTAATTAGGAAAGGTGCTGTCAATGGATACCAATGCCATTTGATGGTGATTTGATGAGGACTAGGTTCTAGCATAAGTGGAAAATACTTTTCTGCAATACTCTAATCAATTAAAACGAGAAGCTGCTGATTGTGACGTCTACGACCTTGGTCAAGTCTATTCTCAGTGGGCGGTTATGGCTCAAGTCAGCAGAGGAAGAACTGATCCACATTCCGGTTCTCCCAAAGGTGATGTGTCAAGAAGTGGCAACATCACAGCTGTGGAACTTCTGCCGGCCAAGCTTAACCTGAGACAAGGCACGGGGAAACAGCAGTGAACCCGGAATTCAGGTCACCTTCCAGGAGGTAAGGCCTGGTCTCTTTAAATTCGTCAGACTTGAAAGATAGAAAATCACCGAAGAACTGATTCAGCATTAAGAAGCTGAAAAGACCTGACTATTAAATTCAAAACAGTATCCTGGATAGGACCAAAACAATGGGGAAAAACATTTTTAGAGCAGTTGACCAATTCTGAATGGAAATCTGGGTTTGTGTGGTCACGCTGCGCTGTTTCGTTTTCTAGCTTGGAAGGTTACAGTATAGTGGTTCCCAAAAAAATGTCTTTGGGAAAAGTGAATGCTGTAATTTTTGAGCTGAGAAGATACTGTGTGTATAAGTTACTACTGAAAAAGTTAGAAAATGACATAATGTAATGATCATATATACATATAGAGAATGAACTAGAGCAAAAGTGGCAAATTCTTAATAATTGCAGGATCTGGGTAGGATGAATATAAATGATTGCCCCAATGAAATTCCGTTTATAATTAAATATATATATAATATATATGTAATACATATAATCTGATATTGAAGATAACATTATTGTTGAAAAAATACAATCATTTCTATTAAAATTTAAATTGGACATTCACAGCATCATTTACCTTAAGAAATGCTGATATTTCACTAGGTTTGCTCTGCAGTTTTAGGTACAGAGTTTGGTAAAGAACAAGTTAAATAACAACTCTGCCTCAGATATCTAGTTTCTAGTGAAATTTATATAACCATGTTGAGGCCTTTGGGTCTTTTTCTGAAGTAATTCATTCGCACAGTATTTTCATTTATTTTTAGATATTCCAGTAGCTTCATGAAAAGAAGTGAGGAAATCCAAAGAGAAAAAGCAGTCTTTAACTGAATAATGAATATATGCACTGAAACCTTTGTATAACAAACATACAATATTTCTTAATTTCTGGATCTTGAGCATAGGTAGAATGTATTTCACATCACCAGATTTATAAACAGACATTTTAAAAAATCTATTCCAAATACCTTTGCAAGCACTGTCTCATATGTCAAAGCTGAAAGCATTCTGATAGTACATTGCTTTCCCAAACCATAAATACTATATTCTTTCCTTCCAACTCACAATTTCTTAAATTTCAAAGGTCAGCAGCATTCTGAATAAAAGAAAAAGACCAAATGCTCTTATAAATTGTGGTGGAAGCCCTCAGTGGAAACATTATTTTTAAAGTGTTTAAATCAAAACAATAAAAGAGGTGATATCCACAGAACATTTAAGTGTTCATTCCAAGTTTGGCTTTTTAAAAATAATAAACCAGTTTATTGACTAAAATTTATCCTTTATATTATGCAGGCTACAAATACAGACTTCCCAAGCTGCAAAATAAAAATTACTAAAATCCCTAAGAATATTTGGAATTCAGGTAAAGATTTATGATTTGTTTTCATGTTTTGTAACTAAAATTTCATAAAGGGCTGAAAATATTTTGGTTTCACTCCTCATAAATAGTATGAACGTATGTTACTTCAACATGTGTATTAGTTATTTAGAATGTCCAGATGTATGGAAACAGAATTTAGCCTAGATTTTTCTTTGTTAAATGGCTAAACCATCTTGAGTCCAATCTTATAATACACAAGAAACATCTGAAAAATGACATGCAGACTCACTACAGCAAACTCCCTCTGGTACTAAATAAAAATAATTCAGTAAAGAAGTGCAGTCATCTATTCACAAATAAGGAGTAGAAAAACCATGCAGAAATTCATGACTACCTCCATTTAAAGGTGTCTGAGGCCTGGCTTCTGGAGAAGATGAAGAAAACCAACATTTTCAATTTGTCAAACCAGATTAACAAAAATCCAAAGATCTAAAATCATGGGAAAAATCATATAACGTGACAAACATATTTATTATTGCCTCAGGACACAGTGTGTGTGTGTTTGTGTGTGTGCATGTGTCTGTGTAGATGGCTGATAAAGTTGCCTTAAGTATGTGAATTTTATCATTTCAAATACACCAAAGCACTGACCAAGAATAGTAGATGAATATTCACAGACTCACAGAAAACAATGAGAGAAAACCATGGTTAGTAATTGGATAGGATACAGGATAAGCTGCATCTAAACAACAGGAAACAGAGGTTGCATTAACCACTGATGTTTTTGTCTCGGAAATTATATCTAGGTTAAAATTCTCACTCTTGTTGCTATGTATAGGTTAGGTCCCATTCTGTGCAGGATCATTCAATGGACAGACAGTAGGACAGTGACAGAAAGAGGAAGTATCATCTGATGCTTTGAGATTTGGGATGCTATCGTCTGGTTACAAATTTCATTGCCACTCTGTGCCTAAACATGGGCAAAGTATCTTCTTCAGCCATTTTTCATTTCCCTCTAAAGTTAGCATATGCAGTGTGAGGGTGCATATATGTATAATCATTGTATTTATATTTGCCTTTTCCTGGTCTATTTTCCACAGAGTGACCTTTAAAAACTCAAAATAGTATAACTCATATAACTTTATACTATTTAAAATCTCCAGCAACTTCCTGTTGTACTTAGAATATGCTCTGGCTGAGCGTGGTAGCACAGGCTTGCAATCCCAGTGCTCAGGAGACTGGTTGCCTGAGCTCCACAGTGAGTTCAAGGCCAGCCTGAAAGACATAGAAAAATCCTGTCTCAAAACAGCAAAACAAAGCAAAAAAAAAATTATAAAATCTAATATCATCACATGACTTACCTTGCTTTCTTCTCCAACTCAGCCCCTGGTCACTGAGTAATTCCTGGCTTGTTGGCTTTTTGTCTATTTCTAGAATAACCTGAGATTTTCCATGGCATATGGACCTTTGAACTTAGACTTTTACAAAAAGCAAAAACACCCTTTCTACAAGCAGGGTGGTTTTTTAAAATATGTTTCATGTTATAGATTAAATACCACTCAACTCAGAAAAACATTCCATCTGGTTCAGCCTAGTATTACACTGTGTTGCTCTCCATGGTCGGTGACATTAATTGTTGAAGCTAAGGCGGGAATACTTCACACAATGGAATACCCACAGGGTTTGTTTGCAAATCTCTAGCGCAAATTTCAGTTATACAATAAATTAGGTGTGAGTGGATGTGTTATTTCCTTAAAAATCACTTAGCTTCATTTATTCAATTTTGTATTAAAAGCTTCATTCATTCATTCATTCATTCATTCATTCATTCAAGCAAAAATTGTTCTAGTCGACTGGAGACCACACAGACTATATCCTCCCACTGCTAATGTCAAGGAATACAACCTACATGTCTCAGTGTCAGGGAGTGATGAGTGATATGACTCGGATGTAACATTTTCAATAGTTTGATTAACAAAGACCTTTCTTAAAAATTAACGTTTCAGCAAAGTGAAAAGTAGCACTTTTCATAGAACTTTATAATATAATCTGAAGTAGTGACAGAGAAAAATATCAGCAATATTGTTCAGGAACAACGTTGGCATGCTCCAGGACTACAATGTGTAGATGCTGACCCCCGTGTCTTCTGCACAGCTGCATTCAGGGCGGTAAGGGAACTGTCTGCCATGCAGCACAGCACATGAAGCTTAGTCAGCACTTGATACATTTCAGTTTTCTTTTCCTGTTTCCTATCACCTGTTCCACTCCCCAGGACTGAGATGTTGGAATAGTTCTACATCCTGGGTATACAGGACATGCCCTAGAGGAGCTCTGTAAGGTCCAGTATATTGCAATGGTTGATTCATTGTGTCAATTTGAGAAGTTTAACTCAGTGACTCAGCAGGGGGCCAGGGTCCTCATTTTGTAAACATCCTGAGCCTGTGTGAAAGGAGGGCATAGAGATGGTGTGGGTGTAAAGGACCCACCCTAGGGCGGGTAACCTGCATACAGTGTAAGGGAGGAAAAGAGACTTGCTCCTGCCCTTTTGGTTTTTATTGCTTTTGCTGTCTTCCACTGCCTTGAACTGTTGCACCTGCGCCCTGCCACCTTGTCTTGGAGCCAGCTGATTACAGACCAAAACTTCCACAAACTGTGAGTTAAATAAAGCTTTCCTTCCTTAATTTTGGGTTTTAGGTATTTTGTCTCAGCAGGGAGAAAAAAGTAACTAAGACAATGGTCATCCTCTGAAGCATTTGTACTGTTCTTATTCCTATTTTATAGACAAGGAACCTAATTACAGAAACTTAAGTCACTTGCCAATGCAATATTGCTGATAAGTATCAGAATCAATATTTGAAACCACTACATGTACTATGAGTAGAAAATGTTTGTTGTAAACACTTGATATCTTGCAGTGTTTATTAGCCTAACACAGCTGTTCTGTTGTTGGACCTCTTAACATGTATACTTATTCATTATGTCCCTGAGCATGGATCTAATGGATTTTATTTAACATATTTAATGTGATCGAAGCTTTAAGAATGTTACAAATATTATTTTATTTAATATGCACATCAATGTAGAAAAATAAATATTATTAATGTTCCCACTTAACAGTTAAGAAAACTGAGGCACAAAGCGGATAAGTAACTTGACCAATGTCATACAGCTGTATGTGGCAGATCCAAGTCTCTAAAATAGAGAACATGAGTATATTACTTTTGACCATCATGTTATGATACTGTGCACGTATTTGGTAACTTACTCCATAAATCAGGAGAAAATTTTTTGTGGAATTTGCATAGCCAGTTCCTGAACATTGGATCTCTTCAGGAGAGACAAATCCCAGGCAAAGCTACACCTGCTAGAGGACTATCATGGGTAGACACCCTCCTGGGTCTCTATTAATTCTTTCTGTGAATGAAGAGGTTTTAGTGTTTCTCTTGTTCTTCAAACAGAATCTTGTCTGTATTTACTAGTCTTTCCAATTCACTGGGTGCTGTGCAGTCAAAACTGTTGTATGACTGAAATTTTGAATGATGTTAGTTGCTATTTTAGTATAATATACATAATAAAGCTCTTAACTCTTGAAATGATTTCATTAGAATTTAGTAAATTTGAGTGGCACTAAAGTGCAGAAAGTGAATGTGCTCTTTTAAAGCTTTTTTACTTTAAAAGTGCAGCTACTGGAGTGTTCTTAGAACACAATTCCGTGGCAAATTGTGAGTATTAACAGTTTTATTCTGGCACTAAATGAATGGGAACGCTTTAAATTTTATTCTAGCCAAATAATGTAATTCTACAATTTCTGAAAGCCACAGCGAAGAAATACATATTATTGTGAGTTAAAATAATACAACATTTATTTTAGAAATATCTAAAAACTGAATTCTCCCTGAGCCTTCCTACAGCTTGATGAGAAATTGAGCTAGCATCAAAGATTGATGGATTTAAAAAAATATTGTTAACATTGGATGCTATATCACTCTGTCTATACCAAAACAGGGTTGTAGAAAGAGGAGAACACTTTTCCCTCATGTTGTACCTGTCATCATTTATTTCACGGGAACTTGTAGAATACCGTACCTTAGGAGAAAAAGAAAGGTGAAGTGGGAATGTGAAATGGCACCATCTTGAAAAATATTTTGAACCTCAGGGAACTTGAGTTGATCTCATGATGATAGTAGCTGGTTTTGCAGAAAGGTCAGTGAAAGGTTGTTCTTGGTAGTTATACTTAAAAGTCATAGAATCAGGGTCACTTATAGTTCCAACACTACCATTTCTTTATTGAAAATCATGTGAGTTTTTTTTCATCCATTTTCATCACCTCACCTTCAAATATAGCTGTTACCCATTCTAGTATTGATGATAAGTACTTTTTACAGATATCTAAGTGCTAATTCTATATGTAGGTGTGAAATCAACACCTTCCAGGGGGGTTAGGTATAGACATTAAGACATTGGTGTCATCTGTTGAGTTACTGCCTATGGTTTTTACTCTGCCCAGACTAAAATACAGAGACTTCTAACCTGGAAATGACATTGGGGGTACATTTGAATTTCATAAAACTCAAAGGCACCGTGAGTCACAGACATTCCGCCAGTGTACAATTAACCCGTAAAAAGTCATCTTTAACAACTGTTTCATCAACTTTTAAAATGTACATATTTTATGTTACTTTTCTTTCACAAGATATCCTCAGCCCCTTTCTATCCAGCTTTAAGATACATATAGGTTAAACAATCTGTTGAAGTATCATCTATTTTAAACTTATTGTTTTGCCTGGGTTTTTTGGTCATGAAGGTTTGTCAAAATGATAAATATAACACACACAAAATAATGAAAAGTTTAAAACAAAAATACAATGATAATCTTACTGTTCAATTCCATTAATATGTTATTCATCAGTTTCTTTAAGTTTTCCTGTAAATAGCAAAATAAGTACCCATACACACAAATGATCTCTTTTCCTTTTTTAAAAAAGCCTTAAAATAATGGATACTTCTGGGAATCCAGAATTAGGTTAGTAAGCATGTGTTAATTTGGTTCCAAGGTTAGTCCAGTAAGCCATAACTGGATAGATACATAAGAACATTTTATTTAATTGATATATTTGTAATGTTTTTGGACTTTAATCACAGTTTATTAGAACTACAGTGTTTCAAAATTTTAGTTACTCTCATTTACATTGCAAATTTGTAAATTTTCTTGAAGTCCATAAATTTATTTGGTTAGAAAATCCCCTTACTTAATTTTTATTTCAGAAAACATTTTCAGTTCAGATTAATAGATAAATTCTAACTGCTTCCCAGGGAAATACAAATTATTAAGTATAAAACATAGTCATTTTAGGTGGATGTATTGCCTCCTTCCTATATCCCAACACTCAGAGACTGAGGCAGGAAGACAAGTTTAAACTTAACCTCTGCAATTTAGAAAGTTAGTAAGACCCTATCTGAATAATTTTTTTTTAAAATGGGCTGGGTAAGTAGTTTAGACAGAAAATCATAGTCTGTTTTTTTTTTAAGGGTGTAAGATTTTGGGTAAGGCAAGATACATATAGATCAAACAATGAAATAATATGAAATTGTTTAGTGAAAAATAAATAAGCAAAGTACAAACCTGGTTGATTACTTTACCTGCAGCTGTTCATAATGTGCATTGCAGAGATTAGAAATGGGGATTTTCTCTCAGAGTCAGCAATAGTCTCTGAAAATGAACCATTGTTCACAGGATTCCAAGTCCTGTGGGGCAGCATGCTACATTTTATTTCTGTGTGGAACAACTGAAAAGCAGCAAAAAGAAAATTATTCAACAGAAAGAGACTAGTTTTTACAAAGAAGAGAGGTGATGCTCGATTTAGACATGTGGGTGGACATTAAGGAAAGAAGCAAAGCACGTGATGGAGTAGAGCCCACCAGCACGTGGTCACCACGTGCTCTTTGCCCTCTCTTGAGCGCAGGAGCTCAGAAAACTTTTGGAGTCTATGAATGCATCAGGTGCATCGTGTACTTAACCATCAAAAAGAAAACACATACATAACCACAGTGAATATCAGTCATAATAAGCTGACTAAATCTTACCCTGAAATGTGTGTATCTATGCAACATGAACACTTTCAAATTCTACAAACATGGCTGAAGGTAAACTCAAGACTGAGTGAGTATTTATCTGAAGGTCCCAGAACTTGGATTTTTTTTTTTTTCCTATTGAAAAAGTGACTTAGATGGTTTTTACTTTTAGGAGCATTTAATTGAAATATTTTTTCCAACTCAGGCAACATATGGGGAAGGAGGGGTGGGATGAGATAAGAAATTGAGCCAAATAGAAGTTATGCACTTTGTCATTTATGATTTTACTGCAGAAAATTTTCCAGGTTCTCCTTTTTTTTTTTGGTCTCAACAGACATAAAGGATCCTAGTTTTGGGGAAATTATTTTCACAACCTCTAATTCAAATCACTTCCCTTCAGTATTGCTATAGCTTGCTATTTCTGCTGCAGTTAAATTATTTTAAAAATGCAAAAACAAATAAAATCATTAGTTTAAGTTATTTAGTGAAAACTGCATGGAGATTAATTTTAGTAGTTTTCTTCCCTAAACAAATTTTTAAATCTTATTTTTATGTAAAAGTTTTCCATAACATCCCCTTATAATTTCCTTGTGCTTGATCCCTTACACATCAAGAGATGGTTGCAAAAGGAGTTTTCTTGAAAAAGACTACTGCACCAATAAATAAGATCAGAATTATTCACTACATTCCTGTAGCCTTCTAACCTTGGATATGTTGCTCCCTCTCAGATTTTAGTTTCTTGATCAGAGAAAGAAAGATATCAAACTAGAGAATGTCTTAAAATATTTGCTTTTAGGTGGGATCGCCCTGCCTCCTTAAACCAAATAATCTTGATTTCTCAAGAAAATATATCACTCCATTTTCAGTTCTTTCCATCCTCTTCCTGGCCTCCTGATTTTAAGTCAGAATTAATTACTCCAACAACACATCAATTACACCTCTAATAATAGTTTGCTTACAATCTCTTGCCTTATTTAGTAAGTTGTTTCCATCACAGATGTTGGTAATGACCACAGAGCTCTTGCACTTTGTAGAATTATCATAGTGAGAAAAACATTGTGAAGCACGCTGAGGACAGTTGTCAGGGTACAGTCATACCCAGCCTGGGTTTTCAAGTTGTTCTTTGCCTTAAACTGTAAGTTGCTTGAGAACAACCACTATTAGTCTTGTGGGTAACTCACAGCCTAACATAATGTTCTATAGTGGGCTTTTATTAAAATACATTTATATACTCATTTATCAGAATGAATAAGTAGATAGTGAAGTAAATGCATAATCTTTTATTTGATAATTGATTCCAACTCAGATTTAAAGTAGAAATCAAATTCCTGCACCAAGTTTGATTGCTGAAGTAGATACCTTCTTGAAAACAAATTTTATGAGTATGTGCCCTCTGCCAATAAATGCAGCCAGATAAACACAGGTGGGACTGAGACTGCCAAAAAAAAGAAAGAAAGAAAGAAAGAAAGAAAGAAAGAAAGAAAGAAAGCAAAGAAAGCCATGAAGTCTGTGACAGCAGCACTCTCATTTGTCTCAGCTGCCATTCTTTCTGTGTTTTAATTCTCTTTTCCCTGTTTCAAGTGTTCTTGGTGAAAGACTGAAACTGCATAAAGCCTCATCATCATTTCCTTTGTGCTCTTTTACAGCATAAGGAAAAGTTTTCTCTTCTGATACTGGAAAATAAATTTTGAAAGCAAAAGTATCATTTGGGCTAAAATATATAGTGCAGAAAATAAAATTTTGAAACACTTGGGGAACAGATCCCCAAATCTATGATAAATTATTGAGTTTAAAATTCACGCAGCCAACTAAATTTCAAACTAATGGCCAAAACCTGAAATTAGAACATTATGAGTATTTTGACCATTATCTTTGTTGTTGCTTCTATTAAGAGTCCCTGATCATGAGTAGTTCGCTAAAATTCATCTAAGCTATATAGAGCTATACTATCTGTTCATGAGCATGACTTCCACTGATAGTATTCTTTAAAGTGTCTGCACTGGGCCCACTACATGTAGGGCAGAACACTAAGTGCTGGTGATGGGGGCGAAAATCTCTGCCTCTGCGATTATGGAGCTTTCATCCTAATGGGAATAATCCCACAAATTATTTAAAGTAATAGTGCTGTAAGGGGTAAAGCACTAGAGACAAAGATACAAGGCTTAGAAGCATAGCTGACGAGGTAGCATTTTAAGTAGGACTGGATACTGCCTCCCTGAGAACACATCTCAGCAACGTCTTAGGGTGAGCGAGAAGTTCTCCTGGCAGTGTGAGGAACATTCCAAGCAGAAGGAATAGTGGAACAATTTGGACCCACAGTATTCCCATGTCAAAGGAAGCCACACTGTGAGGAATGACTGACTTAGATTATTTGCAAATCAAGGTAGAAATCTTACTCTTGAAATTCTCACACATTACACAGGTCTAAATGAACAAGCAATATTGATTTTATTGTACATCTATTGATTTCACTGTGGGGATAAATGAAATAGCGCAAGAACATGGAACTGGCATTTCTGTTCAGACTCATGAATTAAGCAGTAAAGCTAGGTTTAAGCCCAGAGAACTCAGGTTTGAGACAAAAGCTTATAAATTAGATGTAAAACCAAGCAGGCTTTTATTTTTGGCTTCAACTTTCCTGTCTATCTATACTACATAAAATAATGTGTCTCTGTATTGATTTACATTGAAATCAGTCTCAGGCCTCATATTTGACCCCGTATTTTTGCTTGGCCTACTGCTCCAAAGGTAGTTTCCATGTCTAGAAAACAAAGCAGACCATTTTAATGCTTGTATTTTAATAATACAATCAAGCAAAGAACCCATTTATTTGAGTTGCCAAGATGACTTAACCAAGTTGTTACCCCAGCAGTCTTCTTGGCTCCCTATAAAACTGAAAGAGGGCCGGCTTTTGGTTAGTCCCTTGGCCCCCTCTCTTTATCCCACTCTATACACAAGGAACTATTTCTATCTAGTCCATGTGAGTAAAGGCAGAACCCGAGACCCCTAAAAGAACTTTTTATCAAGAGATCTCTTGATAAAAGCAACATAAGCTCTGTTTTCTAATTCCATGCTCTTTCTCCTGTTTGGTATCACAGACCCTTAAACATGGGCATTGAAGAAGCCAGGATCTCTAGGAAAAACTATGAATTTATATTTTGGGGTACCAGATAAAGCATTATCTAGAAACATTTAATATTATACTTTGATAGAACCTACATTAACAGGAGAAAATGACAGGTTATAAAGATACATGAAAACTAAATGAAGAAATGGTGATATAATGGGGTTTGCCTTTATAAATACATAGTCTCATATATCTTCATGTAGACATGTGTGGTCATGCACAAACATGCAGGCAAACATATACACATCAAGGAATTAAACCAAAATGTTATGTCAGGCAGTAGAATTATGGGTAGCTTTATTATGGGTGTATTCCAAAGTTACATAATTCACAATTATAATTTTCCCACTAGGGAAAGTGATATTTTGAAATATATCCTATATACCTCATTGTTTAAGTATGTGTGTGTTTTTATGTTTTGTATATTTTTTACCCTCAACAGAGAAAAAAAATGTATAGGTAAACAGGAGTGTTTTTTAAATGCATAAATCCCTCAAAGTGCAAAAAAAATATCTTACAATCAAATAGTCTCTTTCAAGAGTCTATGGCACCAACTGGAGAAGGTACAAAGGGCAGAGGTCAAGAAGTGCATACGGCCTCCTGCAGACTCTTCCCCCATGGCGATCAGTCTGAGGATGTTCAGCCTGCAGAGCAGGGGATACAGACGTCCTGTTTTCTTAGATTGTTTGTAACATTTAAATGCGCTTGGCAGTCTAAGCACACGGTGTCTTTCTGAAGGAGGTTTTCTGCTGAAGGTTATGCCCGGCTTTCCACTAAAATCATAAATCCAGTGGCTGTTTGTTAAGCCTCCTGTACAATGAAATCAAAGCAATCGTCAGTTGCTACGGTTCACTGGAAAATGTAAACTGGCTCCCCACCCTAAAGGAAATGGATTAAGTAATGTAGGAGATTTTGCACACCTTCTCAACACACATCTCTCTCTAAAAGGGAAATTTGGATTGCAATGCTTCTAGCTTGCATTGTACCTGCCAAATCTCTCTTCTCCTGAAAATACAAATTCCCATTCTGCATTGAAAAATGTGCACTGCCTCCAAAATACCCAGAATATGTTTGTAATAATTGATATTTCACCCTCTGGTGCCAGGACTGTATGGATGGAGTGCTTTGTGTGGGAGGCTCAGGAATGTTTTTTTGTCCCTTTGGTACCTTGCCCAGACCAAGAGTGCCCACAATCAGAGCAGTCCCACAGCAACCTGCACACTTAAGAGGCAGTGTCCCACAACGCCACAGAGCGCCAGGGGCGTGCATCATGTATCCAGCATATTGAAGTTTTCTCTGGGGAGATAAAAAATACAGTACAGCTGGTACTTGATGAAGGAAAAATATCTTCTGTTTTCTAAAGAAATCGTGTCTGCACTAATAGGAATATCCAGGTGTGTAGTTCAGACTTCAGCATAGCAAACTTCTAAACGTCCTTTTTAAAAATTATTTACAGTTTTCTTATAAGCTGTTTCTGCTCAAGTCAAACAATCCCTACCACTACACCATCCATCATAACTGATTTCCTTGCTAATAGTTTTAACAAAGTGCTTTTACATAGGCTTTCCCATATGTCCTTGAAAACATTAGTTATGACAATAGGTATTTCTTCAAGCAGTTTTACCATTTTTAGAATTATCATTAAAAGACTAAAAATGATTCTTAAATAATGCAAAGGTTGTTATATGAAACACCAAGTCTCTTTCCATACTTGGAACATTGAGAAACATTTTATCATTGTAAGACTCTTATTATTTTATGAACCATACTTTATTACAAAAATATTTTTATCCCATCTTCAAAGTTTCATTTGGATATTCTTTATTCCAAGTACAAATTATAAACATTTAAGAGCAAAAATAAATATTTAATTTTGGCCAACCCTGAAAATGCACAGTTAGTTACAAATTGATTAGTTTCCATTATTAATTAGCTTCTAATAAGTGATTAGTATTTTTCTACTGTTTACATTTTCTTTCTCATTGTTCTTATTTTTTACCATCTCCACACTCTCACACTGCAAGGTTTTTTTGTTTTGTTTTTTACAAAAACAAGGAAAGAGAGTTTATGGAAGCTCTACCCCCAAATACCAAGGAAAAAGCAATCAAAGTAAATAATTCTTCCCCTTGATAGACATCTCTACTTGTCATCCATAGAAAGTTCAAGAGCACTGACTGAAATAGAAGGTGACCAAAGTAAGATAAAAAATAAACAGGATTTATTAAGTGATTATTGTATCTGTTTCTCCCATAATGGAATGCATATTTTACAATTGCCAACAAAACTTTCCAGCTTCCTAAACTCAAGGCCTTGCCTTTATACAAATGTCAATGTTTTCAAATGGTGCCCTGTAAAATTAACACCTTTTGGGCACATGGATGATATATCTTTTTATTTATTTATTTATTTATTTATTTTTTGTCTTTTTGAGACAGAGTCTTGCTACGCAGTTCAGGCTGGCCTTGAGCTCACTTTGTAGCCCAGGCTGGTCTTGAACGCGCAGTGATCCTCGTTCCTCAGCCTCCTGAGTGCTGGGATTACAGGCAAGTGCCACCATGCATGGCCCTATTTTTTTATTTTAAAGAGAAAAATATGAAACAAAATTTCAAAACAAGATAATAGGAGGGTAACATTGGTTAATACATTGCATAATGTTATCTTTTAATTACTTACTTAGAGCATAAGATATTGACATTTAATTGTCCAAACAATATTACCACAAGCCTTTCTTTTCAATGAACTGAAAAATTAGTAGTATAACTACTATACATATATATATGTATATATATATATATATAAAATCTGCTTTTTTGCTATTCCCTTCTTTCTCTTCTTCATTCCCCCATCCTATTTTTTCTTTCATGTTGAAATTTCTTCCCATTTTACAATATCTATTGTAGATTTTGGATCTTATTTACTCGTTAGTTTCTCACACTAGGGAGACAATATGATGTTTACACATGTGCATCTGGTTTATTTTACTTATAAATAAGCATTCATTTACTCATAAAAGTCTCCAGTTCACCCTCCTTATGGCTGAGTAATACTCCACTGTATAAAAAGACCACATCTTTTTTATCCATTCCTTGGTTGATGAGCATTTGGGTTGTTTCCAAGGTCTAGCTATTGCAAATTGTGCTATTATAAACATAGGTGCTCATATATTACTGTGATATGATGTTTTTAATTATTCTGGGAAGATACTTAGAAAGGGAATACCTGGGTCAAATAGGTCCTCCAATCCTAGTTTTTTGAGGAATCTCCACAATGATTTCCACAGTGATTGCAGACAGTCTACACTTCCATCAACAGTGGAGAAGAGTTCCTCTTTCCCCACAGCACCTCCAGTATCTGTTATTGGGTAATTTCTTGATAACTGACATTCTTTTTGGGGTGAGATGGAATCTCAGTGTTGCCTTAATTTGCACCTTTCAAATGACCAGTGAGGATGAACATTTTTTTCTCCTATTTATTTGCTGTCTATATTTCTTCATCTGAGAAGTGTGTATTCATCTCAGATGTCCTTTTCAGATTGGGTCTTCAAATTTGGGAGGTCTGATTATTTTTTAGTTCTTTATATGTTCTCAATAGTAACCTGTTGTCTAAGGAACAGCTGGCAAATATTTTTTCCCCATATTATGGGTTGTCTCTTCACTCTGTTGATGGTTTCTCTTACTGTACAAAAGCTTTTTAATGAGATAAGATCTGAGATATTGATTTTTATGATAGTTCCTGTGTAACTGGGGTTTTATTCATAAAGCCTTTGCCTACAATAATGTCTTCAAGAGTTTTACCTATTGTGTCTTTCAGTAGATTTAGTGTTTCTGTTTTAATATTTAGATCTTTGATCCATTTCAAATTTAATTTAGTGCATGGTGAAAGATATGTGTCCAATTTTAATCTTCAGCATGTGCAGAGCCTGCTTTTCCAGCACCGTTTATTATATAGGCTATCTTCCTTCCAGTGAATGTGTTGGGACCATTGTCAAAGATAAAGTGGTTGAGTATGTGTGGAGTTGTTTCTGCATCTTCTAATCTGTTCCACTGATCTTCAGGTCTGTTTCTGTTGTTGTTGTTTGTAAATTATTTATCTTATAAATAGTTTGAACCACTTTTTTTGTGTTCTGCTTTCAATGTCAACCCCTACACCCAATAGTAGGTTTCAATATTAACATTGTCTCGAGTGGAAGGCAGTCCACTGGGCCTCATGTGTCCCTGAACTCTGAGACGGCCGTGCTGCCAGCTTTGATCTCATCTAGTATTCATATCCCTGTCAAGGAGTCTGCTCTCACTAAGTCTGCAGTTTGTACCCCCATCTTTCTCCAGATCACTCATCCATGCCTGGGCATGTACACAACCAATTTACCAATCTAGCCAAGTATATTATGCTGTTCAATCTAATTCTTGGATTTCGAGCCATTGTGCAATCACTGCTTAGTATACACTGTCAAATTGAATGCAAAATAGCTAGAAAAATGAGGCAATATCAGAGGAGGAATGGGCATTAAATTGCTGTCATGGCAGGTAACTTGAAAAACGATGGCTGATTTTGTGCACTAGGAAAGATTTTGTAAGAGAGCCAGAGCAAAACAATACAATACAAGAATTGTAGAACAAGCATTATATGATATTAGGATTGATTTTATCCAACATGACTTTCAAGAATTAGACATATAATTATTGAGATTTGGGGTGGAATAAAACATCTTGACAAATGACTGCCTTTTTATATTTCACATAGTTATGCCTTATGAAGTGGCAATAATATTGAGAACAGGCCATCCATGCAAACTACTACAGGGATGTATATCCTGTGGAATTCAACCAATTCTTTTATTTTAATCAGTTAATATTGTTATAAGCTTTCCACAGGTAGAGCCAGAATTACTTGAAATGTTACTCACTCCTCTTATTAGAATTTTTTATAACTAAGGTTTCTTGAAGCAGTGTTGACATTGAGTTTGGTCTTTTATGTCCTTTGGCTTACTTTATTCACTGTACAGATATTTTCAGGAGCTTGCTATGTATCAGGTTAATCCTCATCCAGGATGATATTAAAGTGAGCAAAGTAGTTAAAGCTTTCAAGATACTACCAAATTGTGTGGATAGATATTCATCAAATAATCATAGAAAAATATGATGGAAAATTTTGTTAAGTCCTGGGGGTATTTATAAATAACATTAATTGGAGCCTTGCTGCATGTTGAACAACAATATAAATACTTCAAAAGCATAAACTCTTTTAATCCTTACTACTTCCTTATGAGGATATGCTACCAATATCCATTTTATAGATAGGATAACTAAAGCTAGAGAGACCAAATAATGTGGCTTAAGAACACGAAAAGTCAAGTCTCAAAAAAAATAGGAAGTTTAAATTTACAGATGGTCTATTACTACCATGGTATATTTCCTGTTACATTAAAACACACACACACACACACACACACACACACACACACACACACTCACACACACATGCATACACTATGATAATGTTAGTCAGCATTCAGTACAGTATACAGAAGTAACAAACACATTCAAAATTTCAATGGCTTTCAGTAATAAATTTTTACGTATTTATTGCACAGGTTAATGTCCCAGGTAGACCAGCAGCAACTTTGCTCCATACCCTTTTGTTTTAATAGTTCAGAACAGAAGAACATCTTTCTTAACTATATGAGCCCTCATTTTTTCAGAGATGTGACATTATCACTTCTACTTGAGAATTTAATTGTACATAGCAAGTCCTACAATCAGATTAAGCGTCAGTGGGTTAGATGAAAGAGGGGTTTTTGCACCAGGGAGATAGATCAGAGGCATAAGCACCTGTCTCGCAAATGCAAGGTTCTGAGTTCGATTCCCAGTACAAAAACAAAACAAAACAAAACAAAAACCAGAAAGAGGTGTTCTTCCAGGAACAGAGTAGGAAGCAGAGTATAATTTGTAAAAAGAATATAAGAGGATAAAAAAAGATATGTAAAAGGGATCCCTAACCTGGTCTGGGAGTCAAGGAAAGTCCAAGGTACCACTCACTATCTGAGTAGTACTCTCATGGATGAGATGATTTAGTTATGTTTCTTATGGTTGAGACAAAATGTTCAGAGTTAAAGGAGGAAAGGTTGATTTCAGTCTACAGTTTGTAGAGGTTTCAGTCTGTAGTCATCTGATTCCAAAGCAGGTCCACGTGGCAGAGGGGCATCACAGGGGAGAAATAAGTCTGTAGCAAGCAGACAGGAGACAGCAAAACAATAAAGAGCAGCAGCCGCTGCCTTCCTTCTGTCGCTTTATATTCCATTCAGGCTATAAGCTTATTGATTGGTGCCACCCACACACAGATTGGGGCACACTTAATCAGAGTATCACACCCTAATCCAGCCACCTTTAAAAAGCCCCATCTGTGATTGCTTGAGGCTTTGGGACGACATCTAGTTACCATCATGGATGATATGTTATTAACTAGAAAAATCAGGTGAACAGAGAATATTCCATACAGTAGGAACAGCAGGTACAAACATTATGAGATGCATGTTACTAAGCAAGGTCTTCTTGGAGGACTGAAAGAAATAGGCTGAAATAAAGACAGAGATGGGGAGATTGTCCTGAGAAGAACCCATAGACATGAGCAGAGGTGAGGTAATGAGGCCCTTGTAGACCTTTTTAAAGATTTGAGCATTTATAGTAACGGAGAGCTACTAAATTCTTTTAAGCAATGACTGTGAGATGCTCACTCCCTGGTAATTTTGGCTGCTCTACAAAAGAATCATTCTAGATGAGCTTTGCTAACTTAAATATGTCATCCCCCAGATTCTCTTAATAGTACTGTATTAACTGTTTAAGAATTGAACCTGAAGCTGTATTTTTTATGAAGAGCTCCTGGAAGAGCTTGCTATCAGATCCACTGAAATACAATGAGCAGAAGTTGTAACTCCCCCTCCCCGTCACAGTACCATTGATACACTGTCATCTTTATGGTCGGGGTTTCCCCAGTCCTAGGACTCTTTGTAGCCTTCTTGTATTCCCGATGAAATGTTGAGAGCCAACTGAGACAGAGTGAGTCTCTGCCGAGATCCTTTATCCTTTATAGTAAGGGGTGGAGCTCAGCAGCAAATTGCAGCTGTTTGGGGTTGGGAGTATGTGAGAATTACCTACACACAGAGCATCCGACTAGGAAAAAGGGCACTATGTACTTCAGATGTTTTTAAAAGAAACAAATGTCCTCATCCCACCTCATTCTTTCACTCAGTATACCTTGAGCATCCTACCGAGCGCTATGCCATGCCAAAATGGTACACAGTCATCTTAACCTGAAAGTTTTGACTTTCATTCTGCTCCTATCAATTGCCAGACACTGACCAATTTAGAGATAAAAAAGACAAGAAAAATCACCCAGGGTATATTTCATTAATTCAATATCTGGCAAAGTTATCAGTCAATAATTCTATCTACTGTGCAAAACATACTGTATTCGTGAAAGCAATGCCAGTTTCTATAAGTGTTATGAATCCAAATACCAAATTACACTCCCTGTTAAGTGACCAGAAGTCGAGGCTGGTAGATCACCTTTCAGGTGATCACTGAGCAAACCTACATCCTTTGTCTTATGAGTCTAGTTCTCTGTGGTGCTCTCATTGAAATACAAGGCGTGGAGGAATTCATAATCAAAAGGTTTCATAGCAGCTATGGAAGGGGTGCACATCAGCTTCTACTCAAGTTCCACAAGCCATCAGCTACCACATAGCCATATGACAATGTCAACATAATAAAACAGCTGGGAAAAATAGAATATCTGTGAGTACAGTAAATAAAAGAAGCAGATTTGGAGAATACCCACCCAGTCTGCCCCATGAACACTGCATCTTTAATCTTAAAAATGAAGGAAGGAATACAATAGCAAATTTCATTTCATATATACTTTGTTAATGACAAATTAGAATAAGACAATCAGAAACAATCAAGTTCTCTTTTGTCAACAATTATTAAATTTATCTTTCGGTGGTTCTAGCTCTCCCTGTTGCAAACGGCATTCCATGGGTTTATTTTCCTGCTTTATTCAGCACAACATGGTTTGTAATTTCTGGAATCCAGATTGAAAGCACAGAGCTTGATGAAAAATTTCTATCATCAAAAAAGTCATTACCGTTACTCAATATTACATGGATGAGGTTGTAATTCATTTAACTCTGATAATTTATGGTGGGTTTTATACAGGTATCTGGCCAAAACCTGCAATTATATCATATTTAGAACAGATCCTTGCTGGTACTTTTAAAGCCAAAATTGGTTCTTTAGTTAAAATTGAATAGTAAGATATAACCAACTTTGGAGTATTTCTAATGTTTGGTGGTTCCGACTCAGTTATTGGAAATTTTACTATTCTATTTTACTATTCTTACCGCCATATTAACCATCAGATTTACATGCCTTGGAGACTAAAAAAGATTTGTACTTCTTTCTCTGCACCATGATCCCAAATATCTTTCCTTGGATGTTTCTTAGAGTTATACTAATTGTTAGTGGCTGTTATTTTATGTCAACTTCTATGATTTCTTTTACTTAATTTTCTAATCAGTATGTATTGAATAGAAGTTCTGTTTAGATGATGCACCAGATGTTGAGAAAAATGAGAAGAAATAAAAGGATTAATCCCTGACCTTTTGAAGTTGATCTGCTATAGGGTGATAAGGATATTACAAAAGACAAGTGTCACAATTAGTTAAGTATTTGGTACTTCATAGAAGAAACACAGCTTTCAATGGATCCAAAGAAACAGGGAAGCAGCCATGGTTTGTGTTGTCATCAACAGTTCTGAGAAAAGGGAAAGTGAGTTGTAAAGAGCACTTCAGGCGCTGCCGGTACAAAGATTCCAGTTGGTCAGAGGGGTAGAACAATAGAGGGGTATACAGTGAAGAAAGGGAAAAGACCTAGGAAAATGAGGGGGAATTAGATAAATCCAGATTAAGCCTGGACTTAAAAGAATTTTGGCATTGCTTCTGAGGTTAGTATGGAGTAGGGCACCAGTCTTAATTTGGAAAGATGGTGTTGATTGTTCTTTAGCTAACATAATAGCAGGAGGAGGATGTTCTTTGTCATCAGTTAAAAAGTGACCAAAATAAATGCTAAAGCTCATTAGAAATGAAGAAATAGGGAAAAGCAGGGAGAGAAAAGGAGGAGGGAGGCTTAGCACATAGATTGAGGATTGTGAAGAATGATGCATAATATGGGCACAGAGGCAAAGGAAACAGGTGCAGGATTAAAATATGAAGTCTAAAAAACATCTGAGGTCTCATGTTTGCTCTGTCTTCTTAGGTCATGATTTTTACTTCTTCAATATAAATTTCCATTTAGAAAACAATCGTGTGAGTTTGACTTTTAATTTGCTCCCAGTTTTCTAGTAAGATACATAAATTTAGGGCAAAATAACGCAGTTTCCCATGGTTTTAATATTTCCAGGGCAGGACTCCCCTAATTTACCTACTCAATGTGCTTTATTATGTCAGATATGTACCAGAAACTATGCTAGGTCTTGAGGGTCAAGGAGAAAAACAGAATTTCCCCATTTCCAGAGAGTCTGCAAGCTGCATCTACTGAGATAATTTTATCGACTGATGATTATGCCTTTTTATGTTTTATTCTTGGCTGGAGTCATGACATTTAAAATGAGAAGCGTGTTCACGGATGGGATCCATCCAGTGCTCTCCATGTACAGATTCTGGTGGCCAGTTGCTGTCCAGATATTAGTATAATTGAACTTGTCAGAAAAAATTCCCTTCTCAATACCCCAATATGCTTTTTAAACTATTCTACCTTAACTATTTGTAATGAAGTGAAAACAATGTAACAACAATTTGGAGTCAAAATATACTCGCTCTTGTCACTGTAGGTTGAACAATAGGTCTCCAGACTTATGATAATCTAGAGATTTATCACTGACTATCCAACCTTTTTCATTTATCTCCATTTACAGAGATCTTCTTAATCTACAGTTTCAATCTACTGTGAGATCTCTAAAACAACCTGACACAGTGTTCGTGTCAGTATTCATTTCTCGAGGCAGTAGCCTGCATTTCTACCATTTAGCTCTCTCCTACCATTACACATTTTGTGTATTACAGTCTGATTCACTCCTCCACAAAAGCCACAGTAAATAACTCGGGCTAACAGCTACACCTAATTACAGCCTCTACTGGGCGATTTTAGCCTGATTTGAAAAGCTCTCTCTTCTGTGCTTGATAAAGTTGTCCATTTCTTCCATTTTGAGTTTCTGTAACACTTACTTTCTCCTTTAGGTGTACTGATTCTGTAGAGAAGCACTGCTTGATTCTCAGGGCCCATTAGCAGCTTATTTCTCTTGTATAATTCTTAAAACATCTGTTCTTATGCTCCCATTTTATGCTAAACACTCTTCTTACCTGTAGTAGTCCTGTGATTTTTATTTTTATTTTTTAAATTTTTAAAAAAAATTTTTTTTAATTTTTTGGTCTTTTTCCAGTACCGAGAATCGAACTCATGACCTTGCACTTGCCAGGCAGGCGCTGTGCTGCTGAGCTAAATCCCCAGCCCCAGTCCTGTGATTTTTAAAATAAGATTTGTAATATATGTATGTGCTTTCAACTCTCGGGTATTTATCATCACTTTCTACTTCTCTACTGAGTTCTAAATTCACGGGCACACATTCACATTAGGCATGCATTTCAATCATGTGAAACTTAATAATGTCAAAACTGAGTACAGCTCGATCTGCATTATATTCACTGACCCACTGTTTACTAATTAGCCCATTGGAAAACTTCAGTTCTTCATTCTCCAGCATCCACATCTAATTGGTTGATAGCATCTTTGATTTTATCGCCTGACCTCACCAAGTCTCTCCACTGTTTCCCAGAGATTCAGCATTATCAGTACCTTTTCATCTTCCCTGGAATAGTTCTGACAGTCTCTAATTTGCCCCAGTGTTCACTGACTTGTTCTTGCTTTCAGGACAAACTCTAAGCTTCTTGACATAGCGGGGATGCATCACTATCTGGCCAACTCTCTCTTCTTTCTCTTTTCCAGGCAGAGGCTTATCCAGTTTATTTTTTTAAATAAAAATTATAGCATTAATTTCTACAATAATAAAATATTCTCGGTCTGGGGATATACTCAGCAGCACAAGAGCCTTCCTAGCTCAATTCCAAGTACCAAAAAAGAAAAAAAAAATTCACTAGGAAGCCTTTCTCTTTTGCTGTCCCTTGTGACAGAGTTGCCTATTTCTTCTTTCCAGCACTCATAGCTTTGGTGTATATTTTCTTTTCTATCACCTGCTGCACTGTAATAAGTTATCTCCTTGTTGGTCCCCTGTTATGGCCTTATGAGAAAACATTTTGTCCAGATTGCTTTCTGAGTGCGTGGCATGGTCTAATGTTATTATATATATATATATATATATACTATTTGTGGAGAATGAAAAAACATAGGCAAATGAATTAATTAAAATATAGGTGTTGCATTTATCACCTGAAATTGAATATTCTATAGAATATTAAAATTTTAAGGTATTTTAATAAGGTATTTATTTCAAATTTGAAATCAACTCCAAAATAAGGAATATATTCCCAGTTAGGTCTAGATTTCAATACTCCAAGCATTAACTACTCCTTTTACTATTGAGAAATAGTTTTTTTTTTTGCTTTATATAAATAGTGTACTAGGGAAAGTCATTAGCTCCATGGCAAAGATAATTGTTGAGGATGAAATGTGAGGTTCTTACACAATTATTGGGGCCAAAAGTAAGTACAATTTTCTATAAAAGTAATTTGATACTAGATTTTGAAAGCCTTTAAAAGTTCATGCTTAAAATTCAGAAATTTTATTTATAACAAACTTTCAAAAAAAACCTAATCAGAGACTACAAAAATATTTAAGTAAAAAAGTACTTACCACAATGTTTCTGTGTCTGCATGTCTAATGGTAGAGGATTGGAGGGTAAGTTTTAAAGGATGTTACATTCCTAAGGAGATCACACAGTCATTTAAATATTGTTTTAGGGGAATAAAAATACAACTAAGCGACCAGCAAAGGGAGATCTATAAAAATAAAAAGTACGATTACTCATCTGTTTAAGTGTTTTACAGTTTTGGAAAGTACAGTTTTATCTTACATAGTATTATATACTTTATATAGTTATGGGAAAATATGCTAGAATAGATATAATGATTTATAATTACAAAGGCATTCTTTAGTTACATTTAATGGTGTATTGCTTTTACACTCTGAAAAAAGTAACAATAAGGAACTTTTTTTTACACTAAATTCATCTGCTGCCTGCTTCTTTCCAGTGACTTCTTTTCCGTCTGCTGACAGGGCTGCTAAAAGGTTTGCATTCCAACACTGTCTTAGATGTCACTGTCCATAGTGGCTAACTATTCATTGTCTAGACAAAGAATAAGATCATGGTAAAGAAGATACTTCACTTGACATTTGAAAAATAGGGTAGTGATGGTCTTATTCAGTTACCCTTTGTCTCAGTTACTTTTCTCTCATTGCTGGGACAAAATACCTGATTCTCAAAGTTAAGGAAGGAAATGTTTATTTAACTCACAGTTTGTGGAGGTTCCATTCCATATGCAGCTGGTTCCAAGGCAAAGTGGCACAGGGAAGAGGGCAAAGGTTCATGGCGGTGGAAGACAGCAAAATGAACAAAAGCAAAAGGGAGGAGCAGCAAGCAAGCCTCTTTCCCTCCCTTACATTGTGTGCAAACTACCTGCCCCAGGGTAGCTGTCACACCCATAATCCCAGCATTGGAGCATGAATCAATCATAAACTCTAGAAGCGCGCCCCATGACTGCATGAGGCTTTGCGGGGACATCAAGACACAGACCATAGCACCGTCGGAATAAAGTACAAATGAAATATTAAGGAAAGGGGTGAAGGAACACAGGAAGGAAGTAGTCTCCAGAAAGTCCACAGGGGCATGAGAAAGATCGAGACTGAAGCTGGGCAGAGGGACCAGACTGTGGTCAGCCCTGAGACAAGGAGATTGACCTGCTCTGTGTTTGCTTTCTGTGATTCTCTTCTGTGCAGTGATCTCAGCACCTCACTTGTCATGACTTGCAAGTCTCAGCATAATACATTTCCCCTCCTCTCACAACCAGATAATCTCAAGCAAAAGAAAACTTTTCCAGATCTTCGGCAGGATATAGGAGTATGCTCATTAAAAGATTTCTGTTGATTTTATCCATTATTCTTCATTTCACTTGTCGTGCAGACTTGAGTTTGTCCTCAGAACATTAAAGATATTTGCACTTGAAATACAGTCATGGCATGCTGTCACCCCTGGAAACGACATTATCCATGCCATTCTTTGCTGCTCTTTATTTCACTCATTTATTTATTCAGTTGGTACATACTCCCTCAGTGTCTCACTTTTTCTGGGGCCAGGCTCTGTGCTGGGTTGTGACAATATAATAATCAATAAAATCATCGTTTCCCTTAAGCTTATGGAAGGGGATTCAAAGCATTGACAGTAAACAAAGACTAAATTGAATGTCATTCATTTAGTGAACTGGGAAACAAAATATTCTTTAAATATTTCAGCCAGTTTCACATTTTACCTAGAATGAACTTTTGGGAAGAAATTCTGTCTCAACTAGATTTTTGTTTTGGTAACGAGTTTTGCTGCTGGCTCATTTCCCTTTCGGTCAGTGCTAAAGAATTTCCATTTCACTCTGAGCACCAGAGAAAGGCACAGAAGAAGCTTGGCTGAGTACTGTTTGGATGCTGCATGCAAAGCGCACCGGTCAGGCACCTATCACCCTTCAGTAGCTTCGCCCTTTTTATTTTTTTATGTATTGAGACATGGTCTTGCTGAGTTGCACGGACTATGTTGAAACCTGGGTGTTCTTCCTGCCTCAGCATTCCGAAGTGCTGGAATAACAGGTACGTGCCATCATTTCCTTCTTTTTCTCCTTTATTCTAAGGACTTAAGAAAGCAAATCTTGGAATTGACAAAGTTAACCCTGTAAGTAACTTATTCAGTTACTCTCTTATCATGATCTCCTTCAGGGTATGTTCAACAAAGAATTCTGGTATTAGTTAAAAAAAAAAAAAAACTATTCCAATTGTATTTTATTTTCCTGTATCAATTTGTCCTATAGAAAACAACTCATTTACAGTTGATTAATTAGCCACATAATTTCTGAGCATGATGTAATGAACTTATTTGATGGTTATTTATTTTTAATTTATATATAAGATTGGTGCTTATGATTACTTAGTAGCTGATATTTTAAAACCCTCAGATACCGTTTCCTATAGTTCTTAAGAAAGTTCTTGAAAGACTGTTATAAGGAAATAAAGTCTTGGGGCTGGGGATTTAGCTCAGAGCCACAGTGCCTCCCTGGCAAGTACAAGGTCATGAGTTTGATTTCCGGTACCAGAAAAAACAACAACA
>NW_004955408.1:15558848-15559860 GCF_000276665.1 Chinchilla lanigera | reverse complement strand
AAAAAGCTTTTGACAAGGTCTAACATGCATTCATGATAAAAACTCTACAGAAAATAGGAATAGTCGAACTCAAACTCAAGAAACAGAAGAAAATAAGAATAGCTAAACTCAAGTCAAAATGAGTCAAAATTACCTTAACCTGATCAAAGCCATCTATGACAATCCAACAGCCAACATCATTTTCAGTGGACGAAAACTGAAACCTTTTACTTAAAATTGGAAACAAGACAAGGATGTCCGCTGTCACCACTCCTGTTCAATATAGTTCTGGAACCATTAGCCACAGCAATTAGACAAGAGAAAGAAATAAAAGGAATAAGAATAGGAAAGGAAGAAGTAAAACTACCACTCTTTGTAGATGACATGATACTTTATATGGAAGACCCCAAAAACTCCACAAGAAGAATCCTTGAATTAATCAACCAATTCAGCAGTGTAGCTGGATACAAAGTCAACACCTAAAACTCAATAGCATTCCTACACAAACAACAAACAGACTGAGAGAGAAATTAAGGAAACCATACCTTTCACAATAATGTCCAAGAAACTGAAATATTTAGAAATCAATCTAACAAAAAAGAAGTAAAAGATCTATTCAATGAAAACTATAGTACTCTGAAAAAAGAGATCGAAGAAGGTTTCAGTAAATGGAATAATATTCCTTGCTCATGGTTAGGAAGAACCAACATTGTGAAAATGACCATACTCCCAAAATTGTTGTACAGATTCAATGCAATTCCCATTAAACTACCACTAGCATACCTCACAGATCCCCAGAAAACATGCCTTAAATTCATCTGGAACCAGAAGAGACCCAGAATAGCAAAAGCAATCCTGGGCAACAAGGATAAGTGAGGTGGAGTCACAGTCCCTGACCTGAAATTATACTATAAAGCTACGGTCATAAAATCAACCTGGTACTGGCTAAAAAACAGGCCTGAGGATCAATGGAACAGACTGGAAGAAACAGCCACAACCAAAAACACACTCAGCCACATAATCTTTGAGAAAG
>NW_004955408.1:15556495-15558748 GCF_000276665.1 Chinchilla lanigera | reverse complement strand
AAAAAAAAAAAAAAAAAAAGGAAATAAAGTCTTGATGCACAATGACCAGTTGAAAATCTTAAGCTACCAATTGTTTTTTCCTAGTTAGTTACATAATTATATGGCCAGTGAGCCTCGGATTTATAATAAAATGAAACATATTCAATGCTGTGATTCTCTCCCCACCTTTACTTGGTTTCATGTTGTCTAAAGCATTATTCAGTTTATTTTCTAACAGAAAAAAGTAAGTTAAAATAAATCCATTAAACCAATTACCCCTTAGGGAAAAATAATTGCAGGGAAACAATGGAAATAGAGCTTTTGGAATTGAGGAGGGGAAGAAGGGTTGAAAGGAGGGAAGAAGAGGATAAAAAAAGAAATTTAGACGTGTTATGTACATGTGCAAATTCTTTAAAATGAATGTGATCATTATACTGCAAACATACACTAATACAAAGTAAAATAAAAAAGTCCAAACCTTTACAAAAATTATTGAAATGTACTTGAAATGAGAACATATTATTTAATTTTGTAATATTCCTATATTCTCCATCAACACTTCTCTTTTATAGTAATGGTATTGCCAAGGCAGTACAATGCTACTGGCAGAATGTAATAACTGGACTCCACCAAAGTTTTCAGGTATACACAATTTATCCCCTGGAAGGATGGGAGAGAGTGATGGGAGATGTCATAACACAGAAAAATGAGCTTATGTCTTTTCATGAGATCATGACCTGGCTTACAAAGAATAACCATAAAGAAGGGGAGAGGTATACACAGTCCAAAAGGCAAAGGATCCAGGTCTTCATGTGTCCAATATGGTGCCCAATTGCCAAGAATATCATAAGATTAGTGTAGAGATCCTGTCTGTTTCTTCAAGAAACTTGAAATAGGAATTGGAATTTTTAGTTTGACTGGCCCACGGTAAAGGAGTATTACACTTTTCTGGAACTTCCCAGTTCCCTGAAAGATACATATAGGAATTCTCACTAGGGAAAGTACTGGAAAACAACAGAGTCACAGTGTATCATGAGATTCTTTGTGAATCATGAATTTCTAAAGCATTTCATCCACATTAGTTTGAGATTTCAGGGTACCTGTGTTTTATCCTATGAAAATTAACTTGATTTATACTTCTTGGTTGCCACTTCTACTAAAAGCATATAACAGTGCAGTTATGATTTATAAAATAGTCATGAAATTTAAGGACTTTACTGTGTGCAACTCTATTATTTAAGTCAGTAAAAACAGCCATCTATCTTTTTCTTAAGTCAGTAAAAATGGCCACCTGACAACAACTAAAGGGATAGCTTGTGCTAGACCCTCTCTTAAACAGAAATTTCTTTTAACCAGATGCTCATTCTCGGCATGGTGCAAGGCATATTGTGTCTATGACTACAGCAACCTACGTTCATCTACAAAAACTCCTCAAAATACAGATTCTCAATCTCTGTTTGCTTTCTCAGGTTTGATGGATGTCAGATTTGAAACACCATGCTCTGAGTGGAGGAAATGCTTAAATAGTTATGTTCTGTGTGATGCTAATTCTTTGGAGAGGTTAAGAAAACCTCAATGTGCCTTATATAACATGATCTATTTATACTCTATCACTAAGGAGAATGAGCTATATTTGTGTTCAGGATGAATGGAACAATTCATTTGTGACTTTTCAACCAACGGATGTCTACCTAGTCAGCCAACTGATGGACAACACCAAGGTGGGTAATGAGAAGTACACAGATGCAATAAAATGTTTTAAACTGAAACTCTCAAAATTATTTAACACAAGAATTTTATGAGCAAAGAAGTTGCATCACTAAAGAATTTCAGAATCTTCCTCTAGTAACAATTGCAATATTAGTTTTCATTAGAGGATATTATATATGATAGTTGTTACTAAGAGACTTACAGTCTCAAACCCAAGGTAAATGTTTTCAAACTTCCTTCAGGATTTCTAGCACCTTGTAGTGACACATGTTCTTTTGTTTTCCTTTCCTTTTCTCTTCTTTTTTTTTCTTTTTTCTTTAACAGATTAGAAGTTTTTTTAATATAAAACACTTTCTTGTATTGTTTTTTTTATTTTAAAGAATAAAAGAAGGATAACATAATAATAGGGGGACTTAGCAAATTACAGACAAAATGGTAGGAAATTATCAATGGTTATCGTTTTACGTATTATTATCTACAAAATAGTTTCTCAGGAAAACAAATAGAGAGTTAAAGATAAAAGAGGTAGGAGATTATCAAGAGTTGTACTATACTTTGGTATCT
>NW_004955408.1:15550078-15554936 GCF_000276665.1 Chinchilla lanigera | reverse complement strand
AAGCTAGCCAGCCAGAAGGCTGGCACTCCCCACCCGCAGCTCGCTGTGCGCTGGAAGCCCTCCTTCCGGGAAACCACGAGGCCAGGAGTGAGTTGCCAGTCCAAAAACCGGCGCTCCCTGCCGGAGGCTCCCTGTGCACTGGGCCCCCACTTTCTTGTATTGTGACCCAATGTAAAACTTGGTGTAGAGGATGGAAATGATTATGATTTAACAGGTTCTGAAACAAAAATCCTGCTATCACTTCAAAAAACTCATAAATATTTCTCCTTCCTTTATGTGTGAAAATCACCAAAACATATATTGATATATGAGACTGAGCTTGATTTGTAATCCTCCTGCCTCAACCTCCTAGAGTTCTGGAATTACAGGAGTATACCACCAGGCCTGGTATACTTTCTGTTGATTTTTCTCATAGTTGAAATTTTATTGTATGGTGCAGTATGTGAAGCACTTTACTTACTTTATTTTAATCAGTCTTCCCAGCGATCTTGTGCTGTAGGACTATTGTCATTCTCATTCACACATGTGAAAGCTGACACCTAGGAAGTTAAGTAGCTTGCTAGAATAATGTGTGAGGTAAGGCGTGGACAGAGGTGTGGATTCTGATCAGTTAAGCTCAACCTTCACACTCTTGCTATTCTTCCTCATTCCTCAACTTCTCTGTCTCATCCCCAGCACCCCCATTTGACAACGGAACCCAGGTCTTGAGAACTGGAGACAGCAACAAAAAAGAAACCAGTGCCCACCCTATAAAAGTCGTTGACAAAAGAAAAAATAATTTATTTTAGAATTAGATTTTATTTCAGTGCTTCCCAGTGTTTCTCCCTTTTCTGCATTGGCATGAAAGTAAGGGAGGCATTACGACATGTATGGAGAACATAAATCTCCTAAACCTATTTCTAGAAGTCCAGGATATAATGCAGTGGCACAGTGCCTGCCTGGCAAGTGTGAGGTCCTGAGTTCAATTCCCTGTACAAAAAAAGAGAAAAACTATTTCTAAAGACAGTGGGGACTTTGGGCACTTTGAGAAGGCTTCCCAACTTGGTGAACCACTTAGCAGATAAAAGAGCACTTGTTGAAGATCTGCTATAAAATCCTTTGGGTACCTGTTTGCATTGTTTCTCACTAATGAGCTTCATTTGAATTCATTTTTATTTATTCTTGCTTATTTTATTACAGTAAAAATATGCCATTTATAACCTCACAAATTATGTCGCTTTATATTGTAGTGTGTGGGAACATTTTTTCTTTCTCTAAAGCTTACAATGAAATTGTAATGGGAAATGGCCTGTATTTCAAGAAATTAATGCAAGGGAATAAGTGTTTTGAAGAATGGAAAGCACTAAATGCAGAATAAATTAGCAAAATTTACGACCATAAACAGGTACTTAGTGTGAGTCAAAATAACCCTTTCTTCCTTATAAAAGCACATATTTAGGATCTTAAATGAGACATAATTTTAAATCTTTCCAATTAATAATGTACAAATACATATGGTTTCAAATTTACTATATTTTTCCAGCATAGATTGACACTCATATTTATATTTTTCTTGCCATTTCCCTATGTATATTTTTCTGTAGTAAAGGTGATATTGTCATGTCTTTGGCAATAAAAAAAAAAATAGGCCTAAATGAAATACTTCCAAATTATTTAATGCAGACTTAAATAACATGTAACTTAGAGATTTTCTCAGAGACTAAAATATATGGCTTTATTTTTAAGTAATAAGAAAAATGAAGGATTTCTAAAGGCAGAAAGCTAATAACACTAACCCTAAACTTTCTCATTATTTCCTAGCTCATGTAGTCATAAGCTTTTTTTTATAGTGTAAACATTATTTTTATTACAGTGAGCTCAATAAAGAAATTATATGAAAAAGGGTGTGAAGAGTCAGGATATAAAGTATTTGCATACATTTGCATTGCTTACACATCCAGAAGAATTTCACTTCCCAGCCAAATTTAGTTTAACAGACAAGAACATTTGGATTCAACTTCCAACTTCTAACTGCAGCCTGTGCTTAGGATACCCTCATATTATCTATTCTCAAAGTTCACGTTCGTCTTCTTCCTCATGTATCACAGTCTAATGTCTTAACTTTGGGCATAGAATTTATAGAATGAGAAGGTATTCATTTAATTAGCATCTATATTTTGTTTAACTGATAAGTTTCATAAGGGCAACATCCCTGTCAACTTTCCCCATATATTTGTCAGTGTCTTGTTCACTGAGGAGAATGTAATAAGTGTTCAATAAACATTTTTAATCAAATGAATACATAGACATTTCATGAAGATCTCAAGAAAAGAAAAGCAGGTCATCTAACTGGCCTAATTAAAGTCTCTGTGTACCAGCAAAATACTAGGTCCTTGATGAGCCTGGCTTGTTCTCATCACTGGGAATAGCATGGCTCAGAATAATCTGAACGGAGCAAGGGAATTAAAGCTTCTGACTCACTGTGTTTGACACTGGTTCAGAACAGATCTTGTAACTACACCATGTTTAGGCTTGTCAGATTAATATGGGAGTAACATTGTAATCGTTCTATAAAAGTGTATCAATTATGGCATGAATTAGTATCCAGTACAAAAAATGTTACTGTATTTGTTTTTAGTTGAAAATTCATATTAAATTCCTAATGATAATCTGCATTTCAGCATACTTCTCCTGTCAAACATATATATTTATAAGGAAGCACATAAGGAAGTATATTTTTACATGAGGATGTGTACAACTGTGCCATTCCAGAGTTCATGCCTATCTCTTAGAGTGCAGTACTATCAAAATAAGGGAGAGGGCAGAATCAAGAGATCTCTTTGTACATTTGGAGTTATTTATGGCTAATTTTCACATATGTTACATGAAGATAACATTTGATTCATTGAGATATAACTTTCCTTTAAGTTTTAAAGTTCTAGGAAAATAACCTTTGCAACTTATTTTACTATTTGTGAAAGGCTAAATCTACCTTAAAGTATGCCAGATGACAACACCCATTTAAGATTATAAATACATGTCAAATTCCAGATAGAAACAATACAGAAAATCCAGCACTGTTAGATTGATTCCAATTGGTTATATGCCTTATTTCTCTCCAAACACTTGTGTCACCCAAATTGATTCCTAATTTATAAAATCAGAGAACTCTCTCTGTCTGAATTTCTAATTTTACTGGAACCACTGAGCTACTACTTGGAACGCCTTATAGGGCAGTTTCCATTTTCTACTTCTACACTGAGCACCACCCAAATGAAGATACTTGTATGTCTCTTCCTTTAAAAGTAATTAAGTGATTTATGCATCTTCCATTAATGAATGACTGATAAGTGCAACTAATATACGGATTTCACTCGTTTGTTTCCTTCATTTCATTGTTTCCTTCTCAAGCAAATCTTGAAGTCTGCAGGGTAGCACGTTTCCTAAACAACTTTTTCTTTTTCTTTCTTTTTTTTTAACCAACAAATGTCTTTTCCAATTCATAAATGCAAATGTGTTAGCGTTTTTGTTTCCTTTTAGGCATTCTGTCTTTGTTTGTCAAACTTTGCCTAAGCTCAGAATATAAATATAAGCTCCAGCATTTATAAATTTCACAAACCCCTTTATTGCCCCAGGTCACAGCCAGCCAGCCCACTGAGACCTCACTGTTTCTGCACTCAGAGCATGACAATTACTCAGTACTCAATCATACCTGCCTTGTGACATTTCTGGTAATATATATCTAACATTGAATAGTTACTTAAGTTGTCAGTACATCCACGCCCAGCCTGCCTCAATTAAATTGCAAGTTCCTTGAGGCCGATTCCACTTTTGTCCTGCAGAATGCATTGTAAACAAGGAAAATGTTTGCTGATTGCTTATTTTATTGACTTGCAACATCCACTTAGCTATGAAAAAAAGAAGCACCATTAATAATAAAAAGTTGAAAATGTGTTCCACTGACCAGATTTTCTTCAGTACATTAGTATCTTGAAACAATGTGAAAGTGCTCAAAAAGTGCCCCTATGTTTCTTTGCCTTTGTCTACAAAGTCAGGAATAAAAATAAGCTGTAAGTTTGATGGAGGAGCTGCTGTTTCCTAACACGCCTCACAGAAAATTTAATAGAGTGACTCCAGAGATCAAGAACCAAATAAATTTGATAAATGCTACCATAAAGATTATACAGATCTCTTTCCTATAGAAATTATGAGAGACTTTAATAACATTTTGTTCATGTTGTTTCCAAAGGAATACACAGAAAAGATGTTGTACTACTTTTCCTAAATTCATGTAAGCATAATTTTTTTTTTTAATTAAACATCTTACAAGCTCTGTGTTCCATGATGCTCACTTTTGGAAATTCTGAAATAGAAACTCTAGGTATTTGTTACATAATTCATAATGATTAGAAATGGAATGCTCATTACAAAATACCATTTCTTATGTTGAAGGTCAAAGTCCAATATTAATCTGCAGTTGATTTTTTGTTAATTTCCTACTTTGTTTAACAGTGTTTCACAAATAATTTAACTTGTTCTTTCCTTAACATAACCAACTTCTCACATTCTGTTAATGAGGTTGATGTATAATGAAATCATGGGGTTGTTTTAAAAATTTCCTCACATTTATAAATTTAATTTGAGAAATATTCATTTTTTTGTGGTCTTCCTCCACCACAGAGGGATGTTTTCTTCAGGCTGCAAAGGCATTTTCACCTATGTTTGGTTGTCCTTCTGAAGCTCAAAGAATTGTATCAATATTTTGCATGATGATCATTGTCTATTTGACCTAACTTGTTACTTTCCCTTCTAAGTTTCTTTAATTCTCTTTACAAGGTTATATTAAAAACTATAGGAAAGTAAATAATAATATTTAGTA
>NW_004955408.1:15452370-15547588 GCF_000276665.1 Chinchilla lanigera | reverse complement strand
AGGAAAACACTCAAGGGTAAAGGGCAACTGGAATGTGGGAAAAAAGAAGGGAAAGAAGGAGAAATTTTGTAATATATACATGATAGTTAACATAGTTGTTCTACTGTCTTCTATTTCTTTGCTGAAAGAAACAGTTAATGAGTCCTTGATTGATCAATATTGCATGTCTCTATTTGTTTTCATGAGAAACCACTTTGAAGATATCAGTATGTAATACAACAAACATTGTTAATTTCCTACCACTTTGTTTGTAACTGTATTGTTTGTATTGTTCTTTTGCTCTTTTGTAAAAGGTTGTCTGTCTGTTAATGTTTTCCTCCTTTTACTTTTAAAATAAAAAAATAAATTGTTAATTTTCACATACAAGACATAATTTTTATGTCATCTTATCATTAATTTCTTGTGTCTCTTTATACTGTGCTTGATGAGAACACATTAACAAATATTAAATCTGCTGAATGAAATCTGAGGTGGCACAAGGCACAAGGAAAATTTTCACATTCTCTTTGTGTGCTTAGAAATTTTATTATGCTAAAATCATTTTTCCAAAACTACATGAAAAAACAATATCATCTCAAACCAAATGCCCTTGATATTTGTTTATTTTAAACAATACAATATAAAACCCTAGTACAAGGAAATGTGGACCTTACAAGGGCAAGAAGAAGTACTGATTAAATCTTAAAATCCAGTTAGCTGTTTACAACTTCAGCCTAAAAAGACTAAGTAGTGCTGGATGCAAAGGGAATACTCAGATGGTTGCTAAGGCAATTTTCACCCTCCTACATCTTTCAAGGGGGAAAGGTGTCCTCTCCCTGTCTCTTCCCTCCCCTCCCCTCCTTCTCCCCTTCCTTCCCCCATTTCTCTCTCTCTGTCTCTGTCTGTGTGTCTGTCTCTCCCTCTGGCTCTCTATCTGTCACTTTCTGTCTTTATCTCTGTCTGTCTGTCTCTCTGTGCCTGTGTGTCTCTCTCTGTCTCTGTCTCTGTCTCTCTCCATGGTGGACAAAAACATTTATCATGCCTTTTCTTGTACTAAGAGAACATCATTTTAAAAAGAAAACTCTCTCCAGTTTCTCACATTCAAATGCTAATCAATTGTGTTCTTCTTTGTATTTGGATTCAAATCAAACAAAACATCCATTAGCAAATTATTTTCATTAGCCTCTGGGGAAAACTTTGAATAAACACTTCAAGAGATGCATGGCTCTTCCAAACAGATAGTTGCAAAAGGAACACTGACAAGAAATTAATGCGTAAAAACAGTTATTTATAAGTGCTCTGTTCATTTCCAAGGGAACAAAGTTTCTTACTAGTAGAAGTTAATTTTTTCTTCTTTTTGGTTCTAGTCCTTTGGAAAAATTAGTGAAATATATAGTCTTATATGCTATGTGAAAGAATTGCTTTACATTTTGTCAATGTACCTAGGAAGAAATTGTCAAATAGATTGTTCCCAAAAGTGTAAGATTTTATGTGTACAACAAGTAGAATAACTGATCAACATACACGTAGTACTAGATGAATATTTTTACATCAATTTTTATTATCAAAAGCTAGTAGGATTTCTACACATGCGCAGAATGTGCATTGATCCTATCTATTCACCTTTCCACCCTTACAACAGTCCCCATACCCTTCTCAGTCCCGAATAAACAATATTCTTTTTTTATATTTCCATATATGAGAGTGAACATGTCTTTTTTGAGACTGGCTTGTTTACTTAACAAGATGTCCTCTAATTACTTCCATTACACTACAAAGGACAGGAAGTTATTCTTTATATCTGAGTAGCACTCCATTATATGTCATATCATATTTTCTATACCCATTCATTTGCTAACTGGCAACTAGGATGATTCCCTAGGGTGTAGAATTGCTGAGTGGATTTAATTAAACTTCTCTTAACTAAACTTCTCAAGTTGACACAATCAATCAGCAATTGCACTCTGTAAATCCCTACCTTTGTCCCATTGTAGGAGAAGTTTGGATTTAAAACATTTGAGACCCCTCTAGAATTTGGCATTCTTGATCTGATTTGCATGTTCTCCTAGTTCTGACCTACTCAGTGGCTACTAAATGCATCCTACTTTTTTGTGATTTTTTTCTGTGTGCTTCAATTTGCTCCTTGTCCTGCTCATATAATCTCTACTTCTCCTCATATACCCACGTTCCTGGGGAATTCTAATCTTTTCTCCCCTGTGAAGTTGATATTCTTCACTATGTATGGCATTTTTATTGCCTGCTTTCATAGTACCCTGTGGTTTCCATATAATTTTTTAAAATGCTGGATGCTTATTTGCATAAGTAGAGCAAGTATATCTTCTTATTAACATATGCATGGCCAACACCAAATACAATAAACACATAGCAACAAGAAAAATCTCACTGGGTGTGATCACAGTGTTTTATGTGCCTGTACGAAACTTCCACTTTTGAAATCTGATATTCTATAAAATTAAAGTGTACTAATAAAATATATTTTTAAAAAATAAGTGAATCAATGCTTCCACTTGGAAATGGCTTATTTCTTTCTGAATCATATAGGATCATGCATCTGTATTAATTATATTTTGCCTGATGGAGAAGGTATGTTATTATTTTAATGACTATATTCTGAACTCCTTCTGTTTGTTAAGAACTCTGAATTAATTGACAGGGAGTTAAACACAAACACAGCCACAATTTGATTACAATCTAATGAAAAAAGGTCTTGTAAGTATCTCTAATATAGAATTAAAAATATCATAAGTTCTATAATAAAAATACAAAGTTTTCTCAAAACAAGTGATCTGGGAAGAAAACTACAATTAAAATACTTCATAGAGAAATGAAAGAAAGCATTCAGAAATCTAGAGTCTATTTGTTTGCATGGAACCATTCTAATTAAATTGGAGAGTAGTTAATATGTTTGGTCTTTTTACCTTTTTAGATGTCCCAGTCCCTAAGACAGAATGCTTTGAACACAAATGTACTAAACATTCATAGATAACAAACAAAAAAGCAGGTACTTTGCTTTTATTTGTTAACTAAATCACTTTATTACCACTTCATATATGTTCAGTCTCAAAAACAAAATAGAAAAGAAAATCTTTGCACTCAAAACTATTTTTATAAGTTCACATGGGAAAATCAAAAAGGAAAGAAGAATTTTAGGATAATGTTTCTTTCCAAGTCCTCTCTACAGAGAATGAACCATTTTTGAAGGTGGAGAGGTTATCTAAAAAAAAATGAAACTTTAATCTATTTTGAAAAGTTTATTTATTAACCTAAAAAAGGGAATCCATCATTTTTAAGGATTTTTTAAAATATTTATATTATACAAGTACAAAAAGTAGTACATGTCCATGAACATTAAAGCAAAATGAGTACCTCTGTATTAACAGCTAACAAACATTTACTTTGCAGAGATGCTTATATGTTAAGAATTATTTTACCTGTATCTTGTTCTAATTTTGTGATTCATGGGTCTTCTACGATGTTACACAGAAAAAGTCATTTGAACTTATGAATAAGTTCTTCTAAAACCAACCAATGAAGCACAGAAACTTCTAAAATTCATAGTAGTTATGGACATTATTATTAATAAAGGAAAACTCTCATTTTTAGCCCAAATCATTGTATTGAGTAAATCTTGGCTAAAAAGTTAACTCAAAAGGCATGCACAGAAATATCAAACTGGATCACCAAGCAGACTGCAATTTTAGCTATCACGAAAATTTTCATAGTCGCTCTTTATATTTGTAACCAGAAAGCAGATAAAGGAAAATTCATCAAAAGGATGAATGTAGGCACCTATTAATTCTGTTTGGCAAAAAGCATTTTATGTTGTTTTACTTATAAAATCATAATTTAAAAGAAATACAAGTCATACATGATACTGTAGAAATTAAACTCTTTGTATAAACCCTTACTCCTACAATATAAAGGGAAAGTGTGATGTCAAAATCGATCGACTCTACCCTGAAGTGTTACACTATCATGTCACTAGTGTGACCTTGTCATTTTCTTTTCCTTTTGTTATCAAAAGGAGAAAAATTGCAAGAGATGACACTGGAGAGGTAATTAGGAGTCAGGTCATACAGGGCATTATAAATTAGGACAGAAAGAGTATACTCTTTATTTAGATCACTGAGGAACCACTGAAGGATTTAAGCAAAGTTTTCAGGATCAAACATCTTTTATTTCCCCAAAGATCAATCTAGCTGCAGAACTAGGAATAGATTATAGGAAGGCAACATTGAGTCAGGGAGACCCACAAGGACAGGCTTGAAGCAGTTCTAGACAATGTGGTCTGGAAAGGAGGGATGAAGAGGACAACAAAGAGAAGGAGAAGGAGAAGAAGGAGAACAAAGAAGGAGAAGGAGAATAAAGACACTTAGCTATGGAGTTCTCACCTAGGGCAGAGGGTGAAAGTAGTATGCTAGGGATGACTCCTATACTGGAGCAACAGGCTTTATAGATGGGGATTGCTGCTCACTTCTTGGTAATTGGAAGGAAAAAATAACTAATGACTCCTCTATGTTGTTGAAAAATTTATGCATTGAAAATGTAATCCATTATGTAACACCTCTCTATATCCTCATCTTCACATTATGATATAAATATACATATGTCATTTATATTATATAAATTATATTCAGAAGGATCTTTCAAATAATTTAAAGAAAAAGAATAATTGCTGTAATGGCATCACTAGGTATCATACTATGAACTAAAACCATTAGTTTTATTAATAATGTTACACAGTGGATTAAAATGATTAGTGTGAGGTGTGAAAAAAATATGATGAATATACAAAAAATTACAGAAAAAGACACATTTCCATGAAACTCACTCAAAATAGTCTCCCTTGGTTCAAATACAGTTATCCTATTGTTCTTGCCACTTTTGAAAGCAGTAGTGGAAGTGTCTTTAGTGAGTGTCTTTATTGGTGCTGTTATGGCTGCCTCCTTGTCCTGAATGGACTCTAAACATTCATCTTTCGCAGCCATTTTGACTTTGGAGAGGAGTCAGAAGTTGCATTATGCCAGCTCTGGTGGATAAAGACACACCCTAATGCATTTATAAGCATGGCATCTAGCAGCACCATTCACTGTATTTTTTATTAGCCTTCATTAAGACAATTGCATATTTATCGATACATGTGCAAATATATACAGTTTTTAATATGCTGAGTTATTTCTTAACATTTTAATATTGCTTTTGAACATATTTATTGAATAAATGGATATTTACTTAAAATGGGGAATTGTAAGATTGGCAAAGGTGGAATCCTCAAAATCACCCTGCCTTTCACTGAGGATAATCAAAGATCTATGCTATCTGAGAGAATCGTGCCTGCATAGCCTCTGAGACTTAGTGTGTGCACCCAGTCTGGTCAGAACAGTCATCCAGAAAGTGAAGTGGGAAATTCCGTGTTGCTAAAGAAACTACTGAAGGTACCGTGACTCAGCTCTGATGGCCTGTGAGCAGAAAGGAATAATTATTTCTTGCTATATCTCCAGTATTTTTCCTTGAGGTGTATTTTCTGTTATTAGCAATTAAGTAGATGAGAATGTCACTTGAACACCCCATCTTGGCATTGCACTTTCATGATGAAGCAGCCACACGAGTCACTAATGATGTGAGGTTACTTTAAATAACAGCTGTGTTTAAGTCACAGCAGGGTGAAGTGGGTGTTTATGAAGGTGGCAGTTACCTTAACATTCAGATTAAACAGGCTGCAAAGCCTGGTCTCTTGTGTAAGACTGGGGGACCATTACACATGGTGGTATATTCCCAGGACTTTTGATTCACTGTAGTTCCTGGAACAATTGCATATCTTAAATATATTAAAAGCCCAGCTCACAAAGTCACCTACTGTTAGTAGTTAGATACAAGTCATGCATTTATGCATCAAATTATCAAAGTAATTAGCAGTCAATGAACTTTCCAGTACTGGACATTTATATATTAGTGATTTCAGGCATTTTAGGTTAAGCAAAAAATTTAAAAAGCTGTCAGAAAATTATTTAGGTCTTAGAAAAAGTCTGTTCATTTACCAGGTTCAGATAACAAAGTTTTATTCTCCATAACTTAGGGGAAAATAAACATTTTCTACTGATTAAAGAGATGGCTTTCTAACTTGGAGACCTGGTAAATACCTGGCAAACAGGTATGTCTCTTAGGCATCACTGACATGGCACTATGTGGAGAGCAAATCATCAGTATGAACAGAATAATTGTGCAACACTTCATTTCATAGGATATTTAGAATGTACATGTGCAAATAATGATGCAGTGAAGGCAATTTTTATTTTAAACACATATAACACAATGATGTATAATATATATGTATATTTAGTATATATATATATATATATAATAGGAAAATATAGAAGAATATTACAGTGTATCTCATTTTAAAGACCTGATCAAAAATATCTGGTTAAAAATGATCCACAATTCTTTGCCTTTCTTTCTGTACAAATCTCTAGAAATACAAATAGATGCTCTCTTTAACAGCTTAAAATTCATAGTCCTCCCTATTACAGAGCAATCCCTCTCTTTCCTTAAGTTTAAAAATTTTTTCAATTCAGAAGCCTTCATTCTCTAACAAAGATTTAGCAAATTCCTACAGTACATAGGCACTCTTCTGAGTTCTGGGAAGACATTCATAAAGAAGAGGCACAATGCCTGCTTTCATTAAGGTACAACTAGATGCAAGAGATATAGTGGTTTCAAAATCCACACAAACATGTAAAATTGCATCTAGGATAGCTTTTAGTGGATTAAGGTGTAGCTCAGTTGCAGAGTACATGTGAAGCATGCATAAGGCTTTGAGTTTGTTCCTCAGCACCAAAAAAATAAAAAAATTTTAAAAATGAAGCAAAAATAATTACATTCTTTGAAGCTCACATGCTGAGATATGGTCATGTCATAGAACTGACAACTTTCTCTGGGTAGAGGAAGTCATGAAATATCTTCTCCCCAAATTATTTATCTAAAATATATGTAAAATAATCAGACAAAACAAAAGTCCCTAGATTTAGGCAACATACTTATATATGTTTATTTTATTGAGTTAGCAATTCTTTCTTTCATCATGATTTAAAAGCTGTCTTTACAAACATCACCAACTTTATTTCTGTCATTTTTAGGGTTTAAATAAAAGTCAACAGACAAAGCAAATAAAAACTAACCCTCTATTATGACAAATAAGTTGTACATTTTGAAACATCATTGTTTGGTTTTAAAGATGAACCTAAATTTGGGAACATGGTATTCCTATTGGCAAAAATGCATTTTATTTTCTATAAGCAGTTAATTTCCATTTATCTTTCTGATGATGACAACACAATGTTGTTCATAAAGGTAGCAAGCAAAATAAAAACTTCCAAAAATTTCCTTGTTGGACATTGATATTCATGCTTTAATGATCAACAGGCTTCTACAGGATTCATTAAGGAAATTTGACTTGCAGCATTTCATTTTCTCAGAAGATCATTTTCAGCAACTTTCAAGTCATTATTGCTCTCAGATGCAGGACTGGAAGAGAAATCTGCAAATCAACTTTGAAGCCACCTAAGAATAACTATCTGTTTTATTTATTTATTTATCTATTTATTTTTTATTTTAAAGATAAAAGAACAGAAACATTAACAGACAAGCAGTCATTTACAAAATAACACAAAATAATACAAGCAATACAGAATTTCAGACCAGGTGACAGGAAATTAACAATGCTTGTTGTATTACATATTGGTGTCTTCAAAATGATTACTCAGATAAACAAACATAGGCATGTAAGATTGATCAAACAATTAAACATTAACTGTTCCTTTCAATAAAACAATAGAAGTAGGTAGTACAACTCTCTTAGCTATCCTGTGCATACATATAGACATATTTTCCCTTCTTTCTTTCTTTTCTCTTTTCCCTCACCCCAGTAATAACTATCTTTCAGATAAGTGTGATACTAGTAGCATGGGCCAGCTTTTGACTACAGAGAAATCAATATGATTTTCTACTGAAAGTGATCCACTATCATTCAGACAAACTCAATTACTGGTTGACATCAACACACCATTGCAAAAGGGCAGCTGGGGGAAGTAACCATCTTACATGCTCTTGAGGTGGCTGATGGTATTATTCTAAAAAATAAAATTAAATATATTCTATTCATATGGCTCAAGTTGCTTAACAAGCAATCATCTAGTTGGTAAATTTTTTGTCAAATCATTCTGCAAGTTAAATAATTTCCTTCTCAAAAAAGTGCAATTTAAGCTTGAATTTCATTTAAATATTTCTAATTTTCTTCTATTATACATCATCCTTATAGTAAAAATGTTTTTGCCAAAACTTTAATTGGTGTCTTTTAAGCCAGTGTGTAAAGATTACTTGAGGGTTTCTGGCAGTATCCTCTGTGTCAGTGGATACCCATGGGTTACAGTGACAGAAGAGAATCTTGCACAAGAGTGGCAAACCAGGTTTGCTGCCAAAATCACAGATGGCCCACACTTTTCTTGCAGTCAAAACTTTGCTTGGCAAAGAAATTTTTCATCATTGCAAATCTCAATTGCTTTGCAGTTCTCAAAAGGAGTTCAGCAATCAGGGGATGTTTGATGTTATGAACATGCATATAATAAAGAAAAATCAAAAGTTCGTTGTACTAAGAGAACTCAGTAGTTCTTTTCCTTTTTTCTTTTGAGTGATAAATGAAAATGTTATCATTGCAATTTGCCCATGTCCTGCATCAATGCTCAGAATCCTCGAGTGACAGCAGACATGTAATAGATGTCATCAGTTATTGGAGGTTTGCTTCAATTTTCTTACACAGCTCTGAGCCATAAAGTAGATTAAGTAAGACCCCTTAGTCTTTGGAGATTCCATATGTCAGAGGTCTTACCATGACAGAGCAATAAGCAATGTGGTATCACTCAAGTCAGATTTTTGTACTGGGGTAAAACCAAGTATTAATAAATGTCTCACAGTTTCAGCCTGAGCCTTCATCTGCTCAAAACTGATCCAGATTGTCTAGTATCCATCTCAGAATGTAGAAATGAAATGCTCCTTCACATGTTATTACGTCAGGCTCCTATCTTCAGTAGACTTGCTGCATACTATTTCATGTGTTCTTTTACAAAACAGAAAAAAAAGAAAACACCCATGATTTATCATACTTTATTGTCTGTCAGCTTCTACCATAAGCAAGATGCAAAGAAAACACACTGAGATACCATAAACATAATGAGAAACTGTTGTTTAATTCTTACATATGTGTTGCGATGCAGAGGTCACATCACGTCCATAACGGAAATTGCACACAATGTGAGTATGCCACCGTGCTTTCCTGCCATGTGTGTCTGGAACCATAATCACAGTGCTATAAGTTTACATTATCATTGTTTTCTCACAAGAAAAATTACTGGGTACTAGAAAGGAAGGAAAAGTCAGGGGAAAATTATTCTTGTGTGATGCTATGACTATGCTAGATCTATGACCTAGCATCTATAGATGCTATGACTATCTATGACTATCTAGATAGCCCCCCAAAGCCTCATGTGCTTAGAGGTGGATTTTAGGAGTGACTATGTCATGGGTGTGTGATACTGAATTTGGTATAGTGGTGGACTTCAGTGATGAGATTTACTGAAGAAGGAAAACCCACTCTGGGTGTGGGTGGCCCTGTAGCCTGAGTGGAATCAAAGGGAAACCAGAGGGAAGCGTGCTGCCTTCTGCCTACCACGCATTGAATGGTTTCTCCTCTGCGGTGCCTCTTTGCAATGTGCCACCCTGTCTTGGAGCCTGACTAGGGACTGAAACCTCTGCAAACCATGAGCTAAATAAGGCTTTCCTCCTTCACTTTTGCCTCAAAAACAAGAAAGTAACCAGGATATGTGAGTACTCCATAAAATTCATTTATGTACACCGCTGAGAAGATGCTGATATTTAACTCTGAATCTGTGATATTTTCTCATTTTACTTCTGCAGGGAAACAGATTTCATTGGTTCAAAACTTAAATGATTCCCGACAGATAAATTAATATAATCAGTGATATCTCGGAATGTAGTACTTTTTTCTCTATCAGATTTGTAACAGTCTTCTCTGATGTCTGATACATTTTTTAGCCTTAACTGGCTCATGTTTGTGGAGTTCCTTATGATCTACCTCATTGTTGTCAGTGATAGGCCAAGCATTGTACCAATTACTATGTCAATCTCTGTTTATATTATATTTGTTTCCTGTGTCTGTATATCTATTGGAGGAGGAAAGAGATAGAGAGAGACAAAAAGAGGGAGAGGGAGAAAGAGAGAGAGAGAGAGAGAGAGAGAGAGAGAGAGAGAGAGGCTAGTATTATCTTCATTTAGATGTGAGAAAACTGAGGCTCTAACAGTAAGGGCCTCTTCGTATGTTAAACTTGTTACTTTCATGAAGATGTATATGTTGCCATTTATAAATGATGCTTTATTTTCCAATTAATATCATAATTTTAGATATGGTGAATCTTTGTTTCTAATAATCTACTTTTGGCAGGAAATATTTCAAACTCAATTTTCATTGTACACTACTCCTTTATACAAATTAATAAACACTTTGTGACAAAATTAGGAAAATCTTCACTAACAGATCTCATGTAATACAGAAAATTCACTTTTTAAATCAACTTTTAATAAATAATTTACCCAAGCAGAAAACAACTTTAAGTTCTAAATTTTCAATAAACTTAGTAATATAACCTGTCAGTAAATTTATTTTTCTTAACATTTTAACCAGATATAGTCTGTTTACCATCTTTTAACTGTAATCACTATAAACACATATACATATGTATATAAACACACAGATATATATATATATGTTTCATTTTATCCTCTTAAATATACAATGAGGTAGATACTCAAATTACAAATATATTTCACAATTTTCTTCCATGGTGTTAGTTTTAGATTCTTAAAATATAAATGTTGAGATGAAACTGAAAAGCTTAAAATTCATTTACATGTACTAGTATTATTAACAATTTATTAATTTAGTTTTTAAAAGTAGAGTCCACCTGTTCACCAAAAATGTCTTTAAAAAGAATATCCAGGAATTGTCTAAGAATATGTAATATGCTATCAACATTCATGCTTCTTTTTCCTGCCTAGTAGAATCATATTGTAGATGAATATTGCTCAAATCAATTTACATAAATATATAATTTGAGAACCTAATAGTAATTAAATTTACTTGAAATAAAATTTTAAAAAGAGGGCAGGGGATGTAGCTTAGCAGCCCAGTATCTACCTGGCAAGCGCAAGGCCCTGAATTTGATTCCTGGTACAAAAAAAAAAAACATGGACAGAAAAATAATCCACCAGTATTAGTATTACATGCTTAGTACTCTAGCATTTTCATATTTTTAAAATTTTTTACACTTGAACTAGTTAATTCTAGTAGTTTTTCAGGCAGAGAGCTCATACCTGCATGACTACCTCCAAAATACTCAACTATATTTCTTAGAACCATCTGAGCACTATTTGTCCTTTGTTTTTTTAGGATGTTTATATGAAGCATTTAACAAGCAAATGGATTACATATATGCATATTTAAGATACTAGGCAACTCTGTTAAATTACTGTTTCTTTCATAATCTGAAAGAGTCAATGGGATTCGCAAAAGAACCCAGTTTGTCGCTGTGTGCTGTCTTTGGCATTAAGATGAAGGCTTGAGGATCTGGGGGAGGGGAGTAAAGGTTTCGGTCAAAGAGAGTGAGTATACACTAATGTGCAGAATGGTGATTATAGTTGATGATAACAGGCTGTACATTTGATAGTTGTTGAGAAGGTCTTCAGTGTTCTCATCACAAAATGAGGTAACTGTGTGAGCAGGGAAAAGGCTAATTTAGCTTGATTGTGTCAATTCATTTCATAATTGATACATATAACATCGCACTGTACCTTCTTGGCTGTAAACACGTTGTCAGTTATACCTCAAGAACACTGAAAAATAAAATAAAATAAAATGAAGACTCTCCAAATTATATAGCAATAGCAGGTTAATTTCAAACTATTCTTTTAAGGTTCATTTTTACTTTCTCCTAGGTTTGCTTACACAATTTTATGTCATCAGTAACAGTATAAAAATAACTTTACAACAGTTATGCTAAACCAGATGTTAGTTTACTGTTCTGCAGCAAGCTCAGATTTAACTCACTCTTCTCTTTTTGAATCTTAAGGCATGTTGAGCCCATATATAGACTGTCACAGACCTGAGGGCAATCGCTCAGGTTGAGACACTGTCACCCCATTGATCACCAGTGTTGATTCGGCTTATCTGGTTGTCTAGGCAGCTGTCCTCATCCTCCTTTGCTACTCCTTGTGTGTCCCTCCTGAGCTGTGCTCTTGGTCGAAAAGGGAGAACGTCTCCCACAGCGGAGGACTGTGTTCTTGGTCAAGAGTATAAGAGTAGCTGCATCTTCATGGTCAAACCTCCAAACAAGTTCTCAAATGCAGAGTTTTTTAAATTGTTGACATATTTTATTTGAACATCTGTGAAGGATGAAAAAGGTTCATAAAATTCTAAAACTATATTTTCTGCCAGTGTTGTTTTTGAGCATATATGTACTGTTCCCAATGTCTCCAAATTGGTAGCTGGATAAAGGACAGAAATAGTCAGCCCTAAGACGCTACTTTGATTCTAAAGAGTACATTTTCACTACTGTATTTTTGACAGACATTGCCAGCTTTCTTCTCACTCATCCAGACACAGCTTTAGGATCCACAGCAGTATAGTATATCGCAGGAGGCCCATGTCAGTCCCCTTGGGTGGGCATGAAAGCTGAAACATTATTGACAGACCTTGTTTAAATGGACTACAGTTCAAGATATTCTGCTGTTTTCATAAAAAAGGTAGAATGTATACTGTTTTTGTACCTCCCAAGTTTTCTACATCAAAACGTGGAGTCACACAGTCCAAAGGTTTTCACAGTCTCAGAAATCTTCAGTTCCCATCACCATGCCCTTCATTTTTGTGTTTGATGCTTTCACACTATGAAATGTGTCTTCCTTCTCGGTATAGAAAACTCCATGTTTATAGAAGGTTTATCGCCACAGAGAATTCATTTCTCCAGAATGAATGTGACCAAGTCCTTTTTATTTATGTTATTTTTGTTGTTTATTGGTATTATTTAGGTGTACATAATGATCATATTCATTATAGGGAGTTTGTAGTTGCACATGATATATCTTGATTCCTTTTTATTTTCCCCATCCCCTCCTCTCCCTTTGACCTCTCTTTCTCTCCTTATTTACAAAGCTGTTTCCATTTTATTTTCTTTTATAATGTTTTTTGTTTCTTTTCCCTTACTTCTTTACCCCTCCTCACTGTCTAGATCTCCTTTCTTTTCAACTATTTCTTCCTATTTCACAATACCTATTATACACTTTGATTCTTATTTACATTTAAAGTTTCTCACACCAGAGAAGTAATGCATTATTTACATTTATGTGACAAAATTATTTCACTTAAGAGTATGGTCTCAAGGTTCATCCAATTACCTGGAAATGTCTCAAGTTCATCCTTTTTTATGGCTGAGTAGTATTCTGATGTATAAAAAAAACATCTTTTTATCTATTCCCTGGTTGATGGGCATCTGGGTTGTTTTCAAAATTTAACTATCACAACGAAGTCCTTTCCAATAGAGCATTCATTCTAAAGTTTTCACAATCTTGGATGCTCTAATCTGAACAGATTTGAATTTGTCACTGTTCTTTTAGTTACAGATCCATAAGTCGTGCATATCATTTTCTCAGGAACTATTGAGTGCTCTCTCAACCAGAAAAGAGTGAAATCAGTGTCTAGAAGTTATTTCTCATCCAGGTATGTTGAAGCACACCTGTAATCCTAACACCATGGGAGGCTGAGGCATGAGGATGGCAAGACTAATCCCAGCCTGGGTAATTTACCAACCTAGTCATACTTTGTTTTAAAATACAAAAACTTTTAAAAAGGGCAGGGAATGTAGTTTAGTGCAAAGGCCTTCAGTTCAATATTTAGTACTGCTATATATATATATATGTATATATATATATATATATATATATACATATTCTCAAGTACTTTTCCAATAACTTTCTACTTTAGAAGTAGTAAAACTTCATTTTAAAAACACTATTTCCCACAAAATCTCGTCTAAGTGTGTATCCTGTTAGTTTCTTGGAACTCACCTTGTCCTTGATTTAGAATGTAGTTTTCCATTTCATTCATGTCACTTCATCAGTAAAACCCTCGACAAAAGGTTTTCTTCTTTGTTCACTCTCTCTTTCCCTCTCTTTCTTCCTGTGGTGCTTATTTATTCTTGCAGTCCTGGAAACAGGCAGCCTGGTTCAATGGATTTTTACAGAGCATCTCTTGTCTACACAGAGAATTCCCTGACATTCCTCACCCTGCTGAATATGTGCAACTGAGTTTTCTATTTCTCTGGAGAGCTTTCCTTTGTTTCCATGGATGCAGTCCTTCAAAAATATACTGTTCAGTCATTTTTCAATCACCCTTCCTTGAGGGGTAAGCTTTCTCTTTTGGGATCTTCTCTATAATTGAACTTACATTTTATTATCACAGAAAGGAATTAAAGTTGGTCCATCATTATTCTATAGTGACTACAGAAGTTGGATATGAATATAATTTACAGTATTCAGGGAAGTCAATCACATTTGAATGTGTTTCCTCTCTGTATGACCCATTTAAAATTCATAAACATCTACTTGTAAAAAAGAGGCTACTTGTATTTAGAGAAAAATTTTTTTAACAACTATAACTAGGTGTTTTCCAGACAGTATATTGAGATCCAGCAGTGATTCCTTTTGGCATGGATCATGAGTAATTTTATCTGAAAGAAAAGAGAATTCAAACTACCTATAAGAGTGTGGCAGACAAAGTGAAGGTACATATGTGTGTGTGGTTGTATATAAAATGCATTTTCAGAGTGTGTCACAAAGACATTTTCAAGTCACTAGTTTGGCCAATGACTTGGGGACACCCCTAATAATTTCATAGATCTCATTTGCTACAGATTTTACACTTCTAGTTAGAGACCTCAGTCTTTGACAGTTTCAAAACTGAATGAGTTGAGATCTATAAGAATAAGATGCTGACATGATAGCACATATCTCCAGTTCCTTTCTGGTTTTTTGTTTTGTTTTGTTTTGTTTTGTTTTTCTCCGGTACCAGGAACCGAACTCACGACCTTGAGCTTGCAAGGCAGGCACTTTACCCCTGAGCTAAATCCCCAGCCTCTCTGGTTCCTTTCTTTCTTCAATTCTCTACAATGGATATGACTGAGGAAAATGTGAATTCTTTAATTCCCCTTCCTGATCTCTTTTCTGTGATGAATCAGTTTCTTGAGATTTTTTTAAAAGTTAAAACTTACTCCTCCAAGATGAAGTTGAGGCACCACTGCACTCACTGCTGTGACCTCATGAGAACAGAATGCTCATCCATGTCCCCAATGTCCCTCAGCGTGGGCCTCTTCTAATCCACACTGAAGTCCACCAGAGACCCTTATTCTAAGAGGGAAAGGCCTGTGGACAGAAGAGTTTCTCACTTAGGAGTAAAAATATTGAGTTCATTTTGAACAAGCCTCCTAATTAAGGTCGTGCGGTTTATACTGTAATCACTTGGTTAGGAAAGGCAAGCTGCATACCAAGTAATAAATACTGTACCTCTGTGATCATTCATGAAGCATCATGCTTCCGCTTGTAAAGGTTTTAACACAATTCTCAGTACTAGAGCAGTTTCTTCAGAAAACAAAAAGTGAGGGAAAAAGGGCAAACTATGCCCATTCTGCTACTAACACTCACATATTTAGGGTTTTGTGTGAAAACTTTGTAACAGTCTATTCATGTTAGAATAAATTATTAATTTTATTAATTATTGAATTATTACTGTGCTGAGCATAAAATGGACCCATATACCCTGGGTTCCCTGGTATTTGTTGATCATTTCTCTTAAAAAAATATAATGTCCTAGAGAGAAACACTCCATTTTGAAATTGAGATTCAACATATAAAATCTCCTATCACTCATCTTATTTTTAGTAAGACAGACTAATCTATGTGATTATATTCACTGTGCCCCCTCCCTCCCTCCTTTCCTCCTCCCCATTCCCAACCTTGGAATTCTCTCTCTCTCTCCCTCTCTCTGTCTCTCTGTCTCTCTGTCTCTCTGTCTCTCTCTCTCTCTGCCACTTCCCAGTGTGCTGAGATGCCTCTCACACTTGGAGAGCTGTTATGAGCTACAGAAAGGAAGGAAATAGCAGGTGTAGACTGGGAGGGTGCAGTGTGAAGATTCTGTGCAGAGGATAGTGCTTATAGAAAGCTCAGAAATAATGGGGCTGGTAAACTATCTCAGGCTGAATTCCTTTCAGACAAAAATAAGCCAGAAGGACCTAACAAAACCCACATGATCATGTCCTGAATTCCCAGTGGCCTAAAGATGAAAATTAGACTCCATCTGTACCAGTGGTGGTGAAACTATGTCTTGTGTTTTATTTTGTTTTTAAGATAAAAGATGTCCACATAGAGTTGTTTCTTCTAAGCTAAATCCTCAGTATTCAGGTTTAATTACAATGTTGGCACTTGTGATAAGTAAGTGGGTAGTGGGTTACATTTTGGCACTCGATCTCTGAAAGGTTTGCCAACACTGATCGCTATGTAAGCTGTAAGAATGATTTTGGAAAAGTTCAGAGTTAATACTCACTTGTCTCTAAGAATGGGTATTTTCTATGACCTAGTCATCTATTCTTAAACTGCCATTGCTACCACTACAGTGACAGCACAGATCTGTGACTTTCAGTAACCTCCCTCTGTTCCCCTCCACCAATATTGGGGAAGCACCCTGTTTGGGGTGGGGGCAATTTGCTTTTGCCCCCTAGGCATGCAAGGTAGTCTTCCTTTCCATCCATCTTTTTATGGAAGAGTCCATGTTCTTCTATTTCATGAGAATTTACTGAAAGCTTGAGAAAACTGCAAGGAACTAGAATACATTCTAAGTTTCTGCACTATGTATATGTATTAAAACTCCACAGTGACTATATTCATTGCATGCCACAAATGCATACTAACAAAAAGCTAGAAGAAAAGATTTTGAAAATCCTCACAACAAATAAATAAATAATTTATAGCCTCTCCAGAGGATGTACTTGGACCGGGGCTCTGTGTTGCTAGAGGTTGTCTTCATTTACCCAGGGGAATCTCAACTCCCACTCCCATCATGGGAAACACTGGGAATCTGTATGCTTTAGGGTAGAGTTTAACCTCTTTCCCATCGATGTGTGTGATGCTTCATATCAACTTATTTTCCCAGCATTCGACTTTATTAAGAATTCAGGGCAAGAAGCATCTTTCACGATATGGACAGGGGATAGCCCACCTCACTTCCCTGTCCCCGAGCTCTCCACAGACAGCGTTATAAAGGTGATAACGAACATGACGGCGGCCATCCGGAGCTTCTTTCCACACCTCCAGGTGTTCCCTACACGGGGCAATCATGACTACTGGCCACAGGATCAGCTGCCCATAGCCACCAGTCAAGTGTACGATGCAGTAGCCAACCTCTGGAAAGCCTGGCTGGAGGACGACACTCTGAGTACTCTCAAGAAAGGAGGCTTTTATTCACAGAAAGTCCCAAGAAACCCAAACCTGAGGATCATCAGTCTAAACACAGACTTGTACTATAGCCCCAGTGTTGTGACCCTGAATAAGGCTGACCCGGCCAATCAGTTTGAGTGGCTGGAAAATACCCTGAACAGCTCTTGGCGCAATAAAGAGAAGGTGTACATCATCGCGCACGAGCCGGTGGGATACCTGCCCTGTTCCAGCGGCATCACCGCGATTAGACAGTACTATAACGAGAAGCTGGTGGAGCTTTTCCGGAGGTAGAGCACCGTCGTCGCACGACAGGTCTACGGTCACACGCACAGGGCCGGTATCATGGTTCTTTCTGACAGAGAAGGACATCCAGTGAGTTCTTTGTTTGTGTCTCTTGCTGTTACACCCGTGAGGAATGTTCTAGAAAAAGAGACCAACAATCCTGGAATCCGCCTCTTTCAGTACAAGCCTCGAGATTATACATTGTTGGATATGTCACAGTATTATTTGAACCTGACAGAAGCAAATCTAAAGGGAGAATCGGACTGGAAGCTAGAGTATGTCCTGACCCAGACCTACGGCACTGAAGACCTGCGGCCACAGAATTTATACAGACTGGTTAAACAGTTTGCAGTCCTAGACAGCAAGCAGTTCATAAAATACTGCAATTATTTCTTTGTGAGTTATGACAGCAGTGTAGTTTGTGATAAGAAATGTAAGGTCTTGCAAATTTGTGCAATTATGAATCTTGATCATACTTCCTGCACAGATTGCCTCAAACGATATTATATAAAGCACAGTTACTAGTGCTTTGCAGTTTGGGTTTATGGCCAGTGTAATGCTCCTCTGTTTCTGAGACCAGTTTGTGGGCAGTTTAGGGAAAATCTTTGTGAATTACTAAGTGAACAAACAGGGTTACCGTCTTCATTTTCTTATCATCACATATAACATTCTAAATTTTTATTACATATATAATTGGTTGCCCATCCATGGAATTATGTTTGGATGTAAATATTCTACCTTACAGTTTATATGATTGTACTTGACTTACACTTTTGTTGAAATTGTTACTCATACAATAAAGCAAAAGACTTAATCTCTAAAAAAAAGAAGAAATTTTTTCTCTCACTGCAGTCTGAGATTTGTCTCCAGAGTTTTCATTTTTCTGGCACAAGACTGACATTTCAAGATATCTGACAGTAGAAGTTACATTCCTTTAAGAAAAATTAAGCCTACAGAATTTCAAAACAAGATGATAGGAAATCAACAATGGTTGCTATATTGCATATTGTTATCTTCAAAGTAGTTGTTCAGATTACCAGACATAGGCATGCAAAATTGATCAATTAGGCATGAACTGTTCCTCTCAATAAACCAATAAAAATTAGTAATACAATTATTTTACCTATCTTGTGTATATATATATATATTTTTTCCCCTTCCTTCTTTCTTTTCTCCTTTCCCCGATTCCAGTTTTCCTTTCCTTTTAAGCAGTTTCTTTCCCTTTTACAATATCTATTATTTTTTTCTGATTCTATATTTTTCATTCTCTTTAAAATAAATAAAAGGAAAATCAACCCTATGTATAGTCATTCACACACTTTTCTGACATTAGTCCCTTCCACTGGAATTCTGATTTAATCTGGTTTAAATATGGATAAAGTATGTATGGGATTTCAAGAGTATAATTTACATGGACCATAGCAAGTTAATGACAATTCTTTCAACATCACCTTAATGAAACTTGTAAACTTCTGGGGGATGCAGGATTACTGGGATTACCCAGCTGGAGTTCTCTGGTGTGGAATTTATGGGTTTTGTAGAGTAGCTAGCCCGTGGTTTCTTCCTCAAATTGTGAAAACATCTTTAAAAAAATCTATACTATAAGTTAAAATGTATGTAAAATTAGAAGTATATTTCCAGAGACATGTTGCCTGACAAAAACGTTTTTACAACCCTTAATTAAAAAAGTCATGTTCCTACTACATAACTTGAATTTCATTGTTCAGGAAGATTTTTAAGGGATAGTGTCTTGATAATATTTTTTAAAAGTAAGACATTATTCCATAAAATGTGTCTCTCTAGTGTAAGAATATGAAAGGGTAAATAAAACCCAAAAGGTACAATATTTATGGTGAAAAGGACAGAAATTGCTCAAAGGGAAGGAACAATTGGGATGAGAAAAAGGAGGAAGGAAAGAAAAAAGGGAACTGACCAGGTTTACATGGTAATCTGAATAACTAATTTGAAGACAACAAAATGCAGTACAACAATCATAGGTGAATTCCTACCAGCTTGTTTAGTGAAGCTCTGTATCATTTCTAATGTTTATTACTATTATTATTTTTATTCTCTTTAATGGGTTGATAAATCTTGCCTTTTTACATCTGGTAATTTGAGCAACTTTGTAGAAGATAATATATAATATAACAACCACTATTAATTCCTATCACTTTGTTTTGAAACCCTGTATCATTTTTATTGTTATTGTTTTGTTTTGTTTTTGTCTATGTTGTTACTTATTATTGCTTCTTTAATCTCTTTAAAATGATAAAAGTATGTTTAGAGATGATTTTAAGAAGCATAGTAGCTAATATTTATGTTCTCAGTGTAAATAAGAAACTATAATTTGAAGTCATAAAAGAATATATCTACATGTCAAAACAAATTAGAAATTGGATTTCCACACAGACCGGAGGCATTTTCAAATCATTAAAATGAAGAAAAATTGGTACCCAGAATTAAGAACCACTACAAATCAAAGAAAAACAACAACTTAATAGAAAAATAATTTAAGTCCTACAATTGGCATTAAATAGTCAATAAATACAAAATTTTTAATGTGCATTTGTAATCAGAAATGATAATTAAAACAATTTTTGATTGACACAAGGCATTTTCCAAACACAAAGTAATGATAAATGTTCAAGGTGCTAGATATACTAGTTGCTCCATGTGATCATCACACATTGTACACATATATTAAAATGTATGTGCCCAATTAATACATATAGTTGCTATATCAGTTTGAACTTTAAAAATGTATTTAAATAATAATGAAAGCAGTAGAAAATTCAAAATTGTACATGTAGCTCATACTTGTGTCTTATCCAATATTTCTATTAAACAGCAATGTGATATAAAAGAAAGGACACTAGACAAGATGGTAGGTGTTATGGTTTGTATCTGGATGTGCTCCCAAAGCCTCACGCAGTCATAGGGCAGGCTTCTAGAGCATATGATTGATTCATGGTCCAATATTTGGACTATATGTGAGTGTTATACCCACCCTTGGGCGGATAGTTTGCAAACAATGTAAGGGAGGGAAAGAAGCTGCTTGCCACTCTTCCCCTTTCGCTCGCCCGCTATTGCTATCTTCCTCCACCATGAACAGTTGCCCTCTGCTATGTGCCACCCCCCCTTGGAGCCAGCCAAGTATGATCTGAAACCTCCAAAACTGTGAGCAAAATAAACTTTTCCTTCCTTATTTTTGGGTATCAAGTATTTTGTCTCAGCAACAAGAGAAAAGTAATCAAGACAGTAGGAATTCACCAATGGTTGTTCTATTGCATATTGTTGTCTTCAAATCAGTTGCTCAGAGTACCAAATATAAGCGTGCAAAATTGGTCAAAATACAAAAAATTTTAAGCATTAACTGTTCCATCTCTAATGTTTATTTGATAATTATTTTTTATTCTCTTTCATGCTTGGATCCATCTTTCATTCTTACATCTGATAATCTGAGCAATTTAGTTGAAGATAACAATATGTAATATAATAACCACTGTTAATTTCTATCATTTTGTTTTGAAACCCTGTATCATTTTTAATGTTTTCACTTTGTTTTGTTTGTGTCTGTGGTGTTGGTATTTTGCTATTGTTCTTTTTTTAGTATTCTCTTTAAAATAAATAAATAAATACATAAATAAATTTTTTAAAAAAGGAGAGGACACGACTGGCCAAAGTGCACTTCGACAGAAGCCAACTTGTCAGCTTCTTACATTCTACCCCTCCACCCCCAGCATTGTCACTCACTAATCCTCATCTTCATCCTTCCAATACTACAAAAGGATGTGTCTCCCTTTACTCAGTAAATAACTTGAAAGGCTGACTTCACTGAGGTTTGTATTTTCAGTGATTTCATATTTATTCTTGAAGAAGAAATTCAGCTTAATGGTGGAAAACATTTAGTTTTCTTTCCTGCAGACCTTAATTTGCAGCTTAAGTTTATGGCAGCTTGTAGCTTGACCTTTAACCCTCTGAGCAGAATCTTGTACAGTAAAAGTTTTTAATTTTGGTAAAGTGAATCTTCACAATGTTTTCTTTTACAGTGTTAAGAAAGAGAACGCTTTGCTCAGGGCTACGTTATGAAGATTTTCTCACATTAAAAAAATTATAGTTTTATATTTCACTATGTGATTTACTTTGAGCTAATTTTTGTGTAAGATATTAGTCTTAGGTCAAATTTCAGTTTTTTGTCTAGAGATGTCTAAATGCTCCAGCATCATTTATTGAAAAAGCTATCATTTCTCTATTTAATTACTTAGGCACATTTTCAAAAATCAGCTGGGGATATTTTAAAATTTATTTCTGAGCTTTCTATTCCACTCTATTGATCTATGCGTCTAACTCATCCTTGGTTTAATAGTCTTGATTACGCGAGCAATATATTAAGGCTTAAAACTGGTCAATTTTCAGCCACTTTTTTCCCCTTCGAGATGGCTTTCACTATTCTCACTAATATAATGTCTCTATGAATTTTAGTATAATCTTCTCTATAAAAACTGCTAGAATTTTGGCATTATATGTGTTAAAGCTGTATATCAGTTTGGGAAGAATAGATTTTTTTAAATACATCCAGTACCCCAATCTATGAAAATGATGTATCCTTCAATTTATTCAAATTCTTTATCATAGTGTATTCCACAGGATACAAATTTTGCATGTATTCTTTTTAGATTGAACACTAAATACACTTTGAGCAACTATAGTTTTATTTTGAATACTGGTATTCATGTTAAATGCAATTATAATATTTTAAAAAGCCATTGCTGCTGGGGTTACTGTTGTAGCTTGTAACCCTCCTGAGCTTATTAATACTCAGGTTTTGTTTCTGATATATTCTTTGGAATTGTCTACATAGACCATGTCATCTGGAAAAATAGAGTGCTTTCACATCTTCTTCTTTCTGAATGTCTTTTGTTTCATTTTCTCTCCTTTTGCACTAGATAGAAATCCATATTAAACCTGTTGAATAAGAGCAGTGAGAGCAAGTATCCTTCTTTATCTCTAATTCAAAGGGAAACATTCAGTCTTAATCCAATAAGATTAGCTGAAATATTTTCTAAGTCCTGTCTACAAATTGAGACTTCTCATCTATTTCTACATACCAAAAATGTTTAGCATGACTAAGTGATACTATGTTATGTAATTTTTTCTTCTATAGTCTGTTAGCATGTTAGTTAGTTAATGGTTTTCAAATATTGAACCAATCTTTCATCTCTAGGATAAGCCTAATTGTTTATGAAGTTCATTGTTTCTATACAGTACTGAATCTTATTTGCTAATCATTGGTTTCACTTTTGAATGTATATTTATATTGATCTGTAGTTTTTTCCTTTTATTTTGTCTTGCATTGTCTTTCTCTAGCTTTAACAAGGTATCACAAGCTTGATAAAAGAAATTGAGACATTTCCAATATTCTTTTATTTTCTGTAGAATACTGTATAAAATGGGTGCTAATTCTTTGGCAGAATTCTTCAGTTAAACTATTTAATTAAAAATTAAATACTGTAGTAGTTCTACAGTTGCTCACATTTTATATACAATGGAGTACTCCTCTGAAATAAAGGATAAACTTGACACATTTTTAAGTAAACGGATGCACCTGGAGACCACAATTTTAAATGAAATAAATTTGACACACAAGCTTAAATATCGTATTGTTTCTCTAGTGTAAGAAACCCAAATGGTAAATAAGAATCAAAATGGCGGATAGAAATGAGGAAGTAGGAAGAATGTGTTCAAATGGATAGAAGAATGGGGGAATGAAGTGAAGAGAAGAACAAAATGGGAACAAAGCTTTTGTAACTGAGTGCGGGGGGAAGAAGGGTTGAAGGTAAAGAAGGGGAATGGGAAAAATAATTAAGATATATTATGTACAGATACAAATTCCCTATGGTGAATGTGATTGTTATGTATATGACCAATGTACTAATTCAAAAAATAAATTTTGAGAAAGTCAAATTATCTGTTTTATATTGAGTGAGTTGTAGTAGTATGTGATTTTTTTGAACACTGGTCCATTTCAGCTAACTTGCCAAATTTTTAAGGAGAGGTCTTTATGGTACCCTTAATGTTCCTTTTGATGGTTACAAAGTCTGTAATGATATTCTTTGTTTCACTTCTGGTACTGTACTGGTAATGAGTGTCTTCTATCCTTTTTATCTTTGTCAATCTGATTTGATGTTAGTGTTTGCTACTGATCTTTCCAAGATATAGTTCTTTGTTCATTGATTTTCACTATTTTTCTGTTTTCAACTTCACTGACTTCTGCTCTTGATTTTTAAAGTTATAACTTCCTATTGCTTGGAGTGTACTTAATTCTTCTAAGTTTTTGAGATGGAAGTTTGGTGTTTTGCTTCAAGAGTCACCTCTTTCACATACTTATACGTTCCTCTTTCAAATACCTATCTCTATGTGATAAGAAAATGGCAGTCCCTCACTGGGGCTTCTTTGACATCATTGTCAGTGTGGAACGGATGTGGAGATGGCTTTCTCATTCACACCACAGGAAAAGGTACCTGTTGCTGACATCTGCGTCATCTCTGGTATCTCCCACATCAGAAATTGGTTCCCCTATTACCATTCAGTGAGGTGGAAATAGATCTACACTTGCCAGTCAACCTTTCTGGGGATGCATGATGGGTAAAGCCACCATTTTGCCCATTTGGCTGAAGTAGAGTGATTATAATGTAAAGGTTTCTGTCTTTCTAGGCTGCTCATTTCCAACTTTTTTTCTTAGAGATTAAGTAATAATAAATCTGTAAGAGTGACCCATAGTTTAGGAGACATAAAACTGGCACAAAATTCAGATTATTTGTCCTAGAGAAAGCTCCAGGTTTTTGTTTACCTGATTAGTAACAGTTATATATTTTAATTCACTTTCTATGTCATATAGTTTTATAAACAAGTCATCAAATTTTAAGACTCAGATATAAGATTAATTACTTTAGACAAACAATATTTTTGAGTGGTGTTCGATTGATTTTTATCATATGTACCACAAGACACATGAGATCTGGCTTTTTCACTTTTCTGTTATTAAGTTTATTAGTGAGTTTAGATGTTTGAGTTGTATCCTTCTTGTCTGTGATATTCCCTTGGTTGGAACTGTGCCTACCTTTTTGCCATTTTAGGACTGAAAATAGCCCTAATAACATTGAGCATTACTAGGACTGACTATATCCTAAAGGATTTTAGGAGTCCAATTAGCCTGTGGGAAATATAACAGCAGGTAAAACTGAAATCTACTGCTCCATGAACACTTTATCTTCCTGCCTCTCACTCCTAATCACTCTAAGCAACAAAATCTAACAAATCTAGGCTACCAGAAGAGAATGATGACATTTGCAGAGAAGAGAGAACTTTCTAGAGAAGGTTCACATCAGGCAGAGGAAATCAGTTCTGGACTGTGGACCTGGAGCAATGTGCTCCAAGGCAGCTACAATATTCCCACAGTGTAGATCCTGGGCCTTGGTCTTTCCATTCTAAACACTTTTGTAACCTGGATAGTTGATGCTCTTGGTGAAAATGAAGGCTCAGGCAAAAATAATCAGATATTTGAGGAGAGCAATTACAACAAAAGAGACAACAAGCTGAACATCTGGCCTGAGGAAAGCAAAATCTATGGGACAGCTGATCAATAAATTAAAATAAGCATAAAATAATCCATAATAAAAGAATTTTGTTAACAGAAGCATCTAAAAAACAATAACAGTAGAATACTGCATATAAAAACATAACAGTTGATATAAGGAGCTCAGGGAATTTCTAAGAACAAAGTGCTTGGATTTAGGCCCTTTCCCTTCCATGGCTTTTGCTTCCTTTGAGCCAAAGAATGGCTTGAACCTAAAGGTTATTGTTTGTGAATAAACTTTCAGGATTTTCCAGGGTCAAAAAGACATGAGTTCCTCCTCCCTATCATCCGCAGCCTGGTGAACAGCAAACTGGGACTGGGAGCAAGGACCCAAAGGTGGAGGCTTCCTAGTGAGTATAGCGTTCCTGAACACTTGAGCCTCCAGAACTAGGTTGCTATCATAACACCTGAATGCACTGGGTCAGGCTTCCTCCTCCAAAATCACGAGCAGCTGAAGAATGTTCTATGGCTGAGGTCACAGTGTGAACAGATTGCAAAGGCTTTTCCCAGGTGCCCCAGCAGAGAAATGGCTGTATGCCTTTACACCATGAGACACGGTTCAGAAAATATGTTTTCTGTCAAAAGTTCAAGGGTTCCCATGATTGAAGGTGCCTGCAGCAACCACACCAGGGCTTAGAGAACCAACTGATAATAATTGCTCACATCAATATACCTAATAGAGGAAATAGAAGGATGAGAATGAAATATGACACCACCTATCCTAAGGGAAGTGAACTTTGGAGGAATGAGATGATCACCTGAAACAAATTGATAATAATAATAATAAATAACAGTACAGGCATTTCCAAAGATTGAGTATGGAAAAAAATATCTCAACCTTCCTGGAGTTTACAAATATTTCAAAATTTTATCAATAAGCAAAAGTATTTAAGAGACAATGGTTAGTTCTATGAACTTCATTAGAAGTTTTAAAAAGCAAATATAAAACTATATTGAAGTATATCAAAATATAGACCAAAAATATAAAAATATCAATTGCAAAATATATATGTGGAAAGAGAAGACGCAGATGATAAGAGAAATCCTAGTTATATTTAAATTTTCTTAAAAGGTAGAAAGGAACTGGGATTGGCAGAAAGACTGAGAGAGAGAATCCACAGCAACAATCTTATGTGGAAAGGAAGAGAAAGAGGAAGAACATTATATGCAAAGTTTAACATCTCAAGTCATTAATCTTACTGATTTTCTCAGGGGCATATTTAAGCTTTTCAAAAGGGAAAACATTTTTTGTTTAAACTTCTCAATGGGAAAATAGCATTTAGTTCATAAATAAAAGGAAAACTATGCATACCTTATTAAGCAAAAGGGGAAAGAGAAGGTAAATATTAATAATGAAAAGCAGAATTATAGTCTGTAAGTCAAGAATGAGAAAAGAACTTCATTATAATGAGAAAAGGATTAAACTAAGAATAGATAGGTGAGAAACAATAAACACACTGTAAAACTGAAGTGATAAGTATAAATACTGTAGTCATTTCTTATATAAAAAGCAAGTTTCCAAATTTTTCCATTAAGATATAGAAACTATAAAAGCCAAGTCCAGCTAAAAATTATTTCTAAGGAAGACACAGACAAAATGAAAGAAATATACAAGGGTTACAATGAAATATACAAATATACAATGAAAGAAAATATACAATGAAATATACAAATATACAATGAAAGAAATATACAAAGGAATGTGCAAAGAAATCACTAACAAAATAGCAAAAGTGACAATACAAGAGAAGGTGGATTTTAAAGTGAATGTAACAATAATGAAATATATTATAAATACCTGCTCATAAATTCGATTTTCAGAGAAATTTTAACAAATGTATTGAAGATTATGAAACTGTATTATAGCCTGGCATGGTGGTGCACACCTGTAATCTCAGCACTCTGGTGGCTGAGGCAAACCCTGTTTAAAAAGAAAATGTGGGGATGTAGTTCAGTGCAAAGGCCGTGGGTTTAATCCCTAGAACAGAGAGAGAGAGAGGGACAGACAGACAGACACAAAGAGGGAGGGAACTAAATTCTAAGACAAGGTAATAAAATGAAAAATAATGTAAGAGTAACCAAAATTTCTAAAGAATTAAAAAAAGAATGATCTGTTGATGAATGGTAATGGAATTGGACTGAGGAAAAAAAAAAAAACAAAAAACAAAAGGAATCCCCCAAAATTACATATAGCACAATTCCACTTCTATAACACTTCTTGGGAAATTGACAAATCCTGGAAACTGAGAACAATTGCTTCCACGTTTGAGGACAAGGAATGAAGAAGAAAGACACTTGATTGAACATAAAAGGCTGTAGGAGTGTTTCTGTGGCTCTGGAACCCTTTAGTCAGTAACTTGCCTGGGGTGGTGGATGCACAAATTTAGACCATTAATAAAAGTGCATAGTATTTATGGGGTACTCATGTAAAATGAGAAGACGTAAAGGACAGAAACCTGAAAATATCAGTAGGTTATATCCTTGTTGATAATCTGCCTGCGATATCATGCAGAGTGCTTTGCAAACATAGTCATTTAGGCAAACATAGCACTAGAAGTTTGCACTACAGCCATGGAGGAAACTGAGCCCTCTGTACTATACCTTAAGCTGCTATGAATCTACAACTATGTCAAGATGAAAAAGGAATAAAAAGCAATGGGCTTTCTATTTAATCTTTGACATTCAGAGAGCTGAAAGTTGCCTTCCTCCTCACTGTGACAAGACTGAGGGGGACCAGCTGAGAACCGCAGTACACAAGGCTGGATGAAAGACCATGATTTCAAACTCTGAAGAGAGGCTCATTGGCAGACACACAGCCTCGACTGCTTCTATGGAGCAAAAGTTGCTGAGGCTGTCCATAAAAGTAGTGCAAACACTTACCAGACAAATGGTGGACATTCAATTTAGCTTTTCATGAGAAGAAGAAATTCATGAAACTGTGGTGAGGATGGGCCCCACAGTTTCATTGGCCTTACCTCCAAGAACTGTATAGTGTTCTCAGATAGAAGATTAGGGAGGACAATCACAGTTCTATCTAAAGGAGAGGAAGAGTAATGACTGTGAAGGAAGCTGAGACACCTCTCCAGAGGAAAAGTCTCTGCTTCAAAAGAACGTGCTTTAAGGGATTTGTCCCTCTTTCACCCTCGCTACCTACATCATCTAAAAGAAGGAAACGTAAAAATCAGCAGGGACCAAGGTTTCAGAGAAGTAGACTGCATTGCTGCAGCCAGGGAAGAGAAACGGCCCTGGAGGGGAGGCAGAGGGGTAGCACTGGAGAAACACCTGCTGGTGTGACGCTCCGCTAAGCCACTAAGAACAGCAGATTGACTCGGAAGACTGTAGGGCGCTTCCCTCCCTGACATCTCACAAGCACAACAGGGCTCCAGTATAACGACAAGCGGTCAGAGCAGAAGGTCACACTCTTTCGAAGAACTTAGAAAGTCCCACAATCAAAAAGTGAATAAACCAAAAACAAAAAAATTTAAAATTATGACACCTTTATCTACAGCAAGTGGTAAGTACACAAAACTCCTGGTCTGCTAACCTTAGGCTCTCATGCTAAGGCCAATTCACCACATTTTCCATTATCAGATACCACCTGCCTGCTTTGTAACAAAAATTACAAGGCATCAAAAAGCAAGAAAAAACAGCATGCCATGACAATGAAATCAAAGCTAGTTCTAGATAGGACTCCAAAATTGGAATGATAAATGAATTAAAAATAACTATGATTAGTATGTTAAGTCCTTTAAGGGGAAAAGTAGATAGAATAGATGTATATGGTGAACATCAGGATCAAAACTCTAACAGTGAATCAAAAGGAATTGAAGAATGATGTTGATAGGCCCACTATAAACTCTACAAAGCAAAGAATGAATCGGTGAGCTTAAGGACAGGCCAATAGAAACTTAAAAAACTAAATGCTGAGAGAATTAGAATGGAAAAAAAGATGTCTAAGAACTCAGATACTTTCAAATGGTATACTATTAGAGTAATTGGAATGCTAGAAAGAGAAGAGAGGACTAATCAAATAAACAAAATCAATGACATAATTGCTGAGAACATCTCAAAATTAATGGTGACAAAATGACAGATTCTAGAAATTCAGATAATACAAAGCAGGGACATCAACCACACATTTAAGTATGACATATTCAAACTTTAAGAAACCAAAAACTAAAAGAAAAGTGTGAAAGTAATTAGAGAAAAGACACAAAGAGTAACAAGGATGAAAATTAAAAGATACTATTTTTTAAAATAATATGAGAACCGGGTGTGGAAGTGCATGCCTGTAATCCCAGCACTTGGGAGGCAGAGGTAGAAGGATCATTGTGAGTTCAAGACCAGCCTGGGCTACAAAGTGAGCTCAAGGCCAGCCTGAACTGCATAGCAAGACCCTCTCTCAAAAAGACAAAATAAATAAATAAATAATGAGAGAACAAAAAGTAGAGTGAGATATTTAAAGTATTTAAGGGAGAAGTCCCTACCAATCTAGAATTCTACACTCAGTGAAATCACTTTCAAATGTGGAGGGAAAAAAGACTTTACTATATTTACAGAGAAATTCTCAAAACTGGAGCTTTCCAGTAAGAAAAAAATGAAAGGAGTTCTTCAGGGAAAAGAGAGCTGATATAGGTCATAAACGGAGCCATACATAATGGAGAAATATATATCTGAGAGGGAATAAATGATGATAGCATATTCTACACTAATGTGTCTAAAATACAACTGATTTTAAAAGTAATTATAGTAAATTTTTTAAATTAAAACATCTTAATGAGTAAAATAAATGACAGCAGTGACTCAAGGGATGGGACAGAAAGAGAAATTGGGGATTTTGTTATACAGCAACATATTACATACAAAGTAGTATATTGTTATTTGAAAATAAATTTAAATTAGCTGAAAATATGTACTGAAATCTGTCCAGTAGCCAATAATTTAAAAATTAAAAAGGTACAAATTCTATACCAACAAAAGGCATACAATAGAAATGTGTAAAATGCTCAAATAAAACTAAAGAAGAAAAAAATAAAACAAAAACACTTCTGAGTGAAAATTTTTAAAAACTATATCAGCAGTTACTTTTAATGACAAAGATCTAGTTATGCACATTAAAATAGGTTATCAGAATGAATGTGAGAAAATAAAATAACTCTAGCTACCACTATATGCTTTCCTACAAGAAATCTACTTTAAATTTGTATATATAGAGTAAAGGTAAAGGCATAAAAGTTATGAAATGCAACCATTAATAAAAATGATGTACTAGCTATTACTTTTGGTTAACATAGACTTCAGAACAAGTAAATATATCAAACAGACAAAGGGCATTAACTAATCATAAAGATTTGGATCTCCAAATTGATATAATATTCATTTAGTAGGAGATCATTAAACTAGATGAGGTAAAAAGAGATAAAATTGAAAACAGACAAATTCATTATTACATTTGGAGATTTCAGTACTTATCTGCCAGTAATTTAGAGAACAAATGGGCAGAAAATCATTAATGGCACAGATAAATTGAATGGTATTATCCATGAATTTGTTCTAATTGAATTTTTAGAATACTTTATCAACAGAACAGATTTTCATTTCATACTCAATAGGACATTCAAAGACAGACTATATTCTGAATCTAAGATATATATGTAAACTACTTTTCAAGAATTATGATATTGCAAAATATTTCTGAGGCCACAGAGCAATTAAATTAAGAAATCAAAACAAATATATTTAAATATCACATCGATCAAAAACCTCTTAAGAGAAAGCAAAAATACATGGAACTGAATGAAAAATGAAAATACAACTTACCAAACTTTGTAATATGCTACAAATGTTGAGGGAAATTTATAGCATGGAATATTTATATTATAAAAGGAAAAACTTTAAAATATGTAATCTAAACTTCTATTTTCAGAAGCTAGAGTAAAGGAAGAGTTATAAGCTTTAAAGGGAAACAAAATAAAAGAAATAATAACAGAGTAAACTGGAAAGAGAAGACCAAGAGAAAAATCAATGAAATATAATTTGGTTCTTAGGAAACATCTATAGAATTAAGAAGCATGCACCCAGGCTAAAAAAATAGAAGAGCAAACACACAAAATCCTAATATTAGCAGTGAAGCAGAAATCATCACTACTGATCCACTGAATACAAGTGGATAAGAAATATTTTGGAAAATTCTATTCCCACAAATTTAAAACCAACGTTAAATGGACAAATTCCTTGAAAGACACAAACTTTCAAAGCACACAAGAATTACATAACATGAATAAGTATACAAGATATCTAATAAATAAATTGACTCAATTATAATACAGTCACTTTCTGAAGCTCAGAACTATGCTACTCTTCTGAAAAGAAAACAGATACAAATGGTTTCACTAGCAAATTCTAGCAAGTACTTTAGGAAAAAATAGTATAAACTTTCTACAGTCTCTTCCAGAACACACATAAAAAGAACCCTTCTCAATTTATTTGATGAGGACATATATAAAAACATTAAATGCTAAGAGACATTACAAGTATAAAAAACAGACCAATGTCTGACATAAACATTATACAAGCACCACAAATAAAATAAAAAAGTAAAATAACAGTATAAACATGAATTAGTTCCTTTTATTTTGAGTAAGTATTCATGTCAAGTGTAGCATTTTAAATTTGATGTTGCCCACCACCTCAACAAGCTGAAGATTCAAAACCATATTTTAAAAATTATAATAAGAAATACAATTCAAGTGTATCAGGTAAAAAAGTGTTAATGATAATGTTAAAAAGTGTGTTTGAACAGGAGAAAACAAAGGCAAGGTTAAAACAGCCTCGGGATATGACAACCCCGCATATTATATGGAATTCTGAAGGGATTTTCTTGCCATCATTTATCTCTGCACGCCCGCTTTGTTCTTTTCTAACTAATCCTTTTGGCTTCTTAGTCTCCATGGCTGAACTTTTTTTCATATCCCATCTCTAAAAGAAAATCTTATACTACCCTGGGCTACAGAACGTACTCTGCTTGGTCTCCAAATGTCTGTTGTGTAAACATTTTTAATTTTATTTTCAACTATTTTAAAATGCAGTGCTTTTATAATTTGCATCATACTAAGTATAATTCTAGGCATTTCGGGATTAGGGTTAGGCCTGTATGAATCTTTGTATGTCTCTCCCTGTGCCAGACACACAGAGAAAGCCCAACCAACATTTACAGAGACGGTTAACTGACATATTTTTCTGAGATCTATAACAGCAAGATGTGTTGTTAATGAACAAGATGTGTAGACACTCTTGTGCTAATTTAAAAATTATAACATAAATCATAAAAATTATGAAATACTTGTATTGCATTGACTTAAACAAATGTATAGGGGAATACTGTTCCACCAAGTTCAAAAGGTAAGCATATATCATTTGATTATTACCTCTTCAGGTAGTCCTACATATGCTTATTCAATGATTTTTCTACCCTTGTTTGGTTTTCTGTTCCTCGATCAGCCCTCCCTCACCACTAGATGCCTCCTTCCATAAATCTAAAGGGTCAAAATCCTTCCCAGGTTAAAATCCTTCAACAGATTCTCTTTGCCATTAAGACAAAATCCACACTCTAGCATGATACTCAATGCCTACTCTGACCAGGCACCTATTTCACTTGACTTAGCTATTGTCATTCACGGAGGCAGTTACCAGCCATTCTGTCTTTTCTCTTGCCTAATACATGTACACTGGACCAGCATCACTCATTAAACCATAGCTCAACAAGCTTCTCCTACAGTTGCTGAGTGAAAAGATAGGTCCAGAGAAAAAGAAATAGATCCTTTGATCCTTTTACTCCTTTGTCACTAATGATCGCCTTGCGCTGAACCATAAATCCTTCGGAGATAGTGCCTACTATCTCCTTTTAATCAGTCCTCACCACAGACATGTAATACTTTCTCAGGATGTGCCAAGTCAGTGGGAAAAAAATTCCCCAATAGAAAAACCGTAAAGCATCAAAACTGCTTACATGGCCAGACAAGAAGTTTCTGCAGCTGGCTGTAGTGGGACATCAGTCTGGGTTTGAATTAAATTAATATCTCCCAAACAGAGAAAACTCAGATTGCTTGAAAACATTTCAACTAGAAATCTTTGAAAAATGTCTAAAATCAGAATTTTCTTTTTAATAAAGAGGCCTTTTGTAACCTCAATGACCACCCCATCTGTTACATAATTTACTAAAATCACTTACAGTGAGTTGCATTTTCTATGTTTGGCCCATCGTCACCGCTCATCTGTGGTGAGTGGCATGACATTTTTAGCATGTTCAAATTGCAAGTAATTTAGCATTTACGAAAGTTCCTTGGTGATTTCAGTCATATTCAGGCAGTAATTATGATCTGTTTGAAAATGGACTATAATGCATGATTATTGCATCATATACATGAAATGCATTTACCGACTTTCTAAGTTTTGAGTACAGTAATTACTCTGAAATGAAGCAAAGCCAATTTTACTTGTTTTTATCAACTTCAAAATGTGCAAGTTAATGAGATTTGTCCACTGACAATTTTTATTGTTTTACTTGCTCTGATGTGAATTTTAGCATCCAAAAATCAATATCATATCTCTTTGTTTTATTATCAATATGTTTTATTGTCTGATTTCTTCATGTAGGTTGTACATTTTATTAATTTTGAGACTTTTATTAGTATATGTTTATAACTTTAGATCTTGAAGGCCATTCAAGATAAAAAGAATGTATCTTCAAAATTTATCTGCTTATTGCTTAGGAATAATGCACATCTAAGCCAGACATCCCCTTGCCCACTTCTCCAGCAGCCCTGTGTAAATTGCATGGCAGGCTAGACCAAAGATGGTGAACCTTTTAGAGACAAGTGCCCAAGCTGCAACCCAAAACCCACTCAATCTATCACAAAGTTCCAACACTGCAATTAAACCTGAATACTCAGGTCTTAGTTTACAAAAAAAAAAAAAAAACAACTTGCACACTAACAACTTTAGTCTTAAAAGAAAAGCAACACGTGTGCCATAGGTTCACCACCACTGACCTAGACTATTACTAACACTTTTCTAAAAATATGAGCTAAGCCTTTTGTTTATTCACTTGTTCTTTCATCAATCTGCAGTTAGTAATCGTAGAATGAAAAACCTAAAAGTGTTCAAAAACTGTCAGTGGCAAGGAAAATCAAGGTCTCTGCCTTCTCAGAGTGCATAATGTGGTCAGAGAGAAGTGTAAGTGAATTAGCAAAGCAAAACACCAGCCTGTGCTGTGACTCCAGAATTAAAGAAAACTGAGAAAATGTATGGGAAGGGCACCAGTTTGTGAAATAAAAGAAAATCCCTTTGACCAAAATGACATCTCAGTTCTGAGCTACAGAATAATAGGAGGCATCAAATCCATCACTTAGGTACTGTAATGCCAGCCAAGGTTGATATTTACACACCTGTGTATGAGATTCACTCTGATTCCTTATAGGAAAAGCAACTGGAACTATTTGGTCTCCAAACACTGAAGCAGGCAGAACTATTACTAAACATCACTACCTCCATTAAAATTTCCTGTATTCATTGTTAAATGAGTCAGTAGCAAGTCTCATTCTAAACGGGATAAATTTGTACTTTTGCTCTCCTTTGAGAAAAGCAGAGTTCTGCTAACTTTTCCCTGTTTAATCATGTGTTGAATCCCAAGAGCTCCTTTTAGGACACTTTGTCTTTAAATGAGTTCCTTAGCATAGCTGGATGTTAAAGTCACACATCCTCACCTTAATATACTTCAAAGGTCTGGTGCTTGCACGAGTCCTCATTAGTAAAATGACAGAACCTTGATTCTGATTCAGTTTAGAGAAAATGATACCTCCTGTCTAGGCATGCTAATTTATAGTTTTAAAAATAAATGTGCGATCTCAGGGTCAGGTGGACTTAGCTAGCTCTGGCTGGAATTCTGAATAGGAACAATGATACAAGGACAAGGGTAATTTGGAGAACTATTTTTGTTCATTCTTTACCTTTACATTTTTAAATGATACTTAAATTATTTGCAAATTCAAAAGAAGTTTTTTTTGTTGTTGTTTTTTTGTTTTGTTTTTAGCATGAGTGAGTCTTTTTAAAACACCTATCTTTTCTACACTGAGTTAGAGAGTACAGTTTAGTCTGTGATTAGAACTCTATGGTCTCAGCAATCAGTCCTTGTCATGGTCATATGTTTGAGAGAGCTGGTTTAGCAACTTTTTTTTTTTGGTCTTTCTGAGGCGAGTCTTGCTAGGCAGTTCAGGCTGACCTTGAGCTCCCTTTGTAGTTCAGGCTGGTCTCGAACTCACAGTGATCCTCCTGCTTCAGCCTCCCAAGTACTGAGATTACAGGCGTGCACTGCCACCACGCCCAGCGGGGAGCTGGTTTAGATATTAGATAACACATAACAAATACCTGAGAGATAATCATAATTTCTGCAGAATGGACTCGTGGCCTTAGATTCATGGCATATAGCTAATGCATCATACACGCTCTCCCACTGGAGTTCAACTTCCAGATTATTCTCAGCATGGCACTCTAGGCAACTACGAACCAACTGCAGCTGGAAGAGGAAATAAGATGGACTTACTGCTCATTACCTGGATCTCGGTCTTCTTATTCCATTAACCTGCCTCAAGTACGATAATTCTACAGAGTACTGTATTTGCTTTAATTCTTAATATCGTTTTAATGTAATGTGTAGATGTGGATTGCAAAAACAGCAAAACAGTACCCCAAGTTTCTCAGTCAAGAAAAAAGAACAGCAATAAAGCCAAATCCCAATGCAGAGATATCTTCTATTAATACCTTGAGAACATATTTTTAGTTGTATGTCTAATGCTAAATAGTTCATAAGTATGTTTAGTTGGGATGATCTTTATTTTCTAATTTTATGCTTCACAGATAAATAAGATGCCTTTATTTTGAACTCCTATAGATTGACATGATCTTTTTCTAAGGTATTTTGAGGATAAAAAGGTTTTAAAGTGGGATCCTATTCTTATCGGTCAGTTCCTCTTGCCTTTCCTTTAAAAGGGGATAGTTGTCTGACCACTGAGAATTTTATTAATGGCCATGTAAACGTGGCCATATCTGGAGACTGTCTTTGTTTCCTGCCCTTAGAACCTGTTACCTCCCAACAGGCTGAATTGACAACTTGGCAGACCCTGTGACTGAAAGGAATTTATGACACATTTTTATCTTCACATCTGCATAACTTTGACAATCTCTTTGGATTCTAGATCAAACTTTTCCACTCATTCTTTGTAAGTTCATTTTTCAAATGTTACAGCAGCAAATCTAAAGTTAAAGTAGTTAATACTGAGGACCACCATTACCCTTGTAATAATATACAAACACTACAATGCCACGCATCTTGCTATCTGTGATCGGGCCTTTGCTGTGCTCACTTTCATAATTCTTTAGATTTGTTATCCCCTGTTTACTCTGAAGGCAGACGGATCTGTTTTCTGTCGTCAAAGGAAGCTTGCCCTCCAGAGCTGCTGAGCCTTTCCATGGGTTCTTCTCTTTTTATTTCTCACAAAATCTGAACTGCACGAGTTTGACCTTCAAGTATTATACCTTGACTGTCCTTTCTCTGGAAAGTCTTTATTCTCAAAGATTAGATTCGATGAGTCTTGCTTGTTTTCTTGTATGATTCTATCAATAATAATTACAATCATAATAGAGGCTAGCAGTCATTCTGGGAGCTTGACATTGACCTCAACAACAAAAAGCGTCTTTCTGTGAACCTGAGTACTTCCTCCATCTAAAGACACTGTGGGGTACATTAACAAGGACATAAGGATCTGTTCATAGGCTTACCTGCCATTTCTATATTTTATTTGGTGAAGAGTCTGTTTATATCTTTTGCTAATTTTTTAAAATTGGGGTGTTTTTTCTATTTTTTTAAAGAGAAGAAAAAATAATAAAAACATTACAGAATTTCACTAAACAGGGTGGTAGGAATCCAACAGTGGTTGTTATATTACATATTGTTGTCTTCCAATTAGTTGTTCAGATTACCAGGTATGGGCAAAATTAGTCAAAAAAATTAAAAAGAAAAAAGTGTTAAAATTTAAGCGTTAACTCTTCCTTTCAATAAACCAATAGAAATCAACACTACAATTATTCCAGCTATTCTTGTGTATACATAAATATTTTTTCCATTCCTTCTTTCCTTTTTTTCCTCTGTCATCACAGTTGTTCCTTCCCTTTGAGCAGTTTCTTTCCCTTTTATCTATTATACCATTCAGATTTTACTTACTCTTTCAGGTTCTCACACTAGGGAGAAGATACAGTGTTTACACATGCAGGTCTGATTTATTTTACTTATGAGTACAGTCTCTAGTTGCATTCATTTACCTATAAAAGCTTCTAGTTTCTTTTTTTATAGCTCAGTAATACTCCACTGTATACAAATACCACATCTTTTTTATCCATTCTTCAGTGTATTGGCATTTGGGTCATTTCCAAGATTTAGCTAAGAGACAAATTGTGCTGCTGTAAACATGAGTGCACATATATTGCTGTGGAATGGTATATTTAATTCTTCTGGGAAAATACCCACAAGAGGAGTAGCTGGGTCAAATGAGACCTCTAATCCTGGTGTTTTGGGTATCTACACTCTGATCTCCGTAGTGGTTGTACCAGTCTACACTCCCACCAACAGTGGAGAAGAGTTCCTTTTTCCCCACATCCCCTCCAGCATTCGTTATTTGTTGATTTCTTGATGGTAGCCATTCTTTCTGGGGTGAGATGGAATCTCAGTGTTGTTTTAATTTACATCTCTCGAATGACCAGTGACGTTGAACATTTTTTACGTATTTATTTACCATTTGTATCTCTTCATCTGAGAAGTGTTATTTATCTCAGATGCCCATTTTTGGATTGGATCTTTGAATTTTGGGGGCCTGACTTTTTAAAATTCTTTATATGTTCTCAATAGAAGTCCTTTGTCTGAGGGACAGTTGGCTAAAATTTTTTCGCTAAAATTATGTTGTTTTCTTATTGATGAGTTTTAAGAATTCTTCATATACCTTGCCTAGCAATCTTTCATCAATTATATCTTTTACAAATACATTTTTCTAGTTTATAGTTTGTCCTTTCACTGTATTGACAGTATCTTTTAGAGAGGAAAATATTGTAATTTTAATTCATTTTAATAATTCTTTTATCAGTCATTGTCAAACTTATTTTCCCTATTTTACCTTCTAGGCATTGTATAGTCCTAATACTTTTAAGATCGTTATTTTGGGTTTTACATTTATAAACAATCCTGTCTATTTTCATGTGAATTTTATACTTTGTATTTTATTGTTACCTGATAACACTTGCAGGTACTTTGAAGACAGAACTGTACAATAATATTAACACAGTGTCCTTTAATTTTTGCCTGCTTTTAATAGTAACATCTCAGATATTTTGACAGAGTTTATGCTGCTTTAGATAGTACTAATATGGGAGGACTGTAGCTGACAACCTGCTAGATGTCAGATATGCTGAGTTAGTGTTCCCTACAATCAAAGAACAAATTCCAGAGGACAAGGGAGGCGAAGTGTAGGGATTTGTTGGGGAATAGGAATAGCTTCTGAGAGACAGGGAGGGGCCAGGGTCACTATCAAGGCCTTTTGTCTGGGGTTATTTATATAGCAAAGTCATAATGTGGGTACAATGCAGGTCAAACTATAATCAACCAAAAGATTACAAGTACAGCCACTTAGCTAATATTGCTCCAGTAGGGAAATGGGTCGTAGCAAGGGTACATGGCTGACATCGCTATCTTTAGCTTATCTATGACTTCAAAAACAGAAACATTTTTAGGAAAGGATGGGGCCAGGTATGCTGGTTACCCACCCAGGTGTCTGATGATATACAGACTTAATGGGCTGGGTGACACTCATTACAGTATAATCCAAAGTTCTGCTTATCCCTTAGGGAAGTATGCAAGTCTGGCCACTGCGGCTTTATGTAAGGGTCTTGTTTTCTTCAGATGCGTCTCCAGCCCCAGTTCTGATGTCTTTATTTTCATGCTGACTTCCTTGAGAGCCCAGGGCCTCTCGATTGTCTATTAATTTCTATCTAATTTAGCTGCCTATAATAGTATCTTTTTTATTTGCTTAGACAACTTAAAATTGTATTTTAAGTTTGTTTTTTGGTTTGAGTTGTTTAAAATAATATAGTTTCCGTGCTCCACTCACACACTTTCTTGTTTCTGATTTCATGTTAATTTCTGACTAAATTAAAACTTGAAAAGTGACTGATTTCCATGAAATGCTGACCTTCAAGCATCTGTCAAGGTTTATTTGAAGACCTAATATGTAGCTCACTTTTGTAAATGGCTCTTCTTGTATCTACTTGGGATACTTACCTTAAATTTTCTTTTTTCTTTCCTCTTTTTTAACAGTTTGAAATACTATGAACTAGAAAAAAATCAGTGCTGCTAATCTTTTATTTCTATAAATATTTCTTTACATTTTCTACTAATTTTGTACATTGAATTTTGTTTCTATAATTTTCATTAACACATAGATCTTCAAGCCACCCCTTCTTTTTCACATTAAATGCCATTGCTTTGAATTCAATACTGCTTGATATTAATATCATGACTCCTGCTTCATGGACATCTAAATCTTTGGTAATCAATTTGCAATATTTGTATGTATTAGTAAAAATATGATGCATTAAGCTGTCTTATTTTATTCTCCCTTGACTTCTTCTACTTTAAGTACTTTCTTAATGTCTTCTTTATCTTCAAATTATTGCTAATATGAATGTTTCTTTACTACTGCTGACCTGTTTATAACATTTTAGATTTTTGGTAGTAAGAAGCCCATTAGAGAACACTTTTGTTTTAATTATTCTTCTTTATCCTTCAACCCAGACTCAAATCTTTATTGCAGAACAGATTTTTTTATTGCCTACTTCATTGTTGTATTGTTTTATCTTTGCTATCCTCTAGCTTCTGAAATGCAAGTGTTCAGTCTCCTTTGTCTCGCTTTGATAGCTGTAATATCCTCTCTAAAAGCTGTTATCTGTTCCTTTCCCACTGTATGTGGGAACTCTCAGAAATGTTGCTGCTGTTGTTGTTTTCCAGGATCACAAACATTTCAGTTTCAGTGATTTTCCTCTGTTCTGCTCTTTCTCATCTGGCTTGTATTCTGGTAATGATTTCATATTCCTAATTCTTCTCAGTTCACTTTCTCACATCCTGTTTTCTTTCAAACTAGTTTTTTCATCTATATCCATCTTGGAGATTTTCATCCCAAAGACTTTTAAAAAAATTTCTGACCACTATTTTTCAGTCTTTTTGACTTCTTATTCTGATTTCTATTTTTACATCCAGGTTTTGTTTGTTATCTATTTTCTTCTTTTTTCAGAAGATAATTCTAATATGACATCGGTAATGTGGGTCCCAAAGAAATTCTTTTTGGTTATGTTTTCTGTCATTGACTTGAAAGCAGTCTGTTTTGCTGCATGGTGAACACAACTCTGAGGGACAGCCAGTTAATAAATAAACCTAGAAGCAATCTTCAGTTCAGAAGTGTTCTATTCACTCTCACCAGTTAATTTGTCCTGTGATTCTGGGCAAGATCCCTGCAGTCTCATTTATCTCCCGATGTGGAGTTCGTGAACTAAGCAAAATTCTGCCAAACATTTCCTTTTGCAAATTGAATTGGTCCATAACAAAACCCTTTGCGAACCAAGGTACTACTGTTATCAGGTAGCCTGTTACTAAAAGTGACTCAACAATTAAATATTAACTGGTTCTAGAGTTCTTTTGGAGTTAGAGTCTGCCTCTTCTGGAGTTAGATTCCAGATTCTTCTTCTCTTACCCAAAGAATTGAACTAAATGAGCAAAAAGCAACATCAAAGTTTATTCAAGAAAGTAAAAGTGAAGAGGGAGAGAGAAATTGGCTCAGCAGCGTGAGCTAGGGCCACATAAAAGGGGAAAAGTCAATAGAAGGGTACCCTGGAGAAAGCAGGGCTGGCTGACATGAAGAAAGTCAATCTGTTCATGGCCTGTCTCTCCTTTTATGTTGTCCAAATCTCCATGAAATTCGCAAGAACTTCTGCCTACGGGTTTGAAGTGGGAGTGCTTGGAGCAGGACTTGTCATTCACTTTTATACTACTAGAAATAATGTTAGATCATCACATTATTTCCACCTAGATTCCTTTGATGGAAATGAATAAGTAGTTACTCAATAGACATTTAATCTCTTCCCTGAAGAAAAATAGATTAACACATATTTTACTGTCTTTACAGACATGAATGTGGTGATAATGATTTATGCCATGTCCCATAAATATTTGAATTTCTATTTGACAGACTTAATTCAATATTTTAAAGAAAGGTAGTTCTAACTGGGGCAAACTTTTGGTAATATTTGCCCAGATTTTTTTCTATTTTTTATTATATGCTAAAAAGTCATTTTATAAGCAAAAACAAAACAAAACAAAATACACCAAAACAAACAAGATAAAAATCAAATGTACTTTTACATACCCCACTGAAATGGGGAAACAAGATCCTTATGGGCAGTGAAAATTTTTTTTTCCTGAATAGAAGTTTCTAATGGTACTTATAAAATTTAACCTTTTGAAAAACTGGATTAATTAAATGTATGAGTTGCGTGCTGCCAGCACATAATTTTCCATATTAAAGACTTAACAGATAAATCTAGAATACATATATAGCACAACAAGTGATGCTCTGTGTCTTAAGATCAGAACTGTCATTTATCTTTATGACAGTAAAATATGGCAGCAATGCCAGCATGTATGCCAAGTCCAGCATTCACATAAGTATCATTCACACACAGTCACAGATACGTACAATCATCAGGTGGGTGAAGGGATTTAGGAAAATAAGATCTTAGTGCCTATGGTTACTGGTGACTGTAGTGGTGACATGCTGTTTACTGTGTTTAAGATTCAAATTGCATATGAATTATTTCTGATAGTAAAACAGCTAACACTTTTATGTAACAAATTTGCTGCTCTATATTTAAAGGAAAAGAACAAATATTATTAATTGCTATGTGTACTTGGTATATAGTAGATCCTTGATTTGAACTTGTTGATTGATGGGTATACCAGTTTTCTATGTAGTCAGACTATTAAAAAGATGTTATTTTATTTTGGATTGCCTACTGGCTATTATTTTGATTTGTGCATATAATGGTGAAATGTATATATAAAATTCTATAAAATCTTTCACATAGATAGGAATTGTGTAGGTGCAGAGATAATATTTTCTGACCTCCCCATATATCCTGTACATATAAGTACTCAATCATTTTGGAGGAAATGCATGTTACAATTTAGTAAAGGTCTATGAATGATATTTTAAAAATGGATCAGGTTAGTTAGCAATTTTAATACAATGAAACATATTGTGCATTTGACATGTCATTTCAGGAATAAGAGATGACACGGTGCACTTTATGTTGGATTCAACTTTTTTGATGAATTATATTTAGTTCTGAATCCACACTTTCATACAGTGTAAAAACACATGACATTTAGAGAGACATAGTGAGAGATATCAGAGCCATGCTATACAAAGGCAATGAAAAGAAATGGGGTAATAATTTACTTTAAGGAAAGAATACCTAAAAATGAATAATGCTCTTAAACTCAGGATATTTTATTCTTCAGCTTAGAGGTGTCTAATGGACCCTCATCAAATTCATGGAAAGCAAAGGTCTTTAAAACAGTAACCTCCACAGCAGAGGAAAAGAGGTGGGTTTTACTCCTGCTAATATTTAGCAATGTTGGAAGTTTTGTTTTTTTTTTTGGTTCCCAAAATGAGGCACTGGGTGCCTAGAATTTTGTAGGTATAGGCTAGAGATGATGCTAAATGTCCAACAGAGCATGGGCTGGCTCTCTACATCAAAGAGGCATCTGGCTCAGCATATCAGCACAGCTGAGGCTGAGAAACTGCTTACATAGACTCAAGGTTCTGCACTATTTGCAGTCACTTCTTTTCCATCTTGACTTTCCTCATACTTGCTGAGCTACAGCTATATTCACTCCCTTGTTCTTCCTTATATGCTCTTTCCTCAAAAGGCTTATGATTTTTTTCCTCAGACAATCTTCTTTTAAAACAAAATATTTCTCTTAAACAGTGTAGCATATGCCTCATGTTCTTAAGGGCTTTGCCCTTAGTGAACACTTGGCTTAAAATTTTCATCAGTGCAACTCTTCAGTTTTATTGTGTTACCTCCTTTATCCATTATTTAAATCATAAAATGGCAAGAATTTTTTTTTTCTACTGTATTACTGATTCTGGAAATAAGAGTAGGCACTCTAATGATTTCTGAATGAATGAATAAAAGGAAGTTATATACAAAATGTATAAATATTGTGTATGTATGAACAAAGTGAAAAATAGGGGAGCAGTGGATTGAATATATAGAGACTTAGATTTCAATTCAATAAATAAAAGTCTGAGGTGCTCCCACCGTGATGCCATCACCCAGCAGTGACCCAGCCAAGGTTAGAGCTAATGCCATGCTTTTTGGACTATCAGGCTCCAAAACTGTGAGCTTAAGAACCTGTTTTCTTTCTAACATGCTCAGCCGCAGGTATCTCGTTACAGTAATCAAAAGTAGACTAGCACAGAGGAAGGTCAGGCTCCAAACTAGAGACGAAGAGGAAAACACAAGGCAGAGCATGGTCCAAGATCACGAACCAGAGAGCTCCACAAACATCAGGAGAGGGAGTCTAGCAGTAACTGTGGAAATAAACCCGCTCTTATATTTAAAAAATAAATAAATAAACAAAAATCTGTTAAAATGTCTAACTTGCATTGATGGAGAGCTCTGTTTCACAGGACTCCTTGTGTTCAAGCAGTGAGCGAAGGACACTGAGTAAAGATGCAAATGAGATTCAGGTATCGTGTCTTCAACTTTCTTACAAGCTACAAGTTACTGATACCTTGATCACACTTCTACCACCCTCTAATTAGCTATGATCTTTGGGGAGATTACCGAATCTCTCTGAATATTTCATTTCTTCTCCCATAAAATGGGAATAATTCTAATATATTTACCATCAGATTGGTTGAAAAACTAAGTGAGATACTTTATGAAAAGTGCCTCACACACCATCAAATGTATAATTTATCAAGGTTAACATAATAAAATTTCAAGATATATTTATCTCCTTACATTTTAAGAAACCCATATGTCTTCGTATCACACTGATCATATTTTTCTAAGAAAATACATTCTAAAGGTAGAAGCCAAATGAGTTATAATATCAGCACATAGTTAGCATGTTGCTGCTCTGTTAAACAAGCCCCTCTCTCAAAATCTTCACGATGACTCCTCAACTGCAGTGCTATCTAGGCATACTATATTTAAATGCCTGTAGCCTGTAGATTAAATAATGAATTATTTGAAAGTGTTATGCTTCAGTTCTTCTTAACCTGTGTGCCATGAATCTACAGTAAGTGTACCATATCATGATCAACTTACAGCATAGGTTTTTAGTACAACTGATAAACATGACTAAAAATATGGTAAAGACACTAAAATATTTTATTTTGGTAAAGAAGTATCAGAGTTAAATCACACCAGTGAACAAATGAACTTAACATGTATCTATAATGTGTTTCATTCAACTACAGGATTCACATTTTTCTTAGCAGTACACATAGTTTTTCCAAAGTAGGCCATACCTTAGCCCTTCAAATAGGCTTAAGTAAATACAAAATAATTCAAATAATCCCTTGCATATTACTGGATCATAACTGAATTAAACTAAGGGTCAACAGCAAAAGAAACCATAGAAATTACACAAACAATGAAGATTAAACAATACATTATTGAATAATCAAAGGATCACAGAAGAAATCAATAAAGAGATTAAAAAGTTAGTAGAATAAAATGACAATGAAAATACAACATACCTCAACCTATGGGATAGTTAAACAATTCTAAGAGGAAAATTTAAAACTATGAGTGCACACATCAAATGAATTGAGTGATTGCAAATAAACAATCAGGCATCTCAAAGTCCTAGAAAAATAAGAATAGTCTAAATTTGAAATTAAGAAATTGCTCAAAGGAAGGAATGACTGGGAAGAGGGAAAGAAAAAAAAGAAAGAAGGAATGCAAAATATAAAAATATAGATGAATAGCTGCAATAACTGTATTGCTGATGTCTGATTGTGTATTGAAATGAACAGTTAATGATTACAATTTTTTATGTTATGATCGATGGTACATGCTTGTGTCTGGTGGTCTGAGCAACTGATTTGAAGGTAACTATATGCAATGGAATTACAGTGGTGAACTCCTACCATCTTGTCTACTGAAATTCTGTATTATCTCTAATGTTTTATCAAAGAATTATTTTCTTATTCCCTATAATGGTTTGAGCAATCTTTCATTCTTACATCTGGTAATCTGAGCAACGTAGTCGAGGATAGTGATATGAAATGTAACCACCACTGTTGATTTCTATTATTTTTGTCTTGAGACCCTGTATCACTTTGAATGTTCTTGCTTTGTGATACTGGTATGCTGCTATTGTTCTGTTTCTTTGTTTGTTTCTCATTTACTACTCTCTTTAAAATTAAAAAAAAAAAAGAAAAACACTATAGTTATGGTTTTTAGGAATAAATTCAGTTTTAAATTTAAAAAATAAATTTGAAATTAATAGAAAGAAATTGCAAAGATCAGAATGGAAACTAACAAAATTGAAGCTGAAAATCAGTAGAAAGGATCAAGGAATCAAAGACATAGTTATTTGAAAGAATAAATAAGATTGATAAGCCCTTAGCTCAAGTTACCAAACACACACATACACACACACGCATGCATGCATGGACACATGCATGCATACACACACATTTGAATGCAATTAGAAATGAAAAGAAAAAATCACATGCCATTGAAGTTCAGAAAATTATAAGAAATCACTTCAAAAACATATACTCTAATAAACTGGAGAACCTAGAAGAAATGTAGCAATTTTTAGACAATTACAAAAATTGAACTAAGAGCATACAAAAGTTCTGAGCCAGGTGTAGTGGCACATGCCTGTAATCCCAGCACTCAGGAGGCTGAGGCAGGAGGATCGGTGTGAGTTTGAGACCAGCCTGGGCTACAACGTGAGCTCAAGGCCAGCCTGAACTGCAGAGTGAGACCCTGTATCAAAAAGACAAAATAAAAAAGTTCTGGATATATCAATAAAACCAGTAAAGTAGAGGCAGTGATAAAACTCTATGGACAAGAAAACCCTCAGAACCTGATGGAGACACTGCAGAATTCTAATAGAACTTCTAACCTTGTACTCCTCAAATTATTCAATGAAATTGAAAGAGATGGAGTACTGACAAACTCATTCCTGGAAACTAGCATTACCCTGATATCAAAATAGGGCAAGCACTTAAAATCTTGATAGAGGTAATAATTGTTAGTTGTTATCTGAGTTGGATGCCAAAACATGATTGTATATGAAATGAGATATTCAAGTATTTGCCTTCCTATTATCTATGGTCTTTATTATGTTGAGATAGAATCTTCCTATGCCTAATTCATTGAGAACATTTTTTTATAATGAAAGGATGGTGAATTTTGATTTTAGCCTGCATATACTTAGGCAGTCGTGCGATTTTTGTTTTCTTTGCATTAATATTTACTTATTTGCCTATGTTGAACTATCCTTGCAAACCAGCGTTAAATATCATTTGATCATAGTGAATAATCTTGATAACATTGAATTTGTTCTGCAAAAGACTCTACCAAAGTACTGTTAGAATTAATAAATGAATTAAGCAAAGTTGTGGGATAAAAAAAATCGTTTTATAAATTCAGCTATGTCCCCATATGATAACAATAAAATGTGTCAAAAAAGAAATCAAGAAAATAATCCCAATAATAGCCAGCCCAAATGAAATTCTAAGGAATAAATTTAAGCAAGAAGCTAAAAGGTCTGTTTACTAGAACCTAGAATTCATTGATAAATATAAATGAAGTCATAGATAAACAGAATTATTTTGCACATTTATGGGTTATAGGAAAAAATGCTTTTAAAATGTGAATACTATCCAAAGAAATCTATGTTTTCATTGCAATCCTTATTAAAATATCAATGATGTGTTCATCAATATCTGAACTTAAAAATTACATAAAATTAGAAAAAAACAAAAGAGAAATTGATCTTCAGCAAAAATAAGAAATAGAAAAAAAAAATCCCACAAACTGGAAGTATCATACTACATTTTTTCAAAATATATGACAAAGCTACAGTAATAAAAGCAGCATATTACTGGCTTAACAACTGGTACACAAGCCATTGGAGAAATGGCCTAGAAATTAAATCGCACATTTCAGTCAATTCAACAAAAACACCAAGAACATACAAGGGAAGCCACTTACTTTCCTTAATAAATAACGTTGGGAATATTGAATGGTAATATGCAGAGGAATGAAATCAGACCCTTATCTCTTATTATACACAGAAATAAAGTGAAAGTGAAGTAATGAGTTAAAGGTGGAAAACAAAGAGGAAATGCTCTTATCATTAGTCTGGGCAATGCCTTTTATGGGTTTGTCTTCAAAAGCGAAGCAACAAAACACAAATAAGCGGATATAATTGCAGTTAGCTATAGAATTTTAGCATATCAAAGAAAAGAACTGACAGTGCTGAGGCAGCCTACAAATTAGTGGTAATATTTACAAGTCATACATTTGACAATTGTTAATATCCAAAATATTTAAGGAATTTAAAATCGGCCAATTACCAAATGAGCAGAGGAAGATGGATATCACTTTTCTTCTTATAAGGTCACGAATGTATTAGAGTCGGACCCTCCCCTTATGACCTCATTTAACCTCCTGTTTCCTAAAAAAGGAATTCACATTGGAGGTTAATATTTCAGTATGTGCACTGGGATGTGAAATTCAGTCTATTATAACCCTTATGGTATAAACACAAAAATTATGCCATTTAAGATTATGCTACCTATAAGCACAAAATATTTGAAAACTAAGAGCTATGAATTTCAATATGCCTGTTTTAGTAATTGCAATTTATTTCACAACCAATACCATTAACTTTATTGTATTCAGTACCATAATTGTGTGTCAATAAATTCTGTGGTTTCATCATTCTAAGTTCACCATAATTAGCATATTTGTATTCTATATTCTTGACTTTTATTCCTATGTCACCTTCTTCTGATGTTCAGTTGCTGAAATGCTGGTATGCATCTGATAGAAAGTTAAAAGTGTACTGAAGTAACACTTATTCCAAGGTATTGATGGACTCTAAGATGCAATGGCAAATTAAACTGCTGAAAATGCTTTACTATCTTAATTCCTTAATAGTACATGTGAGGACTTTTCAATGATCATATTTGGATTATACAAATTCAGCTTTGAATTTTTTTTCAGCTGAGGGAGGGAAAAGCAATGAGAGAGAGAGAGAGGGAGGGAGGGAGAGAGGAAAGGAGCCAAAGCAAGAGCAGATATGCCTGCACTAGCCATTTCCCACCACAGCCCCACATGAATTAGAGTGAGCTTGAATGGGCAAAAGTGCATGTTGTTTCTCTCCTTCATTCCAGAATGTTCAGAGTGGACCACTTGACATGGGAGTTTAGGGCTTTCAAATGTTTCCACATGCATCCCTTCAGTATGTGTGGAATATAACTTCATAGGAAGAAAATGTTGAAATGGGCAGGGGAACTAGGGAAGGAAGAGGAAGAAAGGGAAAATTTAAAACATTAAAAAAGAAGGAAAAAGGGAAACAAAGCTTTTGTAAATAAAAAGGGGAGGAGGGTGGATTGGAGGGTAGAGGAATGGGGAAAAAAGAAGAATCAAAATTATCATTTCTAATGTTTTTCATTTTCATTTTTTATTCTCTTTGATGGTGTGATCAATCTGGCATTCTTACATCTGGTAATCTGAGCAACTTTGTTGACAATAATAGTATGTAATATAACAGCCACTATTAATTCCTATCATTTTGTTCTGAAACCCTGTATCATTTTTACTGGTTTTGCTTAGTTTTTTTTTTGTTGTTGTTGTTTATGTTGTTGGAATTTTGCTATCGATCTCTTTCTTATTCTCTTTGAAATAAAAAAATTTTTAAAAAGATGTATCACATAGAAGGACATATTATATATTTAATATTCATACTAAGGTCTGTGAGTTAAAAAGAGCAATTCTCCAAAGACAGTAAATCTAACAATAATAAATATTACAGTGGGAATATGCATGCCATCATAACATTATTTTAGAATGTAAATATAAGCCAATAGTAAAAATGCAAATTAACATTCAAGGAGGCAGGCAAAATTGCTTATGAATGTTTTACTGTCAGACATACATGAATGACCTCCCCTCCTTTATTCATTTATTTGTCAGGTGTACAGTAAGAGTTTGACCACAAGTGACTATTTTAATTCTCATGATTTTTGCATGCTCATGGGTATTTAAAGAACTAAACCCTATTTTTGATATCATACAATTATGACTTTATACCCTAGCTTTAGAGAAAATCCCATATCCTGTGCTCTGTACTGCATTTTAATATTTCAATAGCTAAATGTATAATTTGTGTTAGAGATCAAGAAGAAGTACACAACTTGAAGTAGATGAAGAAAGATGTTGTCTTGAAAAACTGATATTTCTTGAAACAATAATTGTCTGAAATTCCTTTTAGGACAAAATAAATTTTTATTTGCAAAAGTAATAATTTTCTATATTTTAACCCATCACACACCACGTGTTACGTTCTTATAAAAACATTTGACATTTGGTTGAAAATAACCTTTTGAGAGTATGATGTTTGATTCCATGTTTACTTACCTATTTGTTTTACATTCCCAGATAAAGTAATCTGTGTTAAAAATGAGAGAAGAAAATGAAATAGTCATATTCCTTCATTTATATGGATACATTATGAGGTGGAAATACTTTTTTCTGCCATAAAGCTATTCTTGTATTGAGTATATCTATTCATAAAATATCCAGAATCCAAATTATACTAAAGTTATTTCTGTCAAGATGGATCCTAAAACAAAACTGTTTAAACCATAAGGGTATTTAGAATATAGTCCAATATATATTCCTGTACTATATACAGAAATAGATATGTGTCAACATACAATACATGTATTTCAGGATATATGTCGAAGTAACTGTGAGACACAATTGGTGTCATTGTACATGTGTATAGCTCCAAATTAACAATTCTTTGGTGCTAGCAATAATAAAAAGGAAGAAAATTATGGAGACTAAGGATACAATGAAGGTGAAATTGCCATTTCAGATATGAATGAAATGGAGCCGCTTCCCATGGAACATCTTTGTGATTATCTCTTTCATTCTGATTAGTTTCCTAAACTGTCAAGGAAAACGTATTCATAATTTTACTGGATGCCATTTCACGTACATTATCAAATAAGCTGCTTTTAAGACATGCATAGTGACAGAAATTCTTAGTGTATTTTTTATCACCCTTTTGTATTTATTTATAGATTGTGGTTAATAGAAAAAAATTCACTCACTCAATACTAGACCAGAGTGAAAAACAAAACAAAATCAGTAATTTCCTTTATAAGACTAAAAAGTGGGTTAATACGTCATTATTCTGAAATAGATAGCAATTGGAGAAGTTTTTTTCTAGCAATGCCATATAAAGAAAATAGTTCTTTAAAGTCCTTGTAAATAAAGCCATACAAAGTAATGCAAATCTTTGACCCTTATGGCAAAGAATAAGAATTTTGAAAATGTTTGCAAGACAAATGGGAAAGGAATTTTGAAGCATCATATCTACTCTAATGCATTTTTCAAAAATTACCTCACGTTTGATCATTAAAATGTTGCAGAATTTCCTAGAGTTCTTGCTGCAATTTTAAGACTTTTTTTCTAATCTCATACCACATGGCAAAAATATATAAAACATAAACCATTTAGATGGCTTTTTTCCTCCTTAATTTTCCATAGTAGTTGAAGAATCACATCAAGAATAGCTTTGAACAGTTTTATTTCATACCATAGCACTATAAGTGGAGCTTCATATAAAATTATTGTTTCTCTTAACATTTATAGAACACATTGAGAAACTAACTACATTAGCTTTGAGGCAATACTCCAAAAAAGGTTTAAAATGTAAAGAAATGGGCACAGAATGTCTGTTTCTTTTTCCTTCTTCAAAGAGACTTTGAACAACTCTCAATACTTGAGAGCTAAAAATGTATTGTGTAAAGAGAAATCTCTGAAGCTTTTGCCTTTTCACAATGTTTTATATTGTCATTAATATAGAACTAGAACACTGAAAATTTTCTTTCTACTCAGGAAAACAGTTTCCAGGCAAGATCTCCAATCTATCCTTAAAAAAAACTCTCTGTGATTTAAACTAGTATAAATTCAAATTACAATGTTATAACTTTAGTACCTTAAAAATAATCAACCTTATAACTGTGAATAAAACAGAATAAACACAAATGAGAGAGAAATTTAAAACTTTCACTACAAAACATTCAAAACAAAAGATCATAACTCAGAAAGTGAAAAACAATCAAGTATATAGAAAACAAAGTAGCAAGACATAAAGTACCTCTTCACTGCATATAAATGGAGTAAACTTTCCAATCAAAAAAGAGATTTTCATAATACATAAGAGAGACACAGGAGAACTTATTTTAGATCCAAAGACGACCAGACTGAAAATGAAGGAATGGAAAAAGTTCTTTACCAATAGTATAGAAAACAGAGCAAAAGTAGCTATGCAAATATCAAAGTAGACTTTAGATTAAAATGTTTATAAGAGAGTAGGAAGGGCATTATATATTTAAAAAGACTCAATCAGCAAGAAGATCAAAATATATGGAGCAGAAACTGACAGAATTCATGAAAGTAATCAATATACACTCACAATGGTATTTGGAGACCTCTATACCCCACTCTTAATAATGGAAAAGCAACCTAACAGACAAGTAAGAAAATAGAGGATTTAAAGAGCACAATAAACCAAATAAATCTAATAGATATAGGACACTCTACCCAACACAGACAACATGCAAATTATTTTTAAGTGAACATGGGACATTTTCCAGGGTAGTCCAGGTGTAAGTCCATAAATTGTCAATAGATATTTAAAGGACCAAAATTACTAAAATCAGAAATGAAAATGGGGACAATAATACTAATTATAGGGAAAAAAAGATCGTAAGAGAGTGAAAAATTGCACAGCCAAAAGTAGGATAACTTCCTAGAAACTGATTTCAAACAAGACTGAATAAAAACAAAACAAAACACAGACTGAGTTGGCCTATTAAAGAGATATATGTGATCGTAGTTAAAAATCTAACAAAGAAAAGGTGTGGACAAGGTGTGGACCCAATGAATTTCACCAAATATTTAAAGAAGGATTAGCACAACTACTACAAAAATGATAAAGAGCAGACACCATTTCCTAATTCATTATATTAGACCAGCACTATTCTGACACCAAGCCACCCAATAGCTCTACAAGAACAAAAAATTACAAACAAAAATCCCTAATAAATATTGATACAAAAATTTGCAGCAACATACTAGGTATTCAGCAGGGTTTTCAAAGAATAGGGTCTTATGCAAATAAAGTTTAATGCTGGAATGAACAACTGGTCAACATATGAAAAAAATCAATGAAACAAAAAAGGAAAAAATGAATGCAAAGGTACCAGCTGCTATGGATATCAGTGTGGAGAGTCCTCAAACACTAAAAGTAGAAATTCCTTTTGACCCAGATATTCCACCAGGTATCTTCCTCCAAAAGTTAAAAACATCATATTACTGTGATACATGTATACCTGTGTTCATAGCAACAAAACTCATAATAGCTAACCCTTGCAGGTGCCCTGTATGTTTATCAATAGATGAGTGAATAAAGAAAATATGTTTGCACACAATGAAATACTACTGCCATAAAGAATAAACTTGATTCATTTGTAGGGAAATAGATGTACCTGCAGACCATAATGTTAACTAATACAAATCAGACATACAAGCTTATATATTGCATGGTTTCTCTTTTATGAGAAATTTAAAATAGAAATCAATTATAGAGGAAAATGGAAGAAATAGGAAATAAGAAGATAAATATTTTGCCTAAGGGAAGGTGACAAGAGATGGAGGGAAAAAGAGGAACAGGATTAAAAAGAAAGTGCTTGAAACTCGTATATACACTCATATACATATGAACGGTTGCTACCAGCTCTCCTCCCTGCAAAACAAAACATAACACCTCAATGAGGGATTAGCAAATTATTCAGGTACACATTTCTCCCAAGAAGATATAAGAAGGACAAAAAGCACATAAAAGGAAATGCAACATTCCTAGTGATTAGTGAAATTGTATAGAATGAATAAACCCACAAATAGAAACCTGCACTATTTTGCTCTTGTGGTTGAACTCAGAGATAAAATGTATTTCTTTGCAATTTAGTCAGTTTATTTGTGCATGCACAGGGAGATTTGTACAGAAAGGAAGCGCTTAAGTTTATCTGAATAAGCACATACACACACCAGGAGATACCCTGGATCTACTGCACCATGCAAAAATCAATAAGTACTTCACTATCGCAAATTATTGATTTTCGTATTTCCAAGCTCCTTGCAAACAATCTAAGAATTTTACTGATTAAAAAAGGAAGAATAAAGGGAAATGAAAGAGATTTTTAACAAGCTTTTCAGGAAAATGTGTCAGTATTCATTCCCTGTCCTGTGAAGACAAGTTACATGAATTAGGTAAATATGAGATGACAGACCATTCAAAACAACGTTCTGTACAGCATTATTTAGACTTTTTGCGCATTCAAGTATTATTTTTAAAAATCATAATTACTTAACTTTTCTAGACTTATGTACTCAGTAATTGATTTCATAAACTGATACTTGATTTCATGGGAAATAGGTCAGGTATTATTATAATATTTTATAACAGTCTAGGATTTATGCTAAAAGAACAACAACAATGTCAATGACAAAGAATTTTGTTATTTGACATATGAGGTGATATGGGCTGAATCCTTGTTTTTACCCAAAATGTACCTGCTGAAGTTTATTGTCCAATGTTGTGATATTTGGAGGTGGGTCATTTTTTAGGTACTTAGGTCATAAAAGTGAATCCTTTGTAAATGAATTAGTACACTCACAAAAAAGGCCTGAGAAACTTAATTAATCTCTCTCCCCCAAGCATGCAAAGATAGAACAAGTTGTCTGTCCCCAAATCAACTATCGAGTCCTCATCACATACCAAATCTACCTATGCCTTAATCTTCGATTTCTCAGGCTCAAGAGCTGTGAGAACTAATTTGACCGTGAAAGCCACCTGGTCTGTACTCTGTTACACCTACTCATAATAAGTCATTATAAATAAAGTCTACATTTCAAGTTAATAATAGGGGAAAAGTTTATGTAAACAGCAAAGACAGAAAGCTATACATACATATACATTGGAAATAAACCTATGTAGAAGAGACAGTTTGCTAGGTAGGTTCTCTTATAAACTTGGTGGCCATGTTTTATATGCACATAAACATTTTCAAAATAAAATAATATGCCAACTCTCTTATTATCCTATAGATATTTTTTAAAAATTCAAATCATTAGCTTAATTGCTCTTTCTAATTGTTAAAATGACAGATTACTGCTCTTCAAATATGTGATATACATATATGTGTGTGTGTGTGTAAGTGTGTGTGTATTATACAGTTAAAAAATCTCTAAAGTTTAAACCTCAAAATTATAATGAAGCCATTTTGGCATCCTTATTTTACAGATGAGTGTATTAAAACATAGGCTGTGAAAAAAATGATAATACTAACTTGGTAGATAATTGGGGTATCTCTCTTTCTCCAAGTGACTTTCAGATGCCCTGCTAATGAATTTCATAATGGCCTGAACTAAATCTGTTTTTGCTAATAACAGTGAGGAAAGAGCCAGTGGTTGGACAATTACTAGAAAGATGAAAGTGTATGAATAATGCACATACTGGATAATAGCCCCATTTGGATTATCTGTGGGGCCCTGGCAAAAGCACTCCACCCTCATCTATTATTTCCACATACAAGGCTTCTCAGTAGCTAGGATAGACTCATCAGCAGAGGAAAAGCTGCACAATTCAACAAAAAGAACTGGTGAAGAGGCCACTGGTACAAACTCACTAATATATGCAAATACCTTATTCGGCATCAACTCTTCCTGATCACTAGCTTGGGATATGTAGGCTAGCCAAAATAAACACCACACACTGGTTCAGACACAGAACAGATGTAGGTGCAAACTCTAGGAATGCCTGTCTTGCTAACTGTGCACAAATTATAAGATTTCTTTTTGTCATCGTTAAACAGTAAAGAAAATACTTTAATCACACCTTTCTTAAAATATTTTGTGATAGTAAACTGTTTGGCGTATTATATGAGCTGAAATATTCTTTTCAGATAGGCAAAGCTGGGATTTTATGGCCGGTAGAGATGGAGATGGGTGAAGAAGAAAGTGACATTTTGTTTTTATTAAAATTTATGAAATATTTATAAAGTATCAGATACTACTGTAGGCATGGGGGAATAGACATAAATTCCCACACATGGCCTTAGGTTGACTCTAATTATCATTAGGCAATGCATGACAGTTCTAAGGCATCTAGTCATAACATTTTTCATATACTACACATCAAAGGCTGTTTCACATACTTGTTATGTATTTACACATATTTTCATAACTAATTCTATAAGCTAAGAATTATTATTATTTCCAGCTCATACAAAGAAAACCAATGTTCTGAGAGTTCAAGTTACTTTCTTAGCATGGGACACATAAAAATATTTTATCTATTAAAGTTTGCCTTTCTAGTTCACACTACTTCTTGTCTTATTTTTTCTTCTTCAACAGCTGCTTTGAGAAAGGAGGTAATAACTGTTGGTCAAAATATCTTGAAAGGATATTTGTGCGTATTTCTTCACTAAAAATGAATAGAAATGGCATTTTTAAACAAGTGGAGAAAGACATAGACCGAGAGAGAGACAGAGATAGAGACAGAGGCCGAGAGAAAAAAATGAAGATAGCTTTCTTTGTATTAGCTTGCCCTTAGTAATTAGTGAGTATTGAAGCAATGTGGTAGTAAAGAGTGGGAATCACATTTAATTCCTTGAGTATTCTTTGGGGCACCTCGTACAGCTGCAGAGCCAGTGTTTACATCCAGCTTGGTCAGGGACAACGCTGCTCCTCCACCCATGTTCACCTGCTCTTCTACTCTCCCCTGTACTATAATGCAGCAAGCATCCCTCATCAGATGCCATTGCCTGGTCTTGGGCTTCCACTCTCCAATCCCTGAATGAAATTTCTTTTTCTTCATATGTTACTTACTGTCATGCATTCTGCTGTAGCAACAGAAAACAGGCAAAGAACACATGCTAACCTACAATTACTAACATTAAAAACCAAATCATTTTTATTTGCTTTCACTACCTTTTGGTTTAACTCTTTTTGGTTAGAAATACTTTTTAAAATGCCATACATTCTCCTGATGTTTTAAATGGATGCCATCAAAAATGCTTATAAAATTATTATAAAACTAAAGAATATTAGATTGTTAAAGGATTTACAAATCATCTAATCAAATCTTCAATGTATAAAGATCTAGAGATGGAAGCCCAGATCAATGACTTCCCATAGATTTCTGACCTGCACCATTATAATGCACTAAAGTCATGAGGCCATTAAAAATATACTGCTTAGGGTCAGGGATTTAGCTCAGTGGTGCAGTGCCTGCCTGGCAAGCATAAGGTCCTGAGTTTGATTCTTGGTACAAAAAAAAAAAAAGAAAAAATACATATGGCTTCACTTTTATAATAAGGAGCTATGTCCCCAAAGCACAATGAGTCCATAATGCAACTGCTTTTTATAATCATTTGTTTATTCACTATTTGAAATATGCTGTCATTTCCACTTTTGTTCTATCTGATGTCTTTATATTTTATTCTCCTCTACTGTGAGCTAAGAAACAAATTAACTAAAGTATATTTAAAATGTGAATGAGTATTCTTTGAATGAGGATGTAGTGACTGCTGTAAGTAAATTGCTTGTCTTTCCATTCCTTTATGTTGGCTTATTTATTTTGTCTATGTTATATAGTTGCAGACGGTACTGAGAGTTCCAGAGTGGGGATTCTGGGCTCAGTATTACATTACTGGTTTTCTGAAGGACTAGAATTTCCAGAAAACTGAAAAACATATAGAAGTGAGGTATTGTTACATCAATATTTGGATTAATGTTAAGAGCAGCCACTGAAAACAAGTTAATAAACCATTACCCCCATCAACAACCACTGGAAGAATTCAAGCATATGAGCTAAATTAGGGAATTTTAATGTGTTCAATTATAATTAAAATGTAGAAGTTATATGAAGAAGATTATTTGTCAATTAAGTGTGTATTAGTTGAGAAACAAGAAACTTTATATGTAACTTTAGGATTAGTGTATCTGCATTTTATCTTTTTGACTCTGTGTAAGGAGTCTAGTCTGGAAGAATTCCCATTTAAGAGGCATTAATTGACCAGAGAGCTTTTCTCCAATTCCCCAATATGTGCTCACATGTTCACTAACACATGCAAACAAAAGGATGACTGTTGCTCAGATGTTGGAGGATTTAAAACAATAGATGTCATTGATTTTTCTGGAGGAGAAAACATGAGTCTGCCACAGTCAGGGGTTAAAAGCACAATTTAAAAACACATAAGCAGGTGGTGGAGATTTGGCTCCATGGCATAAGCTCCTGCTTGGCAAGCTCAAGGTCGTGAGTTCAATCCCTGGTACTGCAAAAACAAAAAAAGAAAAAAACAAAAACAAAAACAAAAACCACATAATCAGATAGCAAAAATTTCGGGGAAACTCTTTGAAAATGTAACACTTTAGTAACTAGAATCATGCATCACTCCAAATTCTCATAACTCATCTATGTTTCTGTTTTGTTTGCTTTTGGTTGTAATACCATTTATTTTATGTTTGTATCAGCTAATACTTGTTATATGCAAAGTAATTCATGATAGCGTAATGCTGGATCCCCAGTAGCCTGTATGAGTGATGAGGAAAATGAACCTCAAGAAGCGGAAACCTAAGGCTAAAATGGCGGATGCACACAAAATGGCTGTCTAACCACCTCCGGCCTGCTGCTGCTTCTGTAAGGCTGTTTGCCTGATACTCCACCCCCTGCTCAGGATCACTATATAAGGAGGTGTAAAGAAACTCTTGGGGCTCAGACTGAGGCACCCACAGACTAATAAAGCTGTTCCTGCCACTCCTCCAAGTGTTGCTCAGTTCTTTCTGGTAGCTGATCTGCAGTAACACTTGGTTTCCTGCCTGTGAAACCGACCATGCCAGCCCGTTGTACCACTGGTTGCAAGTTAGGGCAATAGCTGAGGAGTGCCCACCCGAGGAATGAGACTGTGTGCCTTCCACCTCTTTGGCAAAACCCCCTTCATCAGGCCAGAGTAACACTTGATCCAAGCAACATCTCATGACAGGACTCAGTAGAGGGGTGGGCTAGTCCTTTGGTGAAACTTCTAGATAAGGTGAGGCTGGGCCTGTACCAGGTCAGGCTCCTTCACAGACAAAAGGGGAGCCTGATAGCCTCCCAAGATTGCAAACTAGAAACCCCAGTCAGAGATCCCCCCTATAAAGGAGGGAGAAATGTTTTAACCTCTGAATAATTGTGTGAGTAAGTGTGGACAGATTTGTGGCTCCACAGCTCAAGCTTCTGTGTCTGAGTGGGCCCCAACCTGCATTTCTGTGGCAATGTCATACCTATAACGATGATTCATCCCCCATCAGAGGGGACTGACCAGGCCTGTGTTCATATGGGCACACCTTAGCCAAGGTGCACCTACATTACCGTGAGGGATGTGGCCATATGGGAATCTAAGTGGTGTCCCTTGGGGGACTCGCATCCATTGCCTGTGGTGGTACCGTACACAGGGCAGAAAATTTAGAATATGAGGACTACACAGAGCAAACCAACTGTCCTAGATTGTGTGATAAAAAATATGGAGAGTATCATGTTAAGTTAAAGCCTGCCAAACTATAGACCCTTTGTGAGGTAGAATGGCCTTTCCTCAAGGTCATGTGGACTCCTGCAGGGACCCTAGATATCCATACAGTCCAAGCAGTTTGAAGAATAGTTGCAGGAAGTCCAGCCCACCTTGACCAGTTCCCATATAATATGTTCATCTCTAGCTACAGATTGCTCAAATCCTCCCAGCCTGGATCCTATTCTGCGTGAAAAGGAAGGGACAGAGCAAGGGCTTCATTGCCTGGGAAGAAGCCTGCATCATATTTTCCTGTATCTCCATCGTTGCCTCCACCACTGACCTCCCAGGCAGTCCTCCCCTGTTGGAACCTCCACCTTGGCCAGACCTTTCTGATCACGCTAGGGCCGCTGCTGAAAAGCCAGACTGCAGAATGAGTCCTTACCCAATGGCTATGCTCAGCACAGCTGCCCACTCTCCATATGCCCCCTCATGAGATTTGGGAACCTGCACAGGCTGAGCGACAGAGATGATGAAACTGAGCAGCCTGACTGGGTCATGCTCTGTTATCAACTGGTCAGCACCACAGAGCTTGTGAACTGGAATCACCACACTCTCTGACCTATTTACAGGAGCCCAAACCCCTCACTGACCTCATGGAGTCTATTTTTCAGACCCATCAATGTACCCAGTTGCCAACAACTGCTCCTCACACTTTTCAAACTGAGGAGAGGAGCAGAATCCTCAAAGAGGCAAGAAAATGACTTCAAGGTCAAGCTCCAGCCAGGTGACTAAATCCTGAAGCTTAGGCAAAGTCAGCGGCCCTTGAGAGGAAGCCAGAGTGGGACTACAATCATAGGGACCACAGAGACTCAGGCAGCTCGCCCATTCTGTCAATCACAAACCTGCCTGCTGTGGGGAGGTGAAGCGGTCCAGGGGTTCTTGTATCTGCCTGACAGCCCCATTCCCCTCCTGGGAAGAGACTTGCTAGCTAAACTTGGGGCCCAGATAATGTTCACACCTGGGGGATGCACCAGGATCCCAGGAAAACTTGATCTTTTCTGTGACTGTCTCCAGGGAAAAAGAATGGAAGTTACACACCACTGACAGAGAGCAGCCATCACCCCACCCCTCGTTGGAAACACAACCAGGGGTATGGGCTGAGAAGTCTCTGCCTGGACTGGCTAAAAACTGAGCTCGAATCTTGGTGCAGCTCAAACCAGGGACAACAACCCCTGTCAGACTGAGGCAATATACCATACCCAGGGGAGTACAGATCAGAACCCAAGAACACATTAGCCAACTAAAGGAGGTGGGGATCTTAATAGGGTCTCAGTCCCCTTGGAATACCTCTCCACTACCATTAAAAATACCCAGTGGGAACTGTTACCAGCCAGTACAGGACCTTAGGATGATAGTGATCAAAATGTCACCATCACCCTGTACCCTGCTGTCCTGAACCCCTACTTGCTGGTGAGCCTGCTCCTGCCTGAAAGAACCTGGTTCACTTGCCTAGATTTCTCAAAGATGCTTTCTTCTGCTTGTGCCTGGCTTCACAAAATTAGCCTGTCATCACCTTTGAGTGGGAAGACCTCAGTACAGGAGGAAAAACTCAGTTGACTTGAACAAGGCTCCCCAGGGCTTCAAGAACTCCTCCACCATATTTGGGGAAGTTTTAGCTGAAGACCCTGACCACCTTCCCCAGAGACAAGCTAAACTGTGTTCTGCTTCAATCTATAGGTGACTTCCTACCAGCCAGGGAGAAGAGACAAAACGGCTGGAACAGGACACGACCCTTTTACAATTGCTCCTGGACACAGGATATGAGGTGTCCCAGAAAAAATCAGATATGCTGCCTCTCCATCTGATATGTGGTGTTTATCATAGTGGCAGGGCCCTCTCTCTGGAATCAGAAAGAAAGCAGGTCATCTGCTCTATCCCAAGGTCTAACAATAAGAGAAAGCTCTGAGAGTTCCAGGAGGCATCTGAGGTCTAACATATATGGATACCATGATTCTCCAGGTAGGTCAAGCTACTCTATTCCGCACTGATGAGGCCACAAAAAAAAAACCCTTGCATGGGGGATCAGCAAGAGAAAGTCTTCAAAGAGGTCAGCTTATTGCAAGCCACTGGATGCCATCAGGGAGGGATGGCCCCCTTGCGTCCATGCTATAGCAGCTATAGTCATCCTCATCAAAGAGGCTGACAAGCCATTTTATTCTAGGTCCTGCATTCTGTCATGACTCTGATGAATCACTAGGGACATAAGTTGCTCTTCAGTGCCAGAATAACTCAGTACCAAGGGCTTGTCTACAAGAATTCCAGTGTCACCTTGGAAACCCCTGACGCCCTAAATCTGACTCCCTTTCTGCCAACTGAGGAGGGACCTCCAGACCATGACTGTGATGAAGTCATTGATAAACTCTTCTGCAGCCAGCCTGACTTCAGTGACACTCCAGAACCAAGACCAGATGCCACCCTGTTCACAGATGGCAGCAGCTTCACCCAAGATGGAGAATGTCTGGCCAGGATTATAGTCATTACCACTGAGCAAGTCATCAAAGCTGGTCCCCGCTGAAAGGGATGGTCAGCACAAAGGACTGAGCTCTGTGCCCTCACTGAGTCCTCCAATGGACAAAGGGAGAAACTATCAACATCTACACACTCCAAGTATACCTTTGCTATAGTCCACATCCATGGCCATGGGGCCATATACAAACAGAGAATATTACTGAGGAACAGAAATAAAGAACAAAGATGAGAGACTCCAACTCCTGGTCCCCAACCAAGGTATGACCACTAGTGGACTATTTTTAACTTTACATTTTTATATCAATTACTTGAAATGATAATAATACTTTAAACAATCAGTTATTATATGTCTGACACATATGTTCTAAGCAATATACATATGTCAAAAATTGACATTCTAAGCATATATATTCATCTGCTGTAGCACTGTAACGTACAGAGATGAAGGTTTATCACTAAGTATTTTATGTTGAAAACACTCTTCTGTTTGGCTCCCTGAAGAGATCATTATGGCTCCTAAAATTCAGACATCACAAGCACTTTACAGGGCTTGAACTGGACACCAGAATAGTTGGGGTCCCAATGTGTGTGCTATTGTCTCTCACTTAGAGATTTGCTCTTCTGTACTTCACTTGGTAATATGGGTGCTACACTGCAATTTTCTCTTTTCTTTTTCAAGAGTTTTAGATTTTTTTTGTTTGTTTTTTTTTCTATTTTGTTTTTTTGCGGTAGCGGAGATCGAACTCACAACCTTGCACTTCCAGGCCGGCGCTTATGTCACTGATCTATCTCCCCAGCCCTTGAATGCTTTGTCTCAATTCTGAGAATAGGAGTCACAATAGGACAATAAAAACACAAGAGGAAAGGGAAAAACGGACTTCCTTGGTCCATGTTAAGACTCTTTCTGTATGAGGTCTGTCCACGTTGCATCCCCGCTAGCTGGCAGCAGCAGTTGTTTCAGCCTGAAGATCTCACTATCTTCCCCATAGTGCCTCATCGTGACCCAAGTGCTGCCATTTTCTGTGTGCTCTTTTGGCATCTTTCCTGAAGAAAATAACCCTGGACCTTTCTGTTTGACCCCCTGGCCTTAAGAATAATTATTAGATTTTTCTGTCTGGACTATACTTGGTAGTGGAAGATGAATTTATTTGATCATGTTTCTATTGAAATATGAGGTGTGATCAGACTCTAAGGTGAAAGTTTAAATTGAAAAGGACAATTGCAGTAAAAGACACATTGCCACGAGTGCTCCTCAGGTATGCTGTTTCTCTCCAACACACGTGTCCCACCGTTCCTCCCAGCTGCTGAAGTGGTTCTTGATGTCTTCTTTTGTAACTATCTTTATGAGGTGGGATAAAAAGCACAGTAAATGCAGCTGTGGAGTTCCATCCAATCGAAAAGCAAGCTTATAAAATATTACAGTGTATCCTCATCATCCATATTCATTGACTCTGGCACTGTTCTGGCTCTTCCCAAAAAATCAAAATCAAAAGTGTTTTGAATGAATTCAGGAGATCAAGGTAACCGCAACAGTGCAAATAAAGAGACTCAGGAACCGCTTCAGAAAGTGACAATAGTAATGGAGTAAGTGTGCTGAAAGCAATGAGGAGATTTGTAGGGGCACTATAATGGCAATGTATCTTTTAATGTAATAAATTTTAAAAATTTAAACATGATAGTTTTTGATCACATCTAGTAAGGATGTTTTTGCCAGTGGAAAGTAACTCACTAGTAATTCATGGCATGAAATCACTTCACATTTAATTAAAATGATCACTTTTAGTTGAGGATAATAAAGTTCTCTGAGAACCAAGTATCTTCTACACGTTCTTATAGAAGTTATGATGGCTGCAAAACTGTGATAGGGTAGCCTGCTTTGATGAGAAAATAATACATTTGGAGCACTTAATTCTCAATACAGATGATAGAGAAAAAAGAGTTCCTATATCAGAATTACAAGTGTCTCTTGTGTTTGTTTGTTTGTTGCAGGATTTCTTCTCTCAGAAAGCAGATGAATATTTTATGTTGATTGTACAATTTGCAACCTGAATTGAAATCTGATGCTTGCCGGTCCCTAAAGAGAAACTCAGGACATTAATTGGCTAGAAAAGAAAATGAGGCTGAAACTTGTATGATGAAATCTGCGTAGACTTGGATTGGATTGGGAATCTTAGAACCTCAAGGTTTTCTAAGAATTTCCTGCTAGTAGAAACATTTTCCTGAATGTAGTGAGATGCTCCCATTCCTGGATTAGGACCCTTCAGTAACTGCTGGACAAAGAACCCTAAATAAACCAACCAAGGTGCTAGCTGAAAGAAAATGATAGTACAAGAAGGAAATTATAAATACAAACTACAGCCATGTAAATAATTGTAGAAATGGAGACTCTAATAGCTATGCATATTTTGTTTTGTTGCATACCAGCATTTCCATAGGTACAGATATAGTTGTACTTTTACAAACACAGATAGATTTTTAATTGATGTTTAGTTATATTAACTTATCTCTTTTTTGACCTCTCTTCTCCTGCCCCCTTAATTCTTTTTTAATTTTTAAAATTTTTGTTAGCACGTGTTTTAATACAGAATGGTTGCGTGGAGAATTGGTACATGTACATCATATATCTTTTTTATCCCCTTCTATCCCTCACCTTAATTCTTTTATAGTAATTACTTTTTAAAAATACTGGATATTTTTACTATTGAATCTTTAAAATGAGACCATAACTGTACTAGGACAATAAATAGCATCACTCAGAACTGTGGTTGTTGTCTAGAGAGAGATACAGTAACTGTTAAGATTCCATGTATTTCTTTTTTGGAAAAAAGAGGAACATTGTTCATGTGAAGATGAATCATAACTTATTGTGAAACAGCATAAATGTGTACAGAAATATATATACATGTGCTACTAAATAACCAGAGGGATAATTTATGCCGGTAAGCAATTATCTGTCAGCTTCATAGCCAGTCTTCTATATTCTATTTTGTGATACTGGGCTGAAATTATAATGTTTTATTTTTTCTCTTCCATGAGCATTTTTTTTCACTTCTGCCAGTAGAAAACTCTTCAGAGGCAGATGAAGTTAAGAGGAAGGGATTGGCATTTGTTTCATTTCATTGACATGTTTGCTGTTCAGTAACACTTTTATCCCCCCACACAGTTTGCTCCAGCCTGCAGGTTTTTGCCCTCCCAAAGCCAGCCTCAGTCTCTCCTGCCAGGGCTCTCAGTTTTAGCCAAACATCTTGTCTTGGTTACTTTTCTTTCATGGCTGAGACAAAATACCTGATGCCCAGAATTAAGGAAGGAAAGGTGTATTTAGCTCACAGTTTGTGTAGGTTTCAGTCTATACTCAGCTGGCTCCAAGGCAGAGTGGCACACAGCAGAGGGCAACAGTTTATGGCTGCCGAAAACAGCAAAAGAAGCTAGAGCAAAATGGACGAACAACAGAAAGAAAAGCAAGTCTCTTCCCCTCCTTTATATTGTAGGCAAACTACCTGCCCCTGGGCGAGTGTAGCACTCACACCCCTAATCCCAGCGTTGAATCATGGATCAATCATAAACTCTAGAAGCCCATCCTATGACTGTATGAGGCTCTGAGGGGACAACCAGACACAAATCAGAACACATCTCTTCTTCAAGCATCTTATCGCAAATGTGCAAGAGTTCTCTTCTGGGCTCCTGAGAATGTAGCAACTGTGGGCCTGAGCCTCAGCCCTGGAAAGCACCTCCTCTAATGAGCTGGGCTACTACAGTCAGCCAGGAGCCACCTTGTCCTTTAAAGTGTGACTCCCAGCTCTGGGAGTTTTCCTGTTAGGGATGCTGAGCTACTGTTACTGTCCAGGAGGTACCTTTTCTTCAGATGGCAGAGTCAGCTCTAAATCCTTTTGTTCACATGCCTAGATCATGTGGAACTTTTTTTTTTTTTTTTTTGTCTTTTCAAGATAGGGCCTGGCTAAGCAGTTCAGGCTTGCCATGAACTCATTTTGTAGCCTAGGCTGACCTCCAACTCACAGCGATCCTCCAGCCTCAGCCTCCAGCGTGCTGGAATTACAGGTGTGCACCACCACACCCTGCTGATCATGTGGAATTTATCTCCCCTTTGGTGTCTGCTTCTTGCAGGTGCCTTATCTATGTGGTTTACGTAACAGCCTTTCTCTTTTAAATTCCCTCTACTGTAATATCTAGAATAGTTTCTATTTTAAAGTCATAATTTGGTATCTAATAGCTCTGAGGACTGGAGTAAATCATGTCCCCATTAAGAGCCTCCATCCTTTGTCTTTTAAACTAGAGTGCAGGAGAGAGTAATAGTATAAATAGTACCTAAAGTGGTGTTTCCCAATTATGTTCTGGGGAAGGCTACTGCTAAGATTTCCTTTTGCAGAGTGATATAACCATATGGATGTAGAAATACTGTAGCATTCTAGCAAACTATTAAAGATTCAGTACATGTAAGGATAATAAAGGGAATAGAAAGCCCAGCAGGAAATAAACCTCTGACCTAACATCTCCGCCTAAATTATTCGATGAGGGAAACTATTATTTTGTGAACCAATAGTCCCGTCCTCTCACATACTCTGAAAAGATGGCACTCTCTGGAATTCTGAACAAGTCAGACACTTTAAAATTTCATGTTTTTAAAGATCATTTCATTGGGGAGGCCAGCAATTATTCTAAGTGGTTTTATTTGTCTGTTTCATCCCTTCGTGAGTGCTGAGAGAGTAGGTGGGTCGATACAGAATGAGTGGTAGGTAGGGGCACGGCAGATGTGAGAATATCAGGCTAGTTATAACAAGAAATGAAATAAAGGGGGAGAGAATGCTGCAGAGGGCAAGAGCACGCAGTTGGATTACGTTAGATTGGAACAAGTGTGATTAAGGCTGAGTGGAGGAGTTATGAATTCACCATGCCTGGGTAGGCTTCTCAGCTGCAGCACTTCAGTGCTATAGGATTTTAAACCTGTTTCTTTGTCTCTGTGCCTTGGTTTCTTCATTTCTAAAGGAAAAACATGGCAGTGTGTACTTTCTGGAAATGTAAGGAAGATGAAATGCGATGTAGTATATAAAATGATGAACACCTACACTTAATTTTTTATTGTACTCTCAGCACTATAAGCAAGCATTGTATAATTATATGAAATTCATTTAGATAGGAAAAAATAGTTAAAAATAACATAAGCTTTTTAAAATGGAAAGACCTGTGAAGGGATATAATGGGATTCACCATTCTATAAATGAGAATAGAGGCCAGTCTCCAAGAAAATTGAGATACTTCTATAAGGACCTAAAAGAGATGTTGGATGGTGATCTCAGTCTCTTCAATCTTAATACAGGGCTCTTTCAATTAAATGTGAAGTTGCTCGCCTGTGATGTTTTCACATTTCCCGAGACAGTGGCAGGAGTAGCAGTACCACAGTAGTTCTTTCTGGATTCTGAGCTTAGGGATGATCCGCACAATGTATTAGACCCAAGTGTATCTCCTGAAAGATTTATCCATTTGGATGCACCATATAGCACTTTTTCTTTTACTTCTACTTCTTGTTTCCCAGTAAAAATTTATAGAAGCGAAACAGTTCAAAGAAGCATCAGAACTAGCACAGTAGAAAGGGAGAAGAGCAGTCTCATCCTTTTTCATGGTAGGTTGAGTAAAGAAAAATGGACTTTTGCAGTATGAGCCCAAGTCTTTCCAAAGCTGGGAGTCTGAGTCTGGTTATCTTGTATCGTCTACCTCGCAGAGTCTCCAGGGACACTAATATTGGGCTAGAAATAAACAGTTCATCTTTGAGAACCTAAGAAAACTCTTTCCTGGCTTTATAGAACAGATCCAGAGAAACATGTTTATTGTTGCTTTATTTACTGTTACATTTAGGAAGGGGGAATACATGAGAGATAACTAAAATCATAATATACAAATGTTCCTCAAAGTTGCTTAGTTTGTCTACAACCTCATGGAATTATAGTAAGCATATTACTTTAAAAGGAGAATTTAGCCACATCAAACAACACTGTACTACAGAATAAATAAAGCTATGTACATATGCATATGTAATGTATGATCTATGTATAATTTATATGTATACAACACCATACTTTGTTGAGGTAAAAGAGCACAGCAAGGTTAAAAACAAATGTCTAAATTCAATACAAGCTTTACAATGTTACTGAAAGCTGTTTACTAGCATAAAAGTCTCCAACATGCTCATATAAACCTACTGATAAATATTTAGACCGTATTTATATTTTGCTCTCTGGAAACTAAGCCAAAATAAACATTTAAGGCAACATTTGGAAGTGTTAGCATTTCTCACTTTATTTGCCTTCTAAATGTTATTCACAGTGACAATTAAAAATATTGAACTGTGATGGGCAAACAGTGGCAAATTTATCTTGATTCCTTCTTACCCTCTTATTAAATTGTCTCTAATGTGCAGAAAAATCAGGTTTTTTCATCATTTTTCATTCTCAGTTTTGAAGGGCAGCATTACTGCTTTTTGTCCCATACATGCTTACTCAAAGCTATGAGTTACAGATTTTCAATTTCGATTTTATATCTACACTAGTCTCAATGCTAATTTTTAATGCAGAAAATGAGAACTTGTGGAGTACAGGTCGACCTGGCTGCAAGCTATCCAACACTGCTACTCACTTCCATTGTATCTTTGGAAAGATAAACTATCCAGTACACAAGGTTGAATCCTGCAAATGCAACTGGGAAGAGAATTCGAGAATACTGGTCTATTTTACTGGTGCCCCCAAAGGCAGGCAAGAGCGGTGGGGGTGTGACGGGTGTTGACTGTTGGTTGGGTCCTCTAGTGAGAACTTTGCTGGCCTCAGTTGATGGAATGATTGGCAAAGTCAGGGAGGTGATCCTTTTCTTCAGATGGTACTTGGAATCAGAATGCTGTGGAAAAAAGATACACATATTCAATGAAAGTAAAAGAATAGAGATCGCTAATTAGTCACTGCCTTTTTCACAGTGCCAAACATTTGTTGGCTACCTACCATAAAAAGTAAAACCTCAAAACACTCTTCACAGCATTTCATGGTGCTACTTTTCCGAAAAAGGATTAAAACATGTTTTTTTACACAATGATTTGCTTCCATCTTACATCCTAAAAATCAGTACACCCTTAACTGATACTAAGCACGTTCTATGTCTCAGGAAAAGACTAGCCAGGATGCCAAGGCATGGCAATCCCGTGGTAATGAATAAGCCCTGGGCAAGAGATATGGGAAATGGTGTGGGGGGGCATTAATTCCAATTTGGAATATATGAACAATTAGTTAAGAAAACCATAATTCATCTCATTGATACTATTCTTCTAGAAACATTATTGGCTTCTGTTTTCATATTCATACATTCTTCAATGTAAAGAAGTTGAAATTTAAGCAAATGACCTAATGGATATCATAGGCCAGTGTCCAAGCATAGAAAGAGCCTTAAATTGAGTGAGATGACTGTTTAGGCCTTGAAAGACATCAACCTCTTCTCCCAGAAGTTTTATGTTGAAATCCATGTATTTCCCATTCAGAACTTCTCCACTAATCTGTCTCTGTCTTGTGTCCCCAAAGTGATCCATTTACTAATCTTAGAATTGTTGCACTTACTCTCATGTCATTAGATTTTCTGTTCTCCTGACACCATAAAACAATCTAGTTTAGTCTTGAAAGAGATGTCTAACATATCAGTTGACAAGTGCAGCGGCTGGGCTTCAGAGAGGCAAAGCGCTTTGTTTGTGGTCGCACTGCCGCGGTAAAGTCCAATAGTCAATGGCAATGCTTGTTTCATCCCAACGTGCTCTTAACTCTAAAGTATTGAGCCCTGTTCAGAAATTGATTCTGTCTGATGTAGGTCCCTTTCATGCTATTGGAGTCTAGGGAGCACTCTGACTTTTCTCTTTTCTTGTCTACAACCTCCCACAATCTCTCTCCTCCAGGCCAGTTTCCCTTACTGGGTCACCACTTTCAAACACTTGATGTACATTACCTCTGATCTTGCAAAGTGGCCTAATTTCTTCCATGGCAGGAAAATCACTACTGTGCTGCCTGGCAGTGTATGCTCCTCACATGGGTAGACTCCCAAGGTTTTAGCCAGCAACCCTGCTGCAACAAGATGAGACATCCTACCTCCCCTGTGCAGGCTGAGCTGCAGGACCAAAATGACCTGCTGATGTGGTGACATTTGGGCTGCAGGAAGAACAACCCCAAGAACTGTTCTTTCTGTTTTCTCTTCTGAATTTTGCTATGTCATTTGCCCTGGAAGTTTCTGATTGTCTAAATAATAGTAATCATCATAAAGAGACAATCCCAGTGCATTTTGAGACACTATAGTAAAATCTGTCTCTGCACCCAAAGCAAAAGTGAATTTGTTTATTCAACCCTAATGTGACATAACCATGGTGAACTTCAAGCCAGGAATATCTTACCTATTACTTTAGTACTTTGCTAGGCACTCTGGACATAGTTAAATAAATAGGTCTTAGAGTTAGAAGAGAGTTTAAAGTAGTAGAAGACTTAGTCTGCTCATCCTGGAAGAAGATAAGTGACTCTATTTATTGAAGATTCATGACAGCTGAGGGCTACATCTGTAGGCTCACCTGTGTGAGGTTGGACCAGAGTAATGATATGTTGATCTCCTTTCATGCTGCTTCTCTGAGAGTATAGGCTTATTACCATCTTCCTTCCTATTATGTTTCTTAGCTCTAATTTGATTTTTTTACCTATTGAGTATGTTAGTAAGATATTCTCTACCTGAAAGACCAGGATGTGTCACTGTTTGATCCTTCAAACAGCACTCATCCTTTGGGTCATCAAAATGCTTTCCCCTATTAAAATGCCTAAAGATCCTGATCCAGTGGAAGGAGGGCAAGCCTCCAGAGAAGATTTCTTTCAATACTCATGTTGATCTTTAATTGTATGTGTTACCTGCCTGAAACCTGCATTATTTTTCCATTGGAGGCAGCCATGCCTGCTTTATTGGGATGAGGCAGTAAGTGTAAAACTGTGCAACACAACAATATGGAGCATTGTTTTACTTCCTCAGAGAGATGTGGAGTGGAGGAACTGTTTCTTAATCTTGGCATTGTCAGAAAGAACTTAATGAGGATTACCAAATACCCTGGTCTAGAGAGAAAAGACATCATTCAGAAGCAAGTACCATGGGATATTTAAATAAAACGACATTACCTGGAATTAAAGGCTTTCAATTGGATTATTCCTCTCCTCATTTACTGCCCCAGTCTCTATTACCCATAAATGAAGAGAATAGAACAGAAGAAACAGAAATCCCCAGATTATAGTTTCATATCTACTACTTACCTATGGTATGATTTCTGTCATAGATGTCAGACATTCTTATTCTCCAGAAGCTTGAAGTTTTTATCCTCAAAATTAAGGATAATCAATATTTTCCCCATAAATTCTTCCTCACATTTTCAACTAATTTTTTGTCTGTAATGTACACATTCTTTGCATTCTTACTACACTCCATCTTTCCTTTGCCTCATTGCTTCGGATAGCAAACTTACATGCCACCTGATATCAGTAATTACACCTGCCCTTACAGACTTTTATGCATACTTAGCTAGGGCAACTCAAGTGACTATTATCGGATCCTCCCTTCTAAGTGTCTGTTGTGTTCTATCTCCTTTTCTAATGTGAAATCTGCTTTTTGATAGAGGGAATATCATTTTCACTTTGAGTGCTTCATGTTGCCTACTCAGTACACTAAATATAGTTTATTCTTAATAAATAGTGCTTGTCCACAAGCCAATGAAAATCTAAATGCTTTCCAGGGATTTTTGGAGGGAGAAGGAATGGGAAGGGAGCAAAACATTTTAATAATGTTACATTATATTTTAATATATCCTTTAGTATTATGTTATGCCATAGGTATAATTTCAAAAAGTTTACTGTTGATAAGCCATACAAAGCATTTGCATGCATATTTTTACTTATTATTTGAAAGCATTCTCAATGTCACATTCCTTTTAGAAGGGAAATGGGAGCGGTAGTAGGAAGCTCATATAGGTAATAAGTGGTAAGTGTTCTCGGATGCCAAAGACCATAATCTTAGCAATTCTCATGCTATTCATCCCACTGCCTTAAGGCTTGATCTATCAAACTCAGAATTACTGACATTTGGAGTTGGATAATCCTTTATTGTCGAAGACTGTCCAGTGTATTGTGGGATGCTGAGCCATCCAAACCTCTTCTTGCAAGATACCACTAGCATCTTACACCCCAAGTTATAACAACCAGAAATATTTGCAGATCTTGCCAAATCTCCTATAAGTGAAAAATAGCCACCTCGTAGGAATGTGGTCTACAAGCGCAGTTGTTCCACTGCCCAGTAGTTGTTGGGCAGGTGGGTGGGGAATTTCCAAGCAGCAACAAATATGATATGCTAAAGGCAATACAACAGTCCTGGCCACCTTTTACATTGGATAATCAGCTACTCAACAATGGGAACTGGCAACTTGAAAAGACTGGGTGCCAATTAAAAAGGAATACATTGAATTCCTGAAATTAACAAAAAGCCAATTTTGCAAGCCATTTAAGCTACAGGTCTACATTAGACCCGCCTGCTCTATTATAAGCCCAGCAGCTTCAGTTGATGGTAAAATAGGCTTTTGTCAGAGTCCAGATGAGGGCTCAGCTTGGGGCTGTCACTGTTTTGAGTGGAATGCCTGTGGTTTTGAATTTTTCCATGGCTCCCCTGCTGCTGAATGCCATCCTGTCTTGGGTATTTTTAGAGCACCTCTTTGTTTTAAGTAATGTCATATTGCAAAGGTACTTTGAGTCAAAGTGAGCAATATGACAATCAATGATTCGATGTAGAGATAAGTCATTAGAGAAACATTTAGAGCACTTTTCAGTCTAATATTTTTTTAAAAAGTGCAGGGCACTAGGTGACTCTTCATTGAAATATTCTAGCCAGAACTGGGTTACTGAATGGACAAAGTAACTGCTTATAATGCCAGCATTAGGGACACCAAAATGAAAGAAAGTGTTTTTGACAATGTTTAGTATTTTATATGCTTCAAAATCCTTCATTGTAATCATTATGGGGAAAATCAGAACTCTACTGGGCTTTCCTGTATTTATATTGCAGCTGATAAGAATTGAGAACAGAGATGACTTCCGAATTTCTACAGAGAAGCATCTTATTGGCATCAGTGGTTCTAGAGAAGACCAGACTATTGTTTGGAAGGTGCGGAATAGAGTATTGCATGGAGATTTGATAAAATATGTGGAGAAACATCTACCCAGCTGTACCCCTTGTCTAATTCACCTCATTCTCTTTGTCAGTCCCACAGCAGCATAGGCTACCATGATCTTTCTGGTACATAGAGACTCTGGCTGTTTTAATTTAACCTTTAATTTCAGTGGACAATTACGGTAGTCAAAAGAAATCTTGACAAAACATGGAACAGGAAACAGTCTTTCAACATTCTATCCATCACATCTCTCTACAGAGGTGAGTGGAGCATGGAATTACCCTGGCACAAATCCTCACTCTAAAAGGAAGGGCATGAAGGACATTGTCTTACTTTTCCCTCTGCACTTAAGTTTCTAGCAATTGGCTCCCAGTTCAGGGTCAGGCTTATCTTTCTGTTCTCAATGTAAACATTGCTTCTGCAGAAATGGAGATGCCTTCAAAATCCTCCACATGGAGACACCTTTATATGGCTCTTCTTCATCCTACCCTACATATCTAGCCATAGCCTATATTATGAAGTCAGTGACTTTTCCCTTCCCTTGTTGAGTTTCTTTCTGGTAGACAAGAAGCTTCATCAGGGAATGACCCTTATCATTCTGCTGCACTACAAGAGCACTAAACAAGTACTTATGGCATGCATAATTCAATAAACATGTAAATGCAAATGAGGGCCAGACTTCAAAAAAAAAAAAAAAGAAAATGAATAAACAGTGTAATCAGTATAAATATAACTCTTGTCCTGACTAATGAAATTTTGGTCAATTTTGTATGTAGATCATTAAAAAGAACACTCCTTATGAAGAAAACATGCCGTATTAGGAGTAGTAACAGTACTCAGGGAAGTATTGATGAGGTGTGAAGGAGTCACTCTTAGGAACACAGTAATCCAAGGAAGCTGGGCATTGTAGCACATGCCTGTAATCTCAACACTCAGGAGGCTGAGGCAAGAGGATTGCTGCAAGTTTGAGGCCAGCCTGGGCTACAAAGTAAGTTCAAAGCCAGCCTAACTGCATAGTGAGACCCTGTCTCAAAAAGATAAAGAAAAAAAAAAAAAGAAAAGAAAAACTTCCAAGGAAACTAACGAGCTATGAAAAAAGGACAAGGACTAAACTTGGTCCAATGCACTATAGGTATGCTCCAGGCACTTGGGAGGCTCTGAAACCATACAACAGGAATGATTCTAGTGTCAAGATAAAGTAGTACATGAAAACAGTAAGGAAACTAGAGAGAGGCTGCTAACAATTTTTTCTCAAAGCCTAAAATAAGTTCTTTCTCCAGTTCCACACACTTCAGAAACTGAAAGCTGATTAGTCTACACAGCCCATCGCAGAGTTTAGCTTTAAGGTATCTGCTGAGTTTGAGTCACAGATTTTAAATACTTGAATTTATTTGTCATTGTTATATAAATTTCAAGGTCAATGGTAAAAAGTAATAAACCTTTTACTTACACAAATTCTAAATAACTTTCTGTGAAAAAGCAGTGAACATTTTAAAATATAGAGCTTAGAATCACGTGATGTACCCAAGCACATAATTTCATCTCAATTTCTCCACAGTAGTTTGCTACTTCAATGTCCAACTCATTCAAATGTTTTGATTACAACTGAATAGGCATTTTCAAATGTCATGATATTTGCAAGAAAAAAAATGACCTTGCAATTTGCATAACACACACTGCAAATGTGTAATTTATGTTTGTTCCTCTACATTATATAAGGCAACTTGCCAAGTTTTGACATAAATAAAAAAAATATAAATTTCCTACCAACTATATTTATTTTTGATATCTTCAAGGTTTCCGTTGTTTGGTTATTTTCATTTCTAATTTTTGTACTTTAGACTCTTAGAAAAAAAATTCTAGTCAATGTTTTAAAATATTATCAGTGGAGGTAGGTTTAGAAATATAATTTTTCATAAGGAAAAAAGATAATTTATAAATAAATGTACTTCAGGATGATTTAAGTGCAAGTTTTTACACAGCCACTCAAAGGATCTATTTTATATGAAGACCTGAGCTCTTAAATTCTATCCTATTAATAAATTACACCCTTAAAATAATGACCTAAAGGGATAGTTGCTCTATGACTCTTTCATAATATGTAAATTACATGCTTATGTACATGCAGATTACTTAAAGCAAAATTCCTTGTTTTGAAAAAAACAATAACGCTCAAAAAGGTGTAAAATTTATTTTTCCTAAAAAATGGCTTTTAAATTTCTCAGACTAAGTTTTTAAACTAGCATATTTTTGTCACAATATAGATATCTTTGTGAACTTTTAAAACATAAACAAATAGGAGGAAAGTATCACTAAATCAAATGGAGAACTGGAGGGATGAATTCACGTATGTTTTAAAAATGTTTTTCCCAGTGATAGGTACTCTGGTGCATTTGAGTCCCTGAGAACATGTTGGGGTGGGGATACCCTCAGTCTCTGTAATGTAGATATCATCTACATCTACCTGTAGAAACTTTAGAAGCAGTTCCTATGTTTTCTGCAGATTGGTAACTAGCATTTGTTTCTGAAACTATTTCTCCATTTGTAAAGAAGATATTTAAAATGAATAACTGGATGGCAAATATTTTCTTTCCCTTTGCAACAGTGTCTAATTTAAAAATCTCTACTTATGTCTCCACTTATTATGAGAAGGACCTTTTTTATCTCTTGGAGCAAATGTATATAGTTAAATAAGCTCCTGTTAGCCAATAAATTTCTCACATTTGGGAAAGTAAAATGTACATAGCGTTATATTTTTTATCATGAAATTAAACCAATGACTACTAAGATGTGTATAGTTTTAAGATTTTGAAATGTTAGCTACAGTTGATCAGTTAAAGAAAATTTCCAGTTCAGTGTTTCCTATTCAGCTTTTCAGAGTAGCAACCCCCTTTCTCTAAGAGCTACTCTTTGTGACTTGTATTAAAATAAAAATTTATACTTATAATCAGTTTTGCAATTTGTTTTAAAAAGTATGCTTATTCTAAATGCTGTGAGAATTTATACATATATGAAACTTACAGCCCTTTATATATTAATGTAACTATTTTTTCCTTGTTCAAAAACTTTTGGGGACCATGGCTTGGCTCATAAATTTACCATAAATCTATGAGCATTTATCACAGATTATAAACCTTTGAACATAAACTTACTGAGGCATATTCATTTATTAAACAGACATCTATGTTAGAATGTTTTAAAATTAACCAAATATTTGGATTGTGATTCAAAATTTAGAGCTTCTATTACTGTTCATCTCTTGCCCTCCTGAAATAAGACAGCAAGCAGATTTCTAACAAAGAACTCTTCATTCCATGGGCATCCCTGTTTTCTTCCTTTAGACCCTGAAGCCTCATTATGAACTTTATTTTAAACTTTATTCTCTCTCACTGGTGTAAGGAAACCTGTTCAAAGGAAACATCTAACAGCTAAGCAGAACTTTCTAATCTCCTTTGAGAACCTAGAATCTGCCTGTACAAGCAAGAATGATGAAAGAATCATGCTACAAGTTTAAAGGAAAAATATATGAAGGGTTGTTCCTTGGTCCTTTTCTGTGGAGTTGGAAGCAAAAACTGGTGTTGCTCTTGGAACTACAGTTATATAACTTGTGTTCAATTAATATTATTTTCGACTGTTTATTTCTTTGCAGTGGCTCGTTGGACTGCTTTTTCTATCTGGTGGACAAGATTAAAAAAGAAAACAATTACCACAACAATCTCAGCTTCCAAGGGTTCAGTCGCCTTTGATATTGATGCTGGGGTTGTGGCTGCAAGCTGTGCCTTCCTCTTGGCCCTCTCTGTCTGAAGATTGGTGAAGTAGTTGACAGCTGCAAATTCAATGAGAGCAGAAAAGACGAAAGCAAAGCACACAGCTATGAACCAATCCATGGCGGTTGCATACGACACCTTGGGCAAGGAGTGCCGGGCACTGATGCTTAGGGTGGTCATGGTTAAAACAGTGGTGATCCCTAAAATTAGAAGGAATGAGACATACAGTATTAATATAGAAAATCCAATAACAGGAGCAAATGAAAATGTGTTGCTAGGGAGGATTAAATATTCTGCCACAGATCAGTAATTTTTGTTGTATTGCATTATAATGGTTCATAATCATCATAAGTATTATTATGTTTCTATCATTCAAAGTTAATGCAGTGAACTATATGATGTATTGCTCAAAGAAATTGTTTGTTGAACTGAATTAGGTTGACTTTTGTACAATATGAGTCCTGAATAGTTCTGTTTATTTGCTGCTCAAAAACGCATCTAGAATTTATGATCAATTTTCATGAGGAGAAGGTATTTCATGAGGAATAATCTTTCATTACAATTGAGAAGTCTATCTGGTGTGAATATTAATATAAAATTAGGTTACTGTAGTTTTCTTTTTAATTAGCCTAGTTTTATGGTGAAGTATTTACCCATGAGAAAATAAATTTCATCACTAATCTGTGGGCAATTTTCCTGTGTAAATATGGACTTGGGGAATTTGAACATTTAGGAGATGTACAACATTGGTGGTCAACATCATTATGCAGACATTCTCTATATTTGCAAAAAGAAATGTCTTCTAATATAGTAAATTTACCAAATCAGGATTTACCTGAGATTTCAGTTCAACTCAGATCTTTCCTATATACTTAGGATTTATAATCATGAAAATCCAAAAAACACAGATTTTGTTGCTGATAACATAGTCAGTTACATCTTTGTCTTAATTTGTATTGCTTCAGTAACATGAGTATTTTATGTGTCATAAATGGCACTAAATATTTAAGTTGAGCCATAGGAAATTGGTGCTATTTAACTATTTTTAGATTGACAAAAATGAACATTTTATATGATTCATACTAATGAAAGAGGTATTATTTACATATATATGAATCAAATATTTTGCTTTTGTTTGCCTCAACTGACACATCAATTTTTACCTTTCCACTTTTCTTTCATTATGAAAAATGCAAATCAATGTAAAATACTGTTAACTAGGTCAAGTGAAGCTTTAGGATACTGGCCAGAATTGTTGTTGGGACTTTTTGTTCATTATTTTCCATGCAACTTGTACTGGAATGAGAGTGATTTTACATAATATGTATGTCTGAATGACATTGAAGTCTGTTTCCTTTGTGGATTGAAAAACGCACTGGTGTGAATGTTTACACAAAATCCATAAGCAAGGAATAGATAAGAGAACTAGACCACAGAGTGAGGCATACCAAAGACAGTTCTTGCTGGGACTGACTCCTTATTAATCCAGAAAGACACCTGAGAAAGAATGACTGTCATGATGCATGGAGTATATATCTGGATCATAAAGTAGCCCATCTTCCTTTGCAAGTGGAAATAAACTGTCATTATTACGTATTCACCTGTTGGAAAACATGTATATCAATATTGCCGTTGACAGTCTGCAAAAAGAATGCAGGTACACATAAATCTTGCAAGGTTTTAAAGTAGCTTGGACTGGAAGATAACAAGCAAAGGCATTTTTCAATATATGACAAGGTTACTTAATAAGCAGCTGATAGAGCCAGAAGGCTATCAGTTCACTGTTTTCAGTTGTGTTTTCGCACAAAACAACATATTCCAGGGTTACACAAATCTTTATTTGCACCTAGTTGCAAAACCAGTTTGAGTTAGGTGTATGTGCCATATCAAAGAGCAATTAGCTAAGAATGACTAATGTGGAGGAGAAATAAATAGCTATTTTGAACATGTACACTGGAGTCACCTTGTAGGAATTGGTCAGATCCTTACCTGTGTTAGATTTAATTGTCTCACTCGATACTGTCTGTCCAAGCAGATCATACTGCAGGAGGCTGGAAGATTCTTCTGGGACTTCCACTGAGTAAAGTGGTCCTTTTTTCCATGTATATATGATTTCACTTTTGGGGTAAGCATCTGAAGTTTTGTAACAAACATAGCAGTGAATATGGTTAGTTGTCTGTTTTCATAAAAACATCAAGTGTTGTTTACAGAAAAAAGATTTGCAGCACAAATTCTCTTTATGATTTTCCTTAATCACAGAGATGAAAACCTCTCTGATACTGAAAGTAAGTATATTCCTGGAATCAGAATGAAAGTGTCATAGTAATATTTATCTTTTTTTTCAGCCTATAAAACCAAATAATAACATGTTTTGAATCCATTCTTTGGCTCGCAGAGGTTTTTTGTCACTTACAACTCCCAAACTTGAGTGGACAAGCATGTCCATCCATAGGAAAGTTGACCAGTCTCATGGGACAGTCAGCATTGATGGTCAGCCTAGGGACATTGAAACAAATGGTTATGAGTTAGCACAGGGGTCAAATTTCTGGGCCAGAGAAAACAGAATTGGAGAAACCTCACCTCATGGTGTATAGAATTGTTCCATTCTGCATTATCCTGAAGAGTTTGTTAGGGGTTGTCATGTTGTGAGCAATTGACTTTTTACCATTTCTGAAAAAAGTGTCAGGTGTCCAGATTTTACTGACCATCAGATTATTTAAACTCAGAATCTCAGTTGGCCCCACAAACTTCAATCTTTCATCAGTCCAAGTCTGACGGAAGAAAACATCCATTGTGTACTCCTAAGGAAAAATCAAACCCTCACACAGGCTGGAGAAATGTTTGATAAAAAGAAGTCCATTCACTAGCGAATACAGCCAATTCAAAAGTTTAAGCAATAAATGAACCTTCTGTGGCTGTAACTTCTCCAGTTAATCTAAATAATAATTTAATAATAAGGAAGTAGTAATTTCATACTCAACATATGGTTCATGATTATACTCAAATGATTTATAGTCAAGTAATGCTTTTGGTGAATCATTTTTCTCCAAATTGAAAAGTTTGTAATATGATTATGAAAGATGGCACTATATGAACCTCTTTCTCCCATCATGACTCTGTTTAGTGTTCTTCTGTATCTGTCTAGCCGGTATCTATGTACCTGCATTATCCTTCTTAATTTACAAGAATAATGCATAAAAAAACTGTTGTCTGGGGTTCATGCTGCTTTGCTAGCATTAGATAGTCTAACCATTCTTCTTAGCACCTTCACTGAGTCTCAGAGCGTTACAGTGCTATTCAGTACAATTTATTTCAGTAAAATTTATCTATTCTAAGAGCAGATAAATTCTATTAATTAGCACATTATGGCCATATGTCATAATTGTTGTATATTATTATCAGACAATGAAAAAGCAAATGTTACCATGATTAGGCTAAGTGTCACTTAAGCATGCCTATCAAAATTATGATTTTTAGTTTTGGATTATACGAAATAATGTTAAAAATGTTACGAGGCTTATAGCAGAAGTCAATGATAAATTATAACATTATAACAAAGCATTGACAATAACTATCTAGCCTACTTTATTAATTCTTTTTCATTATTTATTACTACAAGTTCTAATTATATTTTAAACATAATTTATTAGGGAATATACCTATAGAATAATGATCTAAACTGTATTAGGGTTTTCTCTTATAAGCAAACTTTAGAAAGAAACACAGGCATGACACAAAATCCCCAATATATATGGAGTTAAATAATATAGTAGAAGGTGTTTTTTTTAATAGTTGGGGTAAATCAGTATTTGAATGAAACATCTGATGCTAAACAGTTATTGGGACTTGGAGCTATGCTGTCTTTCTCTTCAAGTTTTAAGATATTTGTCTAGTGACAAAGCCTGTCCTTTCCATCTCCCTTGTTTGCTTCCTTTCTTTCTTCTCCCTACCTTGTTTCCTTGCTTTTATTCCTTCCTTCCTTTTCTACTTATCAACTCAAAAGAAAAAGATGAAAAAGTCTCCAATAGTTGTTTATCTAGAATTTCATTTCCCTAAATAAAAATTAATGACACACTTCTTTAAAGATCATTTTCTGTATTTACACATTTGTATTGATATTTCATTTCAGGGTAATGTTACCTGACAACTGCGAGGGAATATCAGGATACACTTTGTTCTAGCTCAGGTTTTCATTGCCACTTACTATAAATACCCTCTTACGAATCCTACAGCCATCTGTAGCTGGAACAGAGTCCTCAGAACACCCACTGGTCTATCCGCAATGTAAAAGGTGAAATGCATGAACCTTTCCAAGTACTCCTTTATGACTTTAGTAAAATGTACTGATAATTATGTTCTACAAAAGACAAATATATTTTAAATTTCATAGATACAATATGGCATAGAACCATTTTTTTTCCCTTTCCTACAAATTTACTAAGATTTCAGGAAGGAGAAATTCTTACCTTTGTGGGAATCCCCACGTGATATGTAAATGAAGAGGATGTAATCTTAAAAAGTCCCTCAGCTTAAAATGTTCAAGCAGAACCCTTCATGAAAAATGAAAGACATTCAGCCAGTAGTAATCTTCTCTACTGGCCATGACCTCCCAGCATGAATACACATATTGCATCATGAATCTGAAGCCAAGCACGGTGGCAATACCCATTTTCATTAGTACTGGGACTCAGCTCTCCTCTCTTAAATAAAAATATCCCTCTCACGCCGAAGTTACTCACCATCTCCACATCTGACACAGGCCCAAAACTGGTCACATAAATATCTGTTTTGACTTCGGTGACAGCACCTGAAATTAGTCCAGAGAGTTGGGGTGATCACCACCAGTGATGAGAAGGGTGCCCAGAAAACACCACAGAGCCCGTGCGCACAGCTAGAATCTGCAACCAGGGCAATATACTCCAGCCGTGGGAGTTTTTGGGTCTTTCAATTCTGAAAACTATATAGGTTGCCTAATTTTGCATGTATTATAGTGAAATTGGGAGGAAATTAAGAAATCAAGTAAGATCTATATCTATGTATATATCTATATCTATCTATCTTTCTCTGTCTATATGTTTCATAAGGCAAACACTAAGAAAAGAATTTTACATGGAGAACTTCATTTTGCACTCCCCCTAACCTATGAGAAAAGCACATCCATATGCCCACCAAGGTACTGAGGATCAGAGTGTTCAATAATGTGCAGAAGGTTGCCATTTGAGAAAAGGACAAAAACTGGATGCAAGTACGGCCTTTCTCCGGTACCCTTACACCTTGTCATTCTGAAAAACTACCTGCTTTCTAAGCTTCTGGCTCTTGGAAGCCAGTAAGGGATGAGGAAGGCACAGTTATTGGGTCTAGGAACAATACTCCTTCTTACCTCCAAATCCTGGCCGCAGCCGATTGTCATAGCCTTCAAGCAAGTTGTCCAGGATCCGACTAACATTTTCTGAGTAGAAATTGCCTTCATCTTCAAGTTGTGCCAGGGTATTTTCTAACCTGGAGGTAGAGAGAGTGAATCTATGATTCTCACTCTGGCCTCAGAGAAATTTTGTGTAGGAGACCCCAGTCCACTTCAACGTAAATACATCTTCTACTGCCACTGGCTTCTGTTATAATTTGATACAAAAGTTATCCCACGGATGTATGCTTTTCTCTCCTCTGAGATAAAGGGAAAATTCAGAAAAAATATCTTACCATAGAATAATGTAAAGCCGAGGCAGAAGTGACACCATCCTGTGGTTTACTGGAATACTCCTGATCCGCTCTCCTGAGACAGTCAGCTAGAGAAATTGTCCAGATCCCTCATATCCCTCCTTGCCTGCTTCCAGTCAGTACTCCAGTAGATGAAGGGGTTGCTAGAGAAACTTTGAGGGTTCTCGTTGCTTCTGTTTTTCTTTTCTGTCTTTTCAGATGGAACGAGGTAGTTTGTGGTCCTAGACTATGCCCTGCAGATTGCAGCCTCCTTTGGCATACTCAGTTAAGAGACGCAGATTCCGAAGGGACAGTGCATGACAGGAGATCAGTGACAATAATCGAGTAAGGCATTAGGGGAGATTAGAGGGAAGAACTCCACTGCTAGTTTTGGCATGGAATTAGCGGGACCTGTGAGGAAATCTGGAAAGCAGTGGCATCTTGCTGATTGAGATTATGTTCCAATGGGCTCAGCATTTATTATTTCTATGGTTCACAGAAGGATTCCTACGCTCTTACTGGTTAAAAGGCAAACAATATTGGGATGTTCCTGGAGTCTCTTTCTGATTTTCACCAGCTTTATTGGTTGCAGACATATCGTTTATATTTAAAAATTGCTCCTTATCGCTTCTCGGCCTTTTGGCTAAGATCAAGTGTAAAAATTGCTCCTTGCTATTTATTTACCAGCACTTCTACTATACCAGAACAGCTGCTGGACACCTTGCTGTTAATTATTTTCAAAAATACTTTGTGTATCCTTCCTGTTGTAGTCATGGCTTCTCAGGTAAAGATATGGAATATACTGTTATCTTCAGAAATTTGATTAGTTTCATGAATGCTGCTCATAGGAGATAATGGCTCAGAAGTGGTCAGTTAGGGTTTTCCATGCAGAAATGTTACAAAAATAAAGTATTCATGTACATGACAAAGGATAATGTTGCCGGTGCTATTTTAAAGAACTGACACAGGTCGAAAGCAAACTGAGTTCAAGAAATAAAATTACATACCAGTTCTGGTAGGAGGAAGTTAGAATAAAAAGAGTCCACTTGAGCCTTAAAATTATACTCTTTAAGTGAAAACAGTAAAAATCATGTTAATAATAATAAATTTAATATAAGCTAAAACTGTAATAAATACAAGCATTGTGAAAGTTCAGGAACATAAAATAAAGAATCCAATATCTCAATTCACCTATTTTTGCCAGTTCCATTTATTCATCCAGTTCATAATCCATATTTTCAGAATCTAAAGTCTACAATAGCCATGGCAACCACACACATATATAGCATAGATTGTAGAGCCACATATAAGGACATAGCATAAATCAGCTGGGAAGTATTTCAGCAAATTAACAGTAGCTTAAAACAAACAAGGTGAAGCAGGAAGAGTGCAGGCTTTCCTGTGATTTTAAGATTACTGCAACTAACGGTTACATAGAATTTTCTGGTTACCCACCCAAAGGCTGAATTCCAACATTTCTTGTAAGTGCTTTAAGCAGTTGTTTCCTTCAATCGTTTTACTTGTGCTGCAAGCAAAGCTGTACCCTAATACTATCCCTCACCTTTGAATTCCTAGAAAATAATTTATCAGGGAAGACCACATGACAGTCCTGTAAATGAAGATGTTTGCTGTGCTCACTCTTACGCAAGGAAAACTCTCCTATATTTTCCTGTTCATGGTCGAATCCAGTTTCCACATCTCATGTCATTTGCTTCATTCTCCTTTAAAGCATGGTCACTGCTCTTTCCAACATATTTTTCACTTAAGTGTATTATGCTTCTACTTAAATCCCTGAAGACCTGGTATACATAATGCTATTAAATAACTATGTTCGTATCTGCCGTACGTTACTTATTTTTTATTTCTTTTTTATTTTAAACAGAATAAAAAATTACTTCTTTATTCAAACATAGACACCCATGTGAACTCTGTTACTTGTTCAGTTTGTATCATTTCCATTTGTGTGTGTGTGTGTGTGTGTGTGTGTGTGTGTGTGTTACCGGGAATCAAACCCAGGAGATTGCACTTGCCAGGCAGACACTGCTGCTGAGCTATCTCCCCAGGCTTGTATCATTTCTATCAAAATGTTAAACATCCATCTCTGCCTGATTTATGTGGTTGGAGAGAAAATTTAGTGAGATCTCTAAGACTGGATCATTTTTCACATGGGAAAAAAATTGATCATGGTGGAGATTGTGTTTCCATATATTCCTCGAGCGTATGCATGCTTTTCTTGATAAAAATCATTTATTCAACAAGGAACTCATATTTGTTACGTTTGTCTATAAATAAGAGATAAACATATTCATTTCTATTTTTGGTAAGTTTTAATCAGCTCATGAGGGAGAAAGAAGACCTTTGTTACTCCAAATAGGAAAAAAAACCTATCCTAGAAATAAAAGAGTTAATAAACTGTGTAATCTCATTTATTTCACCCCTGTGGACTGTGCCTTAAATCTTTAAACTACTTAAATTCTGTAATTATAAGAATTCAAATTATTCACACATTTCTGTCAAAATTGAGGTAGTCAAGATCTATTAGGAGCACCACTAAGGAAATTATAATTACTATTTTCTTATGGAAACATGAAGAAAAGGGAGTTTAACAACAGGACAATGGTATGTTTTAGGAATACGTATAATTATCTTTGTAGCTGTTTGATTATGCATATCAAGCACCAGGGTTTCCTCATTTGGATGCAAGCCTTTCTCTGAACAACTTGAGAGTGTTTATGTTAGACCCGACCCTATTGCAGCAGTTTCTCAAAAATAAATTCTCTGTTGGAATCACCTTGGACAGCCACTTGTTTGCACTGTGGTTCATGTTTAATGAGAAGTCTAGAGCTACCATCCCTCTCAACAGTGCTGATACGAGCATCCTGGACATCGTTTTTTAATTCCCTGTAGTACTAGCATAGGCATAGCTTTATATGTAGAAAATTCCTTATCACAGATTCAGAGATAATCAGGGAAGTTACTGCACAGAGAAAACAAATTTCCCGCCAGAGAATCAAGGCTACTTCCCATGACACAGAAGAACCATTTTTGTTTACATGAATAAATAAAAATTAAAATAATCAAGGTATGTAGAGAATTGTCTCTTAGGGAGCATGTATTTCTGTCTTCTTCCAGCAAATCTTCAATGGTATTTTCCCAAAATGAGAACAGAAATGAAAACACAATTGTGAGATAATGTTTTCTACAGAAATTGTGCTCCTTCCACAAGAGGAGGAGGGTATGCACCGGCATCCAGTGCATACAGATGAGGCATGCCGTTAAATACTCCATAATTCATAAGGCGAGCTCCACAACACGTAACTATCTAACCCAAAATATTAATAGTGTCAAAGTGGAGAAACATTATTCTAGCACAGAACTCACATTTTACAGAGTATTCCTGGACGGGACGATTTGGCTCGTCAAATAAAACTATACCGAATCATCCTTTCCAGATAAGTGTCCCTGAAAAAAAAATCTTTGTTTTTTCCTGTAATATACTGAAGACAGCTACTTCCACAAGCACACAAACGTACCTATGTTGCTGAGACAAATGATGTAACATGAGTGAATTGTGAAGGAAAATAAAATAAACAACAAGTTGAAAGTGCATTTGCAAATTATAAAGCAGTCACTATGCAAAATATGCAATAAATTACATACAGATAAGGAATCTTAACTGTTTTATGAATAATGTTATGTTTTTAGGTCCCAATAAAAATGGTGAAGAAACATGAAAGATGGCTATGATCAACCAAAATTAATGAAATGCAAATGAGACAAAAACTTTGTAAATTCCTCTCATGGTCATAAATCATTAAAAATTGTAATAGGTGGATGTTCAATGAAGTGTGCTACTTGGGGAAAGATGATTCTTCATTAGATGTGGCTGTGCTGCATATTTCAGTTTATTTAAAAATTTCTGAAAGTTGCCCACTAAATCACTAACGCTGTCTGTGTGGGAACAACCAAATATGCCCCTAACATTTCAAAATGCTTTTTAAAGGCAAGTTGTGGCTTCCAATTAACTGAGTGAAAGATTCTTCATTTAGACTGATGCTCATCATTAAAATATATGAAAATCTCTACTGGTTAAATTTAAAGAAACTCCTGACATTTGAGCTGGATAATTTCTGCATCTACAAGTTCATGATCAGCTCACGGTAGATTGGCAAAAAACTCCCCTCAACACCTTCTCCATCAAAATTAAGTGCAGTCATTCATCACTTAGCAACAGGCATATGTACTGAGAAATGCATCAAACACATCCTTAGGTGGTTTTTGTCTTTGTACAAACATCAGAGAATATTATTTACACAAACCTAGATGGAATAGTCTGCGGCACACCTTGGATACATAGGCTGTATGGTATGTATGCTTGTATCTGTGATTTACTGCTCCTCAAAATGTTGCATGGTGCATAACTTCATATAATTGGACAGAGTAGGGGAGAAATGTGTCTTTGGGAAAAGTGAAGACTTAGAGAAAGGCTTCTGATTACCATTATTAGTAAGGAAAAAAGTATCTTTTCTAACAAATAAGGGAGACAATAAGCCATTCTCCACAAAAAACCAAGCAAGTCTGGAAGAACCAGCTGATAATACCTTTCTTGCCAATACCCTCACTGGGAAAGAAAGGAAAGACTTGCATGGAGACACCGGAGAACACGAGGAGGTCTGACATTCTTCCCTGACCAATGGGTGTATACATGGATGTAGACATCAGCATATCTTCCTTTTGGTCCATGGACAGGAATAGCAGTGTACATAACTTCCCCAATTGCAACCAACTAAAAAGGTAGAATCACAATACAAAACCAGCATGTTTTAAGTAGAAGGAAGGGTCAATAAACAGAAATCAGCAAAAAGTAAGGTATTCAGTTCTACCAAAGAAATAATTTGTAGCTGTCATTATCTACTCAAAAATGGAATAGGCTTCCATGGGAGAAAAAGAGTTTCCTGTTAACACCCATGGTGGGGCTGCATGTTTCAGGAGGAAATTAACAGTATTCCTCGAACATTCAGCAGGTCAGAGGCTATTTGAGGTATTCTAAAGAACCATTTAACAGCACACATATACATTTGGATTTAAAGAATCTATTGTAAAGTTTCTTTAGAGTGATATAAAAGAAGAATTAAAGAGATTCCTGGGGGTGAAATTAACTCTGGAGGAGGAAAAAGGAGCTGTCCTACTAAGTTGAACTAAAGCAAGGAGGAAAAGTGGTGGATTACATAATAATGAATATAATAATTAATATCTATTGAAGAGAATATCTCTATTTCAATCATATATGTTGACATTATCTCTATGCTATGCAAATTTTCTGCATGGTAGCTATTTTATGTTATTCTACCAAAGATGAAGATGAGATTTGCAAGAGGTACATTTCTACCCTAAGGTCCCAAATTATTTCCAACAGCAAGTGTATACTTTTACATGGTGTACTTTATGTATGTCAGAGCTCACTTCTTTTTCTAAAGACACAGCACTTAAATTCTCTGGACCAACAGTATTGTCTGTATTGGTGTTCAGGGAGATCCACTATCTCAGTGGCCTCTAGAAAACCCTGCGTGACTCCTACTAGAGATGGAGTTCAATAAGGACAAAATTGCTCTGGGAAGCAAAGGACAATAAAGGGACATTCCTCTGGGCTGCAGCTTTAAATTGTTTTGGTTTGGTTAGGAGTAGATTATAGAGCATATTATAGGGTACCCGGATGCACCCAAAAGAATAAGCAAGCCATAGTCATTTCAAACCTACAAACACAAATACTGAGGAAGAGAAAGCCACCTCTGAAATAGAAGTGTATGAATTTATGATTTATGTTTGCTGGACAAGTACCATTGTAATTTAACTTTTATTTATGAAGTTTTTATCATGTGCTAGAAATATAGAAATCTTAGAAAGATACAATGGTTATATTCTCAGTATTGACATCCTGCCTCATAGAACTGATAAAACACTGAGTGCTAAGGACTACTTATTAACCTTATGCTGCTATGCAGGCACAAGACTGAGGAAGCAACTGTGGTAGCATTGGGGACTAGTGACCATTTCGTGGAAGAGATAACACTCGGACTGAAATTCAGAGATCAAATACATTTAGTAGATTGGCAAAAGCCATTCTAGGCTTTAAGAAGAGCTCAGAGATGAGACAGTGCCTGTTGAAACCATGCCTGTGAAAAACAAATAAACCGAGAGATTGGAATGCAGAAAGCAAAGAGAACACAATGCCTGGATGAGGCACGCTCTCCACTAGAGGAATGAGAAAAGGTACGTGTGCATCTATGGAAGAGCTCAATTGGGTTCTTGAAACAATGCATGGCTGGTGCTTTCTCTTTGAGTTGCTCTCGGGATGAAATCAGGGAAACAGTCAAAACTAGGCATGGGACAGGGCCTTGTCATTGTTTGTATTACTTAATTCTGTTTTGACCTTCACTTGACTAGAGCACTTTGCAACCAGGTAACTTGGGTTTAAGTGAAGGCAAATTATATATCATCTCTAGACATCACCTTCATCATCTGTAAAATGGGATTGTAAGAGGAAATGAAACTGCATGAAAGTGCTATCATTGGGCATACCCATAGTAATCAAGAAATACAACCATCTCTCAACACCTGCACCACCACCATCACTGTAGTTAGCATTTCCTTTATCAATCTTGGATAAATTAAATACTTTTCTTCCCCAGCATTCAGAAATGCAGCTGAGAAATTAGAGCATGATCACTGTCATTTACCAAGCCATTACTACTGGGGAAGGCATGTCTGACTGAGTTAGTGCAACAGCAGAGGAAGATCGATAGAGCAAGAAAGCGCCAGAGAACATAAATGCAGCAGTGCTACAGAAAAAAGCAGAGGCACATCATTGCAGCTTGAAGATTGGAAAGAAGAGCTGGCTGGATTTCTGACAGCCTCCCTGATTTAACTTCTTCCTATTCTAGGTGTCATTTCTGTCCTTGGGATTCCCAAGAAAGCACCGTCTTCTTATTATAAATTCTTATTTTTTGCTTAAGGCAACATAAGTCGATTTCTGTCACTAGTTTCTAAAAGGAGCTCCAATTCAGAAGACTGTATCTCAAATGTGAAAGAGAAACTTCTGATGGTGACGACACGGAGTGACACTTGAATGGGTTATGCGACCCACTGGAGAGCAAGCCTACATAAAGTGGAGCACTGGGCTTGCTTCCGGGGCAGCCAGAAAGAATCACGCTAATTGGCTGTTGTTTAATGAAGTTGCTGCTTAATGAATATCACACCTCCATGGAGTATAAGTGCTTTAAAACTGCACAAATTCTTGCAGTCCACTAAGGGACTGCTCAGCACCAACTACACTACAAAAAGATTCCCTAAGGGGAGAGAATAGAGAAATGTGGAAAGACCAGCGTGCAGGTCTGGAAAGCACTAGAAAGCTGCACGGTGCTTCCCAGCCTAACCCCCGGAAGCAAGTACTGAGGTAGAAATGGAAGCGTGGTGGGTCAGGCAGACATATGTGTGTCCCCCCAAATATCTCAGAAGCCATGCAGAATTGCATGGTCTCACAAGCCGTGCAGTCAGGGATGATGATGTTTCATTGTCATTTGGTGAACGGATGCTGAAGAACAGATGCACCTCCTCAGTTCACGTCCTGGTACTGCGTAGCATCCTATTGCTATAGCATCAGCAAGGAAGGAGATTCATTTCTTACAAGCCAGATTTGGTCAGCTGAGATCTATGTCTATGACAAATGCGTAATATTCTGTCCTTTGGTCTGTTATTTGCCAACTACTCTTTTCACTATTTCATAATACTCTTTTTAAAAGATTCTATTAGAGGTCAAAAAGAGAAAAACAAACTGGAGGAATCAATCGCTGGGGCAGAGAAATAGAAACAAATAACTAGTTTGTGTCTCAGAAATGCTTTTTCTCTCCAGCCTTATTTTAACTGCAAAATAACATCTCATGAAAGTATTGCTGTGTATTCACAGACTTGACATAGAAGCTTCCAATGAAAGTCTTTCCAAATGAGCAAAGCTCTGAGAAATTTACCACCTAAGGAATTGATTTATTGTGATTTCTCACGGTGGAGATCATCCGATATTTCTCAGTAGTTTAAAATTTATGCTCGAAGTTGCATTTTAAATGTAAATTCCACAGCTTTCTATACCTAGTCTCATCTTCCACCCCAAAATAACAAGTGTTACTTTTTAATACTTTTAAAATAATTTTTAATGCATTCTCATAGCACATATTATTTCTATTGTGCACTGGTAAAGTGCACATAAGTTTTTTGTGTGTCATTATTTGTTTAAAATTGTCCCCCTCCATATTAGAATATAAATTTATGTGTTATAGGGTTATTTTCCAACCCCCAAACACAATGTTTTATTTAATAAATATTTCCTGAGGGAACAGGTGATTGAATACACTTCAGTTTACTATTTTATTTGTTGTGTATGTGAACACAAGTGTGTGTGTGTATGTATATATATATGTGCATCTATAACATAAAATATGAAATTTTAAAATACTTTGCCTTTTACAGCACATTAAAAACATTTTCTTCTGAGACTAAAGTAGATCTAAACCCTGAAAGTTTTGTTTTGCATCTTTCTGAAGGCTTTGCTATTTTACCAATCTTGTAAAGTATGATAATAAAGCCCACTCAGGGAGACCTATGTGACTGAATAATACCACAGTATAAGGAGTATTGCAGGGTTGTTATTCAGTATACTTCTCTCCTAGAATGCTCTTGCTGTATTTACACACCTGAAGATTTATGGGGCTCTGGATTAGTTTTTATGAAAACAATTCACTGAAAAAAATTAATTACATACTTCCAACACCCCACAGTGTTGGACAGCAGACTTTGAATGTCAGAAATTATTGTCCAAAAGGAAAAATAAATGTACCAAAAGAAAAAAGAAATTCTCAAAATGTACAAACCAACCCACTGATTGTAATTTATCCATATATTTTAAAATACTAAAAAGCACAGATGCCATAAGATTTGTGAAAGATAAAGTTGGTCTCACTTCACTGCACAGTATCTTATCATTCAACAGTAGTGCCTTTCTTTTAATCATTCGTGAAATAAAATAATAAAAATTATTTATTACAGAGGTGAAACCCACTAACAGACAGTTCGTGTCTGGGTAATATGACTTGGATCAGAAGTGTCATAAACATATACTAAGTATGCCATTATAACATATATAAAACAAATATTAAGATAGCGCTAGTTGTTCCTGTTCTATTACTATTTCTGATGCAAAAGATTAGGAAACAACTTTTAAAAGTCAAGCATTTGTCTCACAATTTCATGTGCATTCTTCAAACTCCTATTTATTGCTTTAATCAGTAAAATAGCATAATTGTAATGCTTATTTTGAGTATTTAATTTAAAGTATTTATTGGACTATAAAAATGTTTACTTTGTAATTTCATTTAAGCATACTAGTAAGTGTAAATTATGAACGATTGCAATATAAGTATACACATGGATTTTAATAAAGAAACTAAATATTTTACTAATGTGCAATGTTTTCTATAATAGAAAGATTGGTGTGTGTATATATACCTATTTCAAAAGTTCTCTACTTGAGGAACTTATATTTTCTCAACAGATGTAAAAATACAGTATTGTCAGAAATGTGTGCTTATTCTGTTTAGGGTGAATTCTTATTCCTTAGTAAATGTGTAAATAAATTAGCCATAGAAGACCACATATTCACTAATAGTTACACCAGAAACTCAGTAGAAGACAGGATGATGGTTTGAGAAACTCCATGACAGTAGACATGGAAGAGTAAGATTACAAAAAGACTTACACAAATTGTTACCTTACTATATTAGTCAGAGCTCTCCAGAGAAATAAAACTACCAAATGGAGAGGGAGAGGGAGACAAAGAGAAAGAGAGGGAAAAAAGGGGTAAGAGTGGGAGACGGGGGAGAAAAGGAGCCCATTATTATAAGGAATTGGCTCATATGGCTACGGAAGCTGAGAAATCTCAGCCTCTGCGGAGTGTACAGTGGAGACCGAAGAGAACTGGAGGTGTAATTCCAATCCAAGTCGAAAGATCTGAGCACAAAGAGAGCTGATGATATAAATTCTAGCCCATATGCAGGAAGCAGACTGATGTGCCATGTGGAAGATGATAATCAGGCAGAGCATGAATTCTGCTTTCCTCCGCCATTTTATTTTATTAAGGACCTGTATGGATTGGATAATGCCCCGTGCTGTGGAAGGCAGTCTACCATAATTGGTCTGTACATTCACATGCCAATCATCTCTGGAAACACTATCCCACACACATCCAAGCAGCCTGGTGAACCAAATATCTTGGTACGTTATGTCCTAGACAGGCGGACTTATACAGATAGTACCCATAATGCACCTTTTTGTGCCCAATTTTGTAAGCAAAATAACTAGGTTTTGTTTTGGTGAAGGCACAACTTCTGCCTCCACGAAAACAACTATCATAATTATGAAATATTTCATTGAAATTTCATTGTTTGGTTTGTTTTCACTATTTGGGGACTTTTATACATCCATACTAATTTGAGGATTTTTTTTCTAGTTCAGTGAAAAATGTCATTTTTATCTTGATAGGGGTTGCATTGAATCTGTATGTTGCATTGGGTAATTAGATATTTTAATTGTATTAATTCTGTCAATCCACAAGTATGAGAGGTCTATCACTTAATATTTTATTTTATCAATTTTGTTTTTGTTTATCAATTTTTTTAAAAATTCAACTGTAGAAATCTTTTGCTATCTTTATTAAGTTTATTTCAAGATAGTTTTAGTGTTTGTGTGGCTAATGTGAATGAGATTACTTTCATAATTTTTTCCAAAATAATGTTTTATTGGTGTATAGAAGAGCTATTTAGTTTTGTATCATAATTTTTTGTCCTGTTACTTTACAGATTTGTTTATCAGTTCTAATAATCCTTTGATAGAGCCTTTAGATTTTTCTATATCTATAGTCAGACCATCTTCTAAAAGGGATATTTTGACTTCCTTCTTTCCTATTTGTATATTTTTTTTGTTTCTTGCTTTTGCCTAATTGTTCTGGCAAAATTCCTACTATTATTAGGAAAAGAGAAGTGAGAGTTGTCACCTTGTTTTGTTCCCAATCTTAAAGAAAATGCTTTTTTTTTTTCCAGTAGCTTGAACCCAGTGCCTTCCCACTGAGATGTATCCCTAGACCTCCCTTTTTTGTTCCTTATTTTGAAACAGGATTTCACTATGTTGCTAAATCATGCACTTGGGATCCAACTGGGAATTTTCTGTCTCAGCTTCCCAGAGTGCTGATGGTTACAGGCATGTGCTACTACACCTGGCTAGAAGAAATGCTTTTCTATTTTATCACAATTCAGTATTAAACTGTGCTGAGGGTTTATCATATGTACCCCTTATTATGCTAAAGTATGATTCTTCAACACCTAATTGGTTCAGGATTTCATAATGAAGGATATTTGTTGTATTGAATTTTACCAAAAGTTTTGCAATTCTGTAGAATAGATGGACAAACATTGGTGTCAATTCTTCTTTAATAGTTAGGTAAAATTCAGTGTTAAAGTCATCCGTTCTTGGCTCTTCTTTCTTAGGAGACTTTTTAACTATTTATCCAATTTCCTGACTTGTTATTAACATGCTTAGGGTTTTTATATTCTCTGTATAAAACTTTAGTAGTTCCTATATATTCCAAATTTGGTTAATTTCTTATAGATTTTGAAAATTGTTAGCATATATTTTTTTCAAAGAATTCACAAATAAACCAATATTTTTCAATATAATTAATTCTAATTTGTGCAGTTTTACTTCTTTTTTTGTGGCAGGGTTCTACGCTGTAGTTGTGGCTGGCCTTAAACACACTATGTAACACAGGGAGGGCTTAAACTCATTATGATCCTCCTGCCTCAGCCTCCGAAATGCTGGGATCACAGGCATGTGTGATCACAGGCATGTGCAACCCCATCTGGTCTGCTTTTTCATTTCTAATTTTATTTGGGTTGTGGGTTTCTTTCTCTCTCTCTCTCTATCTCTCTCTCTCTCTCTCTCTCTCTCTCTCTCTCTCTCTGTCTCTCTCTCTGTCTCTCTGTCAGAGCTGTATAGCTAAATTTTATCCCTTAGTTCCATTTATCCTTTTTATTGTTTCAGACTTTCATTTATTTTATTTTGCTTTGATCTTTATATTTTTCTCCTACTAACTGCTTGAAGTAGTTATAAGAATCATATCCTTGCTTCTTCTGCACCTCTTAAGAATAACTGATCAAAATTGTGCGTGAGGCAGAATAGAACAAATATAGGTAGGTATAAGTGAGTCAAAGAAAATAATAACTAAAATAACTGTGCTTTTAAGACTACAACTCCAGGACACAGCTGGGGCTACTCAAGGTTATTCATGTCCGTTTTCCCTTGGTTGCTTCTTTCCTTGTAGGCTCATCCCACCAAAAATCAA